>NC_048596.1:193922968-194272968 GCF_003668045.3 Cricetulus griseus | reverse complement strand
AAAAGAGAGAGGGAGGGAGGGAGGGGGGAGGAGGAAGGAGGAGGGAGGGAAAGAGGGAGGGAGGGAGGGGAAGAAAAAGAAAAAATTTTAAAGAAAAGAAATTTTAAAAATTAAAAAAAAAATTGAGTCAGGCAGTGGTGATACACCAATTTAATCCCAGCACTCGGAAGGCAGAGGTAGGTGGACCCATGTGAGTTCAAGGCTAGTCTGATCTACAAAGCTATACAGAGAAACCTTGAAAAAAAAGAATTTTAAAATGGGCTCAGCCAGTTCACAGCATCTCCAAGGCTTGCAGATCTGCCACTGTCCCCTCCTGTTTTTAGAAACCCTGGTGAGGGGCACAATTGCCACATCAGGATCAGACACAGACATCAGCAGGTGTTTCTCCAGGGGTAAGTTTTTAAGGAGAAAAGGGGAAGTCTGTGCTTGGATGAGTTGGTAAGTCTTGGTTGGACCTGTTATCCAGTGTAGCCAAAATATAGATTTTGATTGCTGGACCTTGCTGTTTAATAGCTGGACCATGGAGTTTTAGTCAGGCTTAAGGAAGTGGCCAAATAAGGGAATAAACCTTTGGGTCCAGCTTTCAGAATATAATCTAACACTTTAACAAGAGAGAGGAAAGGGGAGTGGTGCCATCTTTGCAATGTTTTGGCCTGTTAAAGATACTTTCCCTTCACTGGACACCAGGAAATATACTTTGTCATTAAAACACATAATTGTGACTGAAACCAAACCTAACTCATTACAAAATTACAGCAGCAAAGGTATCTAATGAGTAGTGATTTATCTGTAGAAATTTACTATGTTTATATTCAGAGAGCTGGTTGGAGCATGGGAGTAATTAAAAAAATTCATTTCTAACATCTTTAATTTTAATCTTGGCAAATAATTTCTATATCTTTCTCTTTCTGTCTTCCAATGGTGCCTCACAGTAAAAAGCTTCTATTATACTATATCATACTATACTATATATACTATACTATATATATTTAATATACTATATTAAAAAGCTTATATTATATGTTGTTCTATTATATTATATTATGCTTCTATTATACTATATTATACTTCTATTATACTATACTATATATACTACACTATATATATTTAATATACTATACTATATTAAAAAGCTTATATTGTATGTTGTTATTGTTGTTGATGATGTTGTTGTGTATCTTTTGTGCTCCTAACAGCTCCTAGGAATTCATGTCTGAGGTAGATACCATGGGACTTTTTGAAATATTGACCAGCTTTTGCCTGGAATTACTCACTGTGTTTCTGGGGTGATTACAATCTGTACCCTTACACTCACACTGTACTTTGCTCAACACGTTCAACATGAAGATAATGACAGATGTCAAACTATCACCCCTGTTCACTAAAGTGCTCAGCTTCACATTCTCAATAGGTAATTGCTCCCGTTTGTTGGCAGCTTACACTGTGTGACACTCTTTATTTTTCGGGCTCATTGGGTTTGTCAGTACCATGACAACTAGGAACATTATTGCCACCTGTTTGCATGGGAGGGGACTCAGACTTGAGGAGACAATGTGCTTTGCCCAGTCTCACCAAGCTAAGTGGCCAAAGCTTAGATTTCGGTCAGGCATACTTGAATTTCAGAAACCCAACACCCCCCATCCCACCATTCTTTCCTGATGTGGTCTGATGTAGTCCATGGTGGCCTTTAACTCACTATGTGGCCAAGGATAACTTTAAACTCCTGATCCTTTTGTCTCCATATCCTGGGTTCTAAGATGCCATGGCCCACCAAGCTGGTTTATGCAGCAGGAGATTGAGCTCAGGGCTTCATGCGTGCTGAACTACACCTACTCAGTCCCCAAAACTCTTAACTGCCATGTTCATAGTGGCTTTATTGTTTCAGTATGGCACAACTCAAAGCCAAACTGCACAGGCTGCAAAGATAAATTGCTTTTCTGCAAAAGATGAGCATCTGTAACAAGAACTTTTGCCCCACTAATTCATTAGTTACATCAATAGTCAAGCTATGGGACTACAGCGGGGACAGGGAAGATGTATGTGAAGCTGAAGAAGTGTTTATTCTGTGGGGAGTGTGGCATGCTGGCGTCAGGTCTGACCATCTTTGGGTATTCTCTAAGACTGCCACTGGCACCCAACCATGTGTTGACACAGGTCATGTCACATGCCCCTCTGAATTGCTGTCTGGGGGACAGAACCCCGGTATCACTCACTGCTGGTAGACATTGCCTTCCCTGCCATCTTGCGTCACTCAGAAGGTGGGATACAAACATGAGAAAACCTTGCATGGAATGAGAACACAGCAGCCAGCTAGCATAGTTTCCCCTAGACTCTCACATTCTGCAGAAATGCCTGAGGCTTTCCTTCTATGTGGAAAAGAATCCTTTGGCAGTGAGAGTTGGGCATTTGCTAGCACTTCTGGGCCTGTCATGGTCCTACCTCTTCTGTGTGTGTTCATATAAATACATACGGAAGCCAGGGGACAACCTCAAGTGTCATTCCTCAGGCATCTTGTTATTCAAGACAGGATCTCTCACTGGGCTAGAGGTTGAGCAGTAGGCGAGGCTGGTCAGCCAGCAAGCCTCAGGGATCCTGTTGTCTCCAGTTTCCCAGCACTGGGGTTTCAGGCATATGCCACTACTCCTGTTGTTTTGGGTTTGGTTTGTGTAGGTGCTGAGCACTGAACCCACATTCTCATATTTGCACAGCAAGCACTTTACTAGCTGAGCAATTTCCACAGTTCCTAGGCTCTACCCCTTACTTCCAGTGTGACTTACTACAATTATGCCCTTCATCTGTAAAGTGGAGATAATACATTCCTGCTATCTCCCCGGGGGACTTGTACGGATTAAATGACAAGCAAGCCTTCTGTACCCTGCACATGGGTCCTTAATTAAGAATGGCTCCTCCGAGAGCAGTAGAAGAGTTTGGATGAAGGAGCTGGTAGGATGTGGGAAAGCTTCGAGGCACATTAGTCGGTTCTGAGGCAGTCACAGATGCTCGGCACACGATTAGTGATGCTGAGCTGGAGACTGGATGGGAAGAGCTGAGCACACAGGTATAACGGAAGCATCCCATCTTTTCTCTGCAGCAAGACATTGCTAGTTCATTTGTTCTGGCTCTGACTGTCTCCATTCAATGTCGCTTCAAGCTCTAAACTGAAAGTGGAAACTTTCTTTGAAGTTGAAGAGATCAATCCAGAGGACAAACAGCAATTGAGAGTTTTTTCTGTTCCAAGTTCTGAAAACTAGAGACATCCCTATTGTTTCTTCCCTGATTTGAAACCACACAGGGCTCAGAAGTCAACCCCAAATGATTCATTGGCCCAGCCCTTGTTACTATGTATTCAGAATGCTTTTCTTTAAAAGATGTTTATTGGCGCACTAATTACTTATATTCTGGGTTGTGGGATATTTTGTTTCATGCTTACTGTGTTTAATGAGTAGATGACAGTCGTTGGCATAGTGATTATTTCTTTGTATTGAGAACAAAATCCTTTGTTAACTGTTTTTGAAGTGTGCATTTGAGTGTTGCTGACCGTGGTTAGCCTGCTGCGCTGCAGAACATTACTTCTGTTCTTCTCATCTGTGCTCCCAAATACAATAACCATCTTCTCTGTACCACTGCCACCCACCCGCCCCATGCCTTTCCCATCCTCTCGTAACCACTGCTCAAATGTTTCTCTCTCCCGTCCACATCCCTAGCTTCTGTATGAGTGAGAAGACTCAGATGCATCTCTAGGTCTGACTTATTTCACTGAACAGTGTCCTTAAGTTCTATTCACAGGGCCACAAATAATGGGGTTTCACTATATTTTTTTGAGACAGGTTCTCACTATATAACTCTGGCTGTACTGAACTTGTTATGTAGACCAGGCTGGTCTTGAACTCACAGAGATCCACCTGCCTCTGCCTCTTGAGTGCTGGGATTAAAGGTGTGTGCCACCATGTATAGTAGGGCTTCACTTTTTATATCTTAGTAATATCTCCCTGGTTTCTATACCATATCTTATTCCTCTACTAACCTTTTAATGAACATATAGAGAATATCTTTTTTATTTTGTAATCTTTTTATTATATTTAGTTATTTTATTTTAGTTATTTCTTGTATATGTTTGCATTTATTATAGCTTGTATTTATTATGATTAATACACATTAGTATTATGAATTATATTGCTATATGTCCATACACAAATACACCATTCACTAAATATATCCATCCACCCTGCCTGTCTCCCACTTATCTCTCCTCCTTTCCTGAAGGCCCAGCCCCCAGTGACCCCTTAACCTGAGATTCATCTTTGCTTTCCCACCATGACAGGATACTGAAACTTGGTCTTTGTGCCTAGTTTACTCTACTTAACACACTGACCTCCAGTTCCATCCATTTTCCTTCAAATGACAAAAATCTCATTCTCTTTTATGGCTAAATAAGGTTCCACAGTATATGTACCACATTTCTTTGTTCAACTGTCCATTGACAGGCATCCAGACTGAGTCCATGTCCTGGCTCTTGTGAACAGTACTACAAAAAACATAACTGCAAATATGTTGTGTTGTTATCTTCCTGTGGATGTATACCTGGTGTGGTGTTTAAATAATAATGACCTCCATAGGCTCATATATTCAAATGCTTAGTTACCAGGGAGGGGAACTCTTTGTTTGGATTAGAAGGATTAGGAGGTATGACCTTGTTGGAGGAAGTATGTCACTGGAGGTGAGCTTTGAGGTTTTAAAAATCCATGCCAGGCCCAATCTCTCTCTCTCTCTCTCTCTCTCTCTCTCTCTCTCTCTCTCTCTCTGCGCCTGTGGATCAGAATGTAGCTCTCAGCTACTGCTCCAGCACCATGCATGCCACCATGATGATGATAATGATCTAAACTTCTGAAAGTGTAAGCCAGCCCCCAATTAAATGCTTTCTTTCCTAAGTGCTGCCTTGGTCATGGTGTCTCTCCACAGCATGACCATTGTGACTAGGACACTAAGGAATAGGACCACTGGGTCAGGACAGTTCTGCTTCTATGCTAACTTCATACTGTCTGGCTGTGCAGAAGGACCAGTATTTGCAGATGTTTTTGCTTTGCTTGTTTGTTTGCTTTAGAATTCTGTTGTGAGATATACACATCGTAATTCTTTAATTTAACAATTTCATGCATGTGTATAATGAATTTCTATCATTTTCATTCTTCATAACTTCTCATCCCTCTCCCACTGAAGCCCTTATTCTTCCCAACAAGCTCCTCCTGCTGGCCTGTCTTGTGTGTGAGTATATATGTGGGGATGCAGGTGGGAGAGAGAGAGATAGGGAGGGAGGGAGAGATGAAAGAAACTGAGTTTCATTAGTGAAGTTTGCATGAGCATGGGTGAAGGGTTATTTCCTGGAGCAAGAAACACTTAACAGTGGCCACACCAGTGAAGAAAACGACTTCCCTTCCCAGCAACCACCAACTCCAATAGTCACTCGAGGAGAGGTGCAGCCCCTCCCCTCTCTATGGTGCCATGTTGATTGACTTGATCATCTGCAGATCTTGTTCTGGAAACCACAGTGCTGTGAGTTCATGTGTGCAGTGCCTGTCATGTCCAGAAGAGGACTCCAGTCCTCCACAGACTCTCGCTCTTATAGTCTTCCCCACCCTTCCATAATGGTCCCTGAGTGTTGGTGGGAAGGGTTGATACAAGTGTCTCATGGCTGACTGAGCACTCCCCTGCCACTGTCCTCTGCCCTCTGACCAGCAGTGACCACTGCACACCGAAACTGTTCCTCTGTGGTCTGAGGACTACCTGGATGTCATATGCTGGGTTTAGTCAGATAGTTATGAATTTATGGCTGTTGGAAATAAGGTTCCTTCTCTGATTTACTTCAACTCCATTAATGGGAGGGAAGCTATTGCTTTTGTATGTTGGTTTTGCATCCTGAAAGTTTACTGAATCTGTCTGTCTGTCCTAATAGTCTCTTGGTGGAGCCCTTAGTAGGCTTTTTATTATATGGAAACAAGAATTGAGTGACTTTCTCCCTCCTACTCATCTGTCTTGAGTTCTTCCTCTTGCCCACTTGCTCTGTGAAGATTCTCACCATTATGTTGATAATATTGATAAGAATGGACACCCTTGTCTCATTCATGATCTTAGAAAAATACTTAAATTTCCTTGTTGTTAAGACATAAGCTATGAACTTGTCACAGAAGTCTGTACTATGCTGAGGTGTGATCTTTTTATACCTAATTTGTTCAGGAATTTCACCATGAAGGGAAGTTGGATCTTATAAAATGTTCTTTTGAAATCTATTGTGATGACAGTGTGGTTTTTATCCTTGACTGCTTATTCATATGTATTACATTTATTGATTTGAATATCTTGAACCTCCTTGCATTCCTGGAATTAAGCCAACATGATTACAATGTGTGAGCTTTTTATTGTGTTGTTGAATTTAATCTGCAAATATTTTGTTGAATATTTTTGCACTGATGATCATTAGGGGATGTTTATCTGGGGTTTTCTTTTTGTTGTTGTCCTTATCAGGTTTGATGGACATCATGTTACCTTGTTTTCTGGATTTCTTACATTTCTGCTTTAGTACTTATGCATCTGTTGGGATGGTTCTCTGTTCTGCTTGTATGTAATGACTTTCTCAGTAAGCAACTTTACCCTTGGCTTGTGAAGTATGGTGTCAATTTCTTGTGTCAGCTGGATATGTTTCCAGTTGAGTCCTGTTGGGAAACCTCCCTGTGGCCTCTTTAGCTGGGCTTGGTGGGTTTGAGCACAAGAAATGTCATATCCATGAGAAGACCCACTGTCTGCAGGTCTTATAATAAGTCAAAGAGGTATGGTAAGACAACAGGGTATAAGGTTTGTGTCCTATGTGGTTAGTCTTACAGTGGGAGTGATCACCTCTATCAGCTGTTGAATGTCAGGGGACTTCCTCTGACATTGTGGCTATGGACTGTGTGTTTGGAAGTGATTTTGAGACTGGCTTCCACGAACATGGTGATAGTTTAAAGCCCTTGTCTTCTAATTGGATATTGGTACTTATCCAAAGGTCCCATGGAGAAAGGAAACACAGCTCCCTCTGCAGGACTCACACCCAGTCTTGTCAATAGAAGAGCCAGCTAGCCAAAGAGCAGAGGGAGGAGACTTAACCAATGTGGCTATGTGATCCAGACCTAACAGGAGCCTCCATTACTGTTGCCTTGGTACCTTCGGCCTTGCCGAGGGATAAGATGAGCTAGCTCCTACTAGTTGTCATGCAGGCACCACCACCACCCCAAGTGATTAACACAGAGTTAATCAGGTGACTGGCCCCAAACAATGGTGGGATATGAAATGAAGGCAGAGGTGCCAGGCTTTCAACCTGCTGTGGGTTACACTATGGGCCCAAGTAAGGAGTGAATGCTTTTTGGCAATAATAGCTTCAGGGCCTGGAGAGATACTCAATGGTTAAGAGCACCAGCAACTGGTGCAGAAGACCCAGGTTTAGTTCCCAGCACCTACACATTAGCTCACAGCTGTCTATAACTCTGGTTCTGGATATCTGGTGGCCTCTTTGGGCCTCTACAGGCATATGGTATTCATACAGACGTGCACACAAAATACTCATACACACATAGGAATTAAATTTTTAAATTTAATAATTATAAACAAGCTTTGAGGGGGGAAACATATCTTGTACATATATAGTAGAATGCACTAGGAAACCCTAAATTCTGTATGCAATAGTATTCAACCAACACTGAAATATCAGTGTAGAACTCCCTAGCTAAAGAAAATGTCACGTCTGGGTGATGGTGGTGCTCGCCTTTAATCCCAGCACTTGGGAGGCAGAGGCAGGCAGATCTCTGTGAGTTCGAGACCAGCCTGGTCTCCAGAGTGAGTGCTAGGATAGGCTCCAAAGCTACACAGAGAAACCCTGTCTCAAAAAAACAAACAAAAAAAATAGAAAGAAAATGCCACGTTTGTCAATGATCCCCTGATATAGCCAGCAACTATACAGATTGGCTGGTAGGAGAGTAGGCCCTCTGGTGTGTGGTAGTCTAAAAGGATGCACTGGCCACAGTTCATCAAACACAGATAAATACAAGAAAAGACACAAGGTGAAACCCAACTGTCCAGTTCCTGGCAGTATCTACAACAAACAGCTAACAGCAGCCATATATCAGACTGTAACCATTTGGGGAAATTTCCTCCCACAAGCAGCCATTCTGCAGAAAAATAAATACTGACACAAATTGTGTCTCACAATGATACATTGATAAAAACTCCCAGTACCAACCTTGAGGTCACAGGAAAATGACTCACAGATTCTGTAGTTTGCAGCCAGCAACCCATAGACCATTTCCACGTTTTTCAGTCATTTTCAATGAATTCAAGTGGAAGTTGGTGTTTTAGTCAAGTAGGTACACCTAAGCCCTAAAGCATTTTTGGGTTTTGTTTTTTAATGGTAAATATTTAGTTCACTTTCTCAAAACTGAATATGTCATTCGAATGCATCTCTAGGCAGTTCTCCCTTACAATGGCTGTCCTGGGTTTGTAGAATCAGAGTGACAGCTCCAGGCAATACACAGGGCTTCACATCATGCTTATTGCTCTTGTTATTCCGCTTATTTGGGAAACACGGTCCTGACCAAAGCCAGCTCTAGTGAGGACAGAAGTCACACTTCTTAGAAGTCTTGTTCCCAGCAGGCCTCCACAATCTCCAGGATGGTGCTCTGTGACCTAATATGTATGTGGTCTATTTTAGAGAAAGTTCCATGTGCTACTTAATGCATTCTGCAACTGCTGGATGGAGAGTTTTGTCAATATATGTTAAGTGCATTTGATCTGTAGCATTTTAACTCTGATGCTTCTCTGTTGTTCTTTTGGATGGGTCTAGATGCTGGGGTGTTGAAATACCCAAGCATCATTTACTAGAGCTTACATCTCTCTTTAGGTTTATTGGTGAGATATGCATATGTATATGTATATAAACCTACATATGAATTATCTGGGGCTGGAGTGATGACTCAGCTGCTAAGAGCACATAATCCTCTTGCAAAAGATTGAAGTTCAGTTTGCAGCACCCACACTGGGCAACTCACAACTATCTGAAACTCTAGCTCCAGAGATCCAATACCCTCTTTTGGCCTCTGAGGGCACCTCATACACACACACACACACACACACACACACACACACACACACACACACACAATTCAAAATCAAATCTTTTTTTAACATTGAGTTATCTGTAGTCTTGTAATAATATCCTGCTGATTTGATCTCTTGACCACGACACAGAACCATTTTTTTTCTTGTCACACTCTTTCTGTCTGAAAGTCTGTTCTGTCAGATATGAGCACAGCTATTCAAGCTTGATTTTGAATCCCAATTAGTGTCTTTACTGGCTCTCATGATACTGTTTCTTTTTCTTCCACCTCAGGCACAGTTTTTAATGTATGTCTGGAGTCTTGAATCTCCTCAGTTCTTGCTTACCTTGGAAGTCTTCATTTCTCCATCAGTTCTGAAAAGTATCTTTCCAAGGGTTGGTCTTCAATTCCCTCAGTATCTCCCCTTTGGTTCTTAGGAAAAACTTCCCGATTATATTAACCTTGATTGGCAATTGCTTTTATTTTAATTTTCTTCTCAGAATGTGAAAACAGCATCCTGTGTCTTCTTGCCTATGGGGTTTCTACTGAGAAATCTACTGGTGGTCTAACTGGAGTGCCCTTAAATGAGACTTGCCACGTTACTCCTAAGGGGTCTAAAATTCTGCCCTGAGCTTTTGGCTACAGTCTATTAGCTGAGCATGTTTTCCAGTCCCTCTGTTGGGAATTCATAGCTCTCCTGGAGGTGCTCGTGTCTTTCTGAGAGTTAGCCGGTTTTCTGCTATTATTTCATTGAGTGGGTTTTTAATTAATTGATGATTTCATACATGTGTATCCTGCATCTAGTCAGTAAGTTTTCTTCGCTCCTAAAGTTACCATCTTTCTCATTGAATATGCCAATCATGCAAACATTTTGTCTTTTAATGGTGTTCTTAATACCTTAGGAATTCTCTTTTTTTCTTTATTAATGTCTGAATGTGATCGCTTGAAAGATGTCTTCAAGCTCCAATCTGCTTTCTTGTGACCCCTACCCCATAGTTCTAGCACCCAGACAAAAACATATTACTGGCCACACCCAAGTCATGAGGGCAGGCCTATGACATGCAATTCTTAAGGACAGTATCTTTCATGTTCCCCATGCTGTAGCATTTAGAGTGTCCATGTCAGTGTCATTCTACTGAGTCATATCTGGCTCCTGAGACAACCACCCACTGAGCCAGTGCAGCAGGGTCCTAGATAAGGAATTTTCAGGAGTCCCTGACCTATTAAGAAGTTAAAATTCATACAATAATTCCTTACCTAAGATAGCTCCTGGCTTTATGACCCTGCAGGCTCTAATAAGCCAAGCAGAATCCTTCTCCATAGCCAAGCTACTATGCAGAGCTCAACCCCTTTTAGACTGTCAAGTCTACAGCAGCTATGAGACCTTTCAGGGCCTGAGATGGCCAACATCTGCACTGAAACTTTACTGAACCCTTTCTATCGTCCTCTCAGCTATGGAGCATCCCAGATGGACACCAGGTGATAGCCTCTGCCTTGCTGTATTGCTGCCCCAGGTCTCTGGATTTTACAAGGCTTGCATTTTATACTGGTGATTTCTGTTTTTTTTTCCCCATGGCCTCCCCCCTTTATTTATAGGCGAACACCTATTATTTAGTTCTTTGTGAAGGATCAAGTGAACGCCTCTGTTTGGCTGCATTGCCCTGACCCACCCATCTATGTGTAGCATAAGGCAGGGGTCAGATGTCAAGTCCAGGAGTGACACAAAGATAAATTGATCAGTAGACACAAAGCAGGCCAGACCAGTTGTCCTGGTTTGATTTCTGTTGCTGTGGTATAATGTGATGACCAAAAGCAACATAGGGAAGAAAGGGTTTATTTGGCTTACAGCTCCAGGTTATAGTCCATTATTGTGAGGAAATCAAGGCAGGAACTTAAAGCGTCATGTCCACGGTCAAGAATTGAGAGAATAAACATATGGCTTCTTTTACTATTTAGGATCTCACTAATTAGGGAATGGTACCTCCCACAATGGGCATCAATCAATTCAGAAAATATATATGCTCATGGGTCAACCTGATCTGGACAGTTTCATCAACTGGAGCTCTTCCAGGTGATTCTAGGTGTGGGAAGCTGACAGTTCCACTATCACACCAGCAATGCACAACTGAGTGTCCACAGGACGCTATTTATGTATCTGTGGACAAGAGTGACTTAAACTGTGGAAACAATGGAAATCATGGAGATCCTATAGACTTGGGCGCCCTAGACTGTTGGAGGCGTGTCTTTATGTTGTTCCCTGAATTCTCCTTTGAACCAGTAGCAACTATTTTTTTTTATCAGACCCTTGTGAATGGGTTGATGGAAATTTTGGACTTCAGTTTCTGTCTTTGAGTTCTAACTGTGTCCTTTTTGTAAGGTGATCATGTCATGGGTCTAATTCCCACTTTGCTTGTTACTATATCTTGTTCATCTTCTACGAAGAGATTTGTCATGGGATGTTTGAAGTCTTTGGGCCAGAGTGACTAGTTTGATCATTGATGGCTAAACAACAGTTTCCTGTGTGCCAGGAATGACAGCTGGCAAGAAAATGCCACAACTCCAAGCATATCCCCTACTTTCCTGAGAAACATGGAAGTTTAAAACAACCTTATTCTCTTTTTAGATCTAAACCTTACAAAGGCCAACAAATTGAAGATCGAGTCATGGTTTGATTTATAACTGTGGGTTTCTAAAGAGTGAGTCTTGGTGAAAAACACAGACTTGCCACCTAGAGAAAAATGTGAAAATAAAATGGAGAAACTTTTTTCTAAAGTGGGGGGTTGGGGAATATGACTTTACCCTTCTCACGGATGAGCCATTTCTTCATTTCATTTATGAGTATAAAGAGTGTCAGGCCTAGAAAATGTTCTGGCCAACACTGTATTTATCAGATTGTTTTTATTCTAATGTAACGCAACCATTTAATGTAACATTAACAATACCTGACATCTATGTGTTTCGTTCATATAATTCTCTATGTATGCATAAGCACATATTTATTATTCATATAAAATTAAGCTTTAATAATGAGATATTAGTTTGCATGTGCAGCTTTGTAAAGCCTGGTGAAAAAAAAAATGTGGGTATTTCTGAGGGAGACAGTTGCTATGGGATGTGGCTCCAGGGGTTCTGATGCCCCCTTCTGGCCTCCTCAGACACTGCACTCATATATACAAACCCACACTCAAGGCACGATCCACATCATTTAAAAATCAAAACAAAACCCCTTTAAAATGTTTAATTAGAACCCAAGTCAAATCAGTGAGTGACTTCTAGATGCCAACATTGTCACTCCCAGGTTTCTGGAATACTAACTTTTATGACTAGAACATAGCTAGGGAGTTACCCCCAAGAAGTTCAGTGTCACCCACCTTCAGGGTAACCCACACTTCTGTTTCAGTGGGAGGGACTGGGGCTTCCTGTAGCCAGTCTAGCTGCTTAATGTAATTCAGAATATAATTTAGTGGCTCGAGATCGGCAATCTTAAAATGCCATCACTCAACAACCTCTGACGTGGATTTTGCAAATCTGTGTGTACCCTGTGAAAATTTCAAAATCAACATCTAAAGTGTATCTTCAAATAAAAGCAATGTTCCTTTTCAGATATCATCAGGAGGCTGTGGCTGACAGACAATACCGTCCCTTCCAAACTGACACACACAAGGCAACTTTTGAATAGGACATTTTCCAATTTTCCCTGTTGCTCCTGGAATTTTAATTTTCATCCCATTTCCCCCTCAAATCTAGAGTCCAATTAACTGCATGCCACTTAACTGCAGCTATTAAACAAATTTACATATTATCCACTAATCACGAGGCTCTAAGGCTTTAAAAAATTTAATTGAGCTTGATCAATAAAAATACAAGATACAAGTCATAACACATGCTTCACTGGAATCATGAGACAATGGTGTTTCCTCCCAGTGGTTCCACCTAGCTTTGGGTCAACATCGCTGTTTTGGGACAGAGCCAAGGCTCAGCCTCCGTTCTAGTCTCCCTTTTAAATTTCTTGTGGGTAGGGGTGCCAGTGAGCCTTGCTCACACAGGCCAAGAAACAGAGCAGGATGGCAGCGTAGCTGAGCTTTCCTTCACAGGCACATGTTAAAATGTGTGTGGGACTCATTCATGCAATTATCCATGTTAAAAAAAAAAAAAAAAACAAAAATCTACTGGACGTTCAGTCCATTCCAGATAGCAAAGAACCAGGAACCACCATTTTGGGGTTTGTGTGTGATAGGGCTTGGACTCTGTTTGATCTTTTGAGTTGTTGTCTTTTTGAAGATGAGAACAAACCCTCTGCTTAAACAAATGAGTCTCAGGAAAGAAAGAATACAACAGGAAAGTAAGAATCTGCAAAGCAATGCCTGAAAAGTTCTAGAATATTCTAAATACACGGACTTGGTGGCTTTAAGACCTCTGGCCATGGTGACTTGAGTTTAGATTGTAACCTGGTCAGGAAGCACATAAATAACTAGGTTCTGTTGTGCAGCTTTGGTAAAAGGAGCAGCAGAGAGGACAGGGGTTGGAGAGATGACTGAGAAGTTAGGATCACCTGCTGGGCTTGCAGAGGACCTGGTTGTTTCTTGTATCCACATAGTGTGGCTCACAACTACCTCTAACTCCAGCTCTAAGGAATCCAACCCCCTCCTCTGGCCTCTGTGGGCACTGCACTCATGTGCAATACTAACACACACACACACACACACACACACACACACACACACACACACACCTAAAAATAAAATAAATCTCTTTAAAAGAAAAATAAAAAGAAAATTACCCTCAAACACTTTCTACAGTGGACTGGACCCACGTACCATGGTAGGCAGAAGGATCCCGGGGCCAACTTGGGAAATGCAAGGCTCTGCACCCTGGTTAATTACTGCACCCCCAAGCCTCACAGCCCACAAATTGCCTAATTTTGTCTACTGAAGTTCCCCACACCCAGTGACCTTGTCACCCCAGCTTTGTATTTTCTCAAGTCATAATCAATGTCTCACATTATTTATCAAGGGTGGTGAGCAAACCAGTGTAACATGGGGCTGTACATGGTTGGTGTCACCAGCACTGTGGCTGTCACTCAAGATGCCTGTGGCCTGCTGTCTAGACAGGACACATGGCAGACATCTGGACAGACCTATCTGACCCTTCCCTAAGAGAACCCACTTAGACTCTGACACCAACCACTAAGAACCAAATCAATGCATGACCCAATCAAGCTCAGGTTGGAAGGACCTTACAAAGTGGCCTCCAGCGATGGATCAGGAGGAGAATGCTCTTCCCAGCTCACTGGTACAGCTCTTCCTGCAGGCCCCTGCCCTGCAGGGTGTGTCTCACTATAGACTTCATGCCTCCAAGGTCAAAGAGATGCTTCTTGCTACCTTCTACCTGCCATCTCCCACTTTCTTTGACACAGTAGCAAAAATATCATTTTAAGCAAATGAAGACACTAGCTTAGCCATTCGATTTTAAAAGAGTAAGGTGTCAAAGTGAGCAGAGGGAAGGATGGCAGTAGTTTAAGCTCTACTGTGTAGAGGTGACAATATGATAGAAAGGGCCAGGATGTTGCCACATGGAAAATTAAGTTCTAGCCACTACCTGGTCCCAGCAAGTGGGAAACTGCTACCAAGCCCAGTGTGCCCTGCCCCGAAACCTTCACCCAATTTTTTTTTTAATCAAAGTTGCTTTCTACTCAGCTGTAATGAGGACTCTTTTCCCTACTTGTCAATTATCAAATGAAATACAAAGTCAGGATCAGAGGAGTCACAAGGTAACACTCCTCCTCAGGCTGCCATTAGCTCAGTCCTGGCTTTGGGGAAGGTCTTTTGCTTCAGAACCTCATGGCTGGATGTGGCCCCTGAACCTAGTAACAACTGCTTTCATCCGAGGTCTCTGACCTTGGCTGGGAGGTCTGTATATGAAGGAGCCCTGTTTGGGAAATTTGGGGGAAATGAAGAGCCAGGCTCCTTCAGTCAGAGAGAGCTAGCTTTTCATCTTTTCTCTCCAGCAACACACAGGTGTTAAGCCTAGCATCCTGGACATCACCTAGAGGAGGAGAGCCCAGAGGTTTCTGATCCCACGTTCCACTCAACCATGAAGCAGCTTCGTTGGCTCCTTCCTCCACACACTCCTGGCTCCTAGCTGTTCATATACACCTATGTTCTCAAATCAATTTTTCACTCACTGAGAAGCTGTTTACTGTCTACTGAGTTTCTCCTTTGAGAATATGATAAAGCTGAATACTTAGCTCAGGGACAGCACAAGGGTCTGAGTTCAATCTCAGCAACACACACACACACACACACACACACACACACACACACACACAAAATAACCTTGTTAACTCCTGAAACTACTGAAATGATGTCTCCCAGGTGACTGTGCACTGGGTGTGCCTGCCTCTCTGGCATGACCACAGGCTTCCTGTAACATCCTAACATCACTACCGTCAAACCTTAGCTTCATGCACCATCAAGTCCTATAACTCAGAGAAATTTTCCTATAAACCTACCTTTCAGCTTTCCCTTTAATTAGCAATGATGCTGTTGGCTGCGGCCCCAGGACCTTTGCAGCAGCCTCCCATCAGACTCAGAGGGTCCTGGGTGTGATGAGTCGGGGCAGGCACAAGGACATGAAAGAAGCTGGCACCCCAACGCCCCAGTATCACAAGCAATGAGGCAGAAACTGTCCTAAGAGCAGTTCCCATCTCCTGTTTCTTCAGATCTATCTAGTCAACCAACATGCTGGTGGCAGTTAACACACATTGAGCTGAGCCCCTGACCAGGCATCTTTGGGGTCCTGTGGAATCCAATGGCCTTAATTGTAGAATCATTTGCCTCTTAGCTAAAATCCTTTTCAGAAACTAATAAATTAGTTCCCCATGCCTCAGCTCATCCTCTGTGGAACTCAATTACCTGGGTCATCGGCAGAAGCTTGTTCACCACAGAGGAATTCCTGTTCACTCTACAGAGGTATAGGAAGCTTAACGACTTGAAACTGTTGTCTTTATTCAATGAGGCTGAGGACAGAGAAGGGCAAGCATGAGGAGCAAAGTTTGGGGATCCTCTATCAGGAGTATAAGTTAAGAAAGTTGTCCAAGATGGAAAGATAGCAGGAAATGTCCCAACTCCTCCTGCCCACGGGGGTGTCTTCAGAAACGTCATCTCTATGGTGGCTCGGAGAGAGAACATTGGCTGTCACAGATGAGTCTTTTCCTTGGGGCTGATTATAAGGTTCTCCCATACCCAGACACACTCTCGCACAGGCGCGCGCGTGCGCGCGCACACACACACACACACACACACACACACACACACACACACACACACACACGGCTTCTAGGAGTAGAACCTGCTGTTGCTGACTCTCTTCTCTCTCAACCTGAAATAAAACATAGTGAATCCCATCAGTGGGTATCATCCACCCTACCTAGCAGGTCACTTGTGGCTGAATGGGGGAGGCTCTGGGCTCCTAGCACACCCTGAGACTCCACTTCCTCCTTGGTAAATAGGTGCAGCAGCTCTTCAAGGATCCAATGGGAACACACCTTGGGTCAGGAGCTCGTGAAGTGTTCTTTGAACACTTGTTCATTTGATGCTTGATCTGGTATTATTCGGCACCACTGGCTGCCTCTCCCACCCACCCCATGTCTACAGCCCAACCAGAAACCTCCCCTGGGGAGAATTCTGCTCAGATCTGAACCACTTAGCCTACAGCTGACCACTCAAAAAGGACAACTTAAAAGTTAGCACTCACTGCAGCTTTATAGTAGAGTGCGTGCCTAACCATGTATGAGGTTCCAGGTTTCCCCAGCACAACCCAAGCAAACCATTAATGCTCACCATTTATGCTTATTATTAGACTAAAATATCCATGGTTAAAATGCTAAGTCAGGAGGGACTCCCTTGCATGGGGATGCCAATATCTCTCACTCCCTAATGGGGGCGCTAGAGAAACAGTAATTCCATGATTGGAATTTCCAAAAAAGAAAATGGGGGAATGAAGGGACCAGCTCCCCATTTCGGCAGCCATGACAGTAACATGTGCTCTATGACCTTGTCTTAGTCACTAGAGGTCAGATGCCTGCCTCGTGACAAGGAACCAATCAGAAGTTAGCTGGTGGCGCTATGCTTTACGGCTCTTGGGTGTGCTTTACAGACAAGCGCACAGCAATGACACAGAGAGCATAGCAACCACCCTGGGAGGGCCTATGGGCCATAACAACCAGTTGACCAATCAACACAGGGCAAACCCTCCAAGCCTGGAGGCACACCAATCCTGAGCCTGTGCATACCCCTAGACACTCCCTTACGCTGCCCTATAAAGATCTGTGCGCAGCGGCTTCGAACTGTCTTTGCTAGCCATCCGACACGGCGGGTGGATCAAAGACCGGAGCTAACATGTGGTTAGCTCGTTAAACTGCAATAAAGCCTCATGCAGTTTGCATCAAGCTTTCACCTCCATTCTGTGATTGGGGTGGCCAAGGTTCTGGGCTAAGATCCTGGAAGCCTGAGCTTTTTGGGGGTCTTACACTTGAGGTGTTATAAAAGGAACCCCCAGGCGCTGAGGTCACTGATAGAAGCTCCAGGACTACGCACACGGGGCAGGGGACGGCAAGGGTGGGGGGTAATGAATACCACACCCGACTACAGCTACCTCCGGTTACACTTCTCCTGGTACAGCTGCAGCTGGTTCTCGTTGACATTGAACTCCTTCACCAAGGCATCGCGGTTGGCTCCACGCAGGTTCTGGTGTGTGTCGTACAGGAAGAGCTGATTATTGAGTTCTTCTTGCCGTCTCCTCAGTTGGCGACAGGAGGAGTAGAGTTCCTCTTCACACTCCTGGGGGAGGGAAGAGAACAGACCTGTGAGGGATGTCTTCCAAGCCAGCATGGGAAACACACAGGGGTCTCACATGTGTGCCTGTAGTGACTGAGTGCAGAGGATTTTTTGCAACTGGGGCTGCTCCCGGAGTCCCGGGGCTAATTTAAGCAAAGGTGACTATTGCTATATGGTAGAACTTCCATCCAAAACTGGTGTTAGACCCCTGAGAAAACTCAGGTATCCAGGGTCCCAGGCCACCACTGTGGTCACCCCAATCACCAGGCAGATTCGAAAGCTTGCTGCAAACTGCACCGAGGCTTTATTGTAATTTAACAAGCTAACCCCATGTTAGCTTGGGTCTTTCACCCACCCACCAGGGTGGATGGCTAGCAAAACACAGCTCGAACCCGCTGCTTACCAATCTTGTAGGGCAGCGTAAGGGGAGTGTCTAGGGGTACCCACAGGCTCAGGATTGGTGTGCCTCCAGCCTTGGAGGATTTGCCCTGTGTTGATTGGCCAACTGGTTGTTATGGCCCTAGGCCCTCCCAGGTTCGTTGCTATGTTTGCCTCATTGCTGTATGCTTGTCTGTAAAGCACACCCAGGGTCGTAAAGCATAGTGCCACCAGCTAACTTCTGATTGGTTCCTTGTCACGAGGCAGGCATCTGACTTTCTAGTGACTAAGACAAGGTCATAGAGCATGTGTTCAGCCGTTATGGCTGCCGAAAGGGGAGCTGGTCCCTTCACTGGAATCTCTCCTGTCAGCTCCAGACTCTGCTTCACTATCATCTCCTCCAGTAGCTGCTAAAGCCCTTGATCTTGCAAATGGCACTTTACTATGAAACCCTGAAACACAAGGGTACTGCGTGCCTCTCTGAGTTGAACCTGTTTGTCACGTGGTCAGATTTGCCTTCTGGCTTTTTACCTGACTTCATGGTTGTCTATGCATATATATATATGTTCACAGCGAAGAAAGAGTGCCACAAGGTGAGGACAGGGGCAGCAGAGAAGACAATTTAATATTGTGCAAGAGACTTAAAAGGCCAAGTGGGGCTGGGGAGATGCTCACTCAATAAAGTGCTTGGGTTGTAAGCATGAAGATAATCCCAGAACCCATGTAAAAACCCTGGGTAGAGCAGTGCAAACTTATTATCAGCCGTGGGGAGACAGAGACTCATAGATCCCTGGGGCTTACTGGCCAGCCAGCCTAGCCTAATTAGTAAGCTCTGCGGCAGTGAAAGACTGAATCAAAAACCAACCTGGAGAGAAAGCCCAGTCACTAAGAGTTGTTGCTGACCTCACAGGAACCCGAGTTCAGTTCCAAACACCCATGTTGAGCAATTCCCAGCCACCCCTCACTCAGGCTCCAGCAGATCCAACACCCTCTTCTGGCCCCCACAGGCACTCTCTCACACATACACACAGACACACATTCAGAACTCTAGTTGTCTTCTGTTGCACTTCTGTGAATAGCTAGACATGAGGTGGGGGGCGTGAGGAGTGGGAGCTTTTGATGCACAGCAGAACTTCTGTCACAGTTAGCCCCTCCTGCTAACCGCAGCCTCTGCTTCAATGACTACGTTTCTATTGGCTTGCTGACGTCTCACGAATGGACACAGCATCTTCACCAGAGATGCTCTTTCTTGGTCCCTCCATACCCAGCTCCTCCATCCCAGTGTTATCACATGACTGAGTGCAGTGGTTCCCAAACTGTGGGTTGCAATCCCCTTGGGGGTTGAATGACCCTTTCACAGAGGTCCCTGAAGACCATCAGGAAACACAGATATTTACATGATGATTCATAACAGGTGTAAAATCACAGTTATACAGTAGCAATGAAAATAATCTTATGGTTGAGGGCCATCACAACCTGAGGAACTGTTTTAAAGGGCTGCAGCATCAGGAGGTTTGAGAACCACTGCTGCAGTGGTTTGCTGAGGGCAGATCTTCTGGCGCCACTTCCTACCACAGCCACCTCCAGTTGCTTCTACCAGCCATCCATGGGTACAGGAATCAACTTTTTGACCCCCCCCCCAAGAATTACCAACGTTCTAAACGGCTCCTAGAAAAGGCAAATCCTTTCTAGAAAGTTGCCCATGTGGAGAATACCTACAGCAGCCACAGCTTAGGAAATGCATTTTCTAAATAATAAGCCTCAAAAGTCAAAATTACTCTTTGATATGTGGGCTGCAGAAAGCATGTTGCATCTGCAGGCATGAAAACATTAATCTTGTCACAAGGCCCTTGGGTGACCAGCACACCATCATTGCACAGCAATACTTGGAAAGGGAATTTTTCTTCGGAGGTCTCGATGGCAGGCTTAAACGCCTCAGTAAATCATGTCATAAATGGATGTGCTGTCACCCAGGCTTCAGAGTGCAGAGTAGATTTAGGGTAATCCTCAGGGCCCTAGGATTTTTAGAATGGTAAACTAGCGCTTCACATGTAGCCGCCAGCCACATTAGCCCTAGCCAAAGGCAGACTAGACTGTCTCTTGAAGCCTGGCGTTGACATCTCTTTGTAGCTACAGAATCCACCATCACTTCCAAGAGGAGATTATTTCATCTACCCTGAGACTGTACCACACAGGCTCCTTCATCCACAGTCCGGGGACTATGGCTGGCTCTCCTGGATAAACCGCTGCAACCCCTGCATCAGCACCCTCTGCTTCATCTCCCACTGTGATGCCATGGAGCCGGCTTCTTTCCTTAAAGGCTATGAGCCTCCCTGCTGACTCTATCATTTTTTTTCTGCAGCTCTCTCACCTTCCTCATCCTCCACAGAATGGCAGAGAGTCAGGGCTTTGGTTAAGCGAATGCTGTGGCCACCTTGATCTTCTAACCAGACCACTGGAGCTTTCTCCATACTGAAATAAGGTGTCTCCTCTGTTCTTATGAGACTTGCTTCTTTTCCCCCAAGAGCCTTTCCCTTGCATTCACAGCTTAACTGGTGTGCTAGGCCTGGCTTCTGCCCTGTCTCTGCTTTCGACACGCCTTCCTCACTAAGCTGAGCCATTTCTAGCTTTTGATTTAAAGTGACGGATGTGTGGCTCTTCCTGTCACTGGGATATTTTATTAGCTGGTGCTCTTAATTGTGCCCCAGGAGATGAGGAGGCCAGAGGAGAAGCAGGGGAGGATGTTGGTCAGTCCACAGAGCAGTTATCATCCTGCAGCACCCCCAAACAGTCACAACAGCAAGATCAAAGATCACAGATCTCCACAGTGGCTCTAATAATCTACCACATGTTGGAAATACTAGAATATATTCACATGGGACAGGGACACACAAAGCTACCATGAGCTGTTAAGTAAAGGCTGCATGAAAGGTTCCATGCAGGATTGCCCCAAACCTTCACTTTTCAAAATTCTCACATATGAGAAAGCAAGGTTTGCCTGCATAGGTGTGACATATATTTCATTAGTAATTTTAGGATTTATTTTTGTGTATGAGTATTTTGCCTGCATGTATGCATGTGCACTGTGTGTATGTCTGGTGCCTGTGGAAGTCATGATAGGATCTTGGATTCCCTGGAACTGAAGTTTCAGGCAACTGGGAGCTGTCCTGAGAGTGCTGGGAACCAAACCCAGGTCCCCTGCAAGTGCAGCCAATATTCGTAACTGTTGAGTCATTTCTCCAGCCCTGGAGAATACCAAAGCATTTTCAAATACCAAATACCAAGCATTCTCAACATCTGTCTAACTTGATGGTGTCATAGGCAAATAATGACTCAGGGGAGGGAGAGGTCAGCATGTTTGAAGGTACAGGAAGGTTTGCTTTGACCCAGAGCATGATCAAAGTTCTCAAAGCTCCCAAAACAAAGAAGTAAGGAGACTTTTGTCTCATAAGTCAAACTATTGTGGGCTTATTGTTGTGCACACCAGATCATCCAGACTATAAAAACATATTCTTGTGTTTTTACATTTATTTTCTTGTGTCTTAGGCTTCTTTCCACAGGAGACGTGACACACTGCAAGCATGGAGGTCAGAGGTCAACTTAGCAGAGTCTGTGAGTCCTGGGGCTTGAACTCAGGTCATCAGGCTTCAAAACAAGCTTTGTTACCCAGAGTACCTCAACAAGTTCAAAGAATTGTCTTTATCCTGAATCTGAATTAGCTTTTACTTCACAAACTTCTTACTGTCCTGTCCTTTGGAAACAAACTCTTGATCACTTGTTATTGTTTCTCTTGATGCTTTATAGTATTTTGTATTTCTTAGCGTCTCAACATGTGATTCAGGCTGGGTTACAGGCTCAGGCAATCCTGCCCCAACGCACATCATAGCTGGGACTAAGGTGTGTGCACCTGGACCTGGCTGTCTTTAGTACTTTAATTTTACATTACTGCTCTTCTTAGTGTTCTTCGGTCCATTTCCAATGGTCTGATTCCTGCCTTTTGTAATTTGTCTTTAGGCATCTTGAAAACCCCATATTATTGGAATCCTTCCCTGATAAAAAGTCCAGCCAGTTGTCCAGTTAAAAGCAAGTCCTTATCCATGTCACTGTGGTTACTATATTGTTAGACCCCCGGAAAACTCAGGTATCCGGGGTCCCAGGCCACGACTGCGGTCACCCCAATCACCAGGCAGATTCGAGAGCTTGCTGCAAACTGCACGAGGCTTTATTGTAATTTAACGAGCTAACCCCATGTTAGCTCAGGTCTTTCACCTACCCGCCATGGCGGATGGCTAGCAAAGACAGTTCGAAGCCACTGGGTACAGATCTTTATAGGGCAGCATAGGGGTAGTGTCTAGGGGTACGCACAGGCTCAGGATTGGTGTGCCTCCAGGCTTGGAGGGCTTGCCCTGTGTTGATTGGCCAACTGGTTGTTATGGCCCATAGGCCCTCCCAGGGTGGTTGCTATGCTCTCTGTGTCATTGCTGTGCGCTTGTCCATAAAGTACACCCAGGGTCGTAAAGCATAGCGCCACCAGCTAACTTCTGATTGGTTACTTGTCAGGAGGCAGGCATCTGACTTTCTAGTGACTAACTTCTGATTGGTTCCTTGTCACAAGGCAGGCATCTGACCTCTAAGTGACCAAGGCAAGTTTATGGCAAGCACGTGTTCGGCTGTTATGGCTGCCTAAAGGGGAGCTGGTCCCTTCAATATGTTCCACTTCTTGTCCTGACCACTCCTTTGTTTACTCTCAAGGTTAAGTTTCTGTGTTTTCTTTCCTCCTTGCAGCCCTCCTGTGAGTCATGCATTTCAATAGAGCTGTTTTCAACAATCTCATTTAAAATGGTATTTCCCTTTTATGTCAAAATACCTCTTCAGGATACCTTCAGCCCAGTCCCCAGCCATCAGGGGTGAAACCTTTAGGCTGCTTATTTTTGCCTGGTTTTTGGGCTGATTGCTTGTAATTTCAGATCACAGAATTTTTCATTACGGAGTATTTGCTTCTGTATCCTTACTTGATAGCACCACAAAATCTTAATCAGTGTTATTGCCCCATAAGATACACAGGCTTCCCTGGTTTTTCCACCGCTGCACTTTACCATCTAGAAGTTTCATTTATGTATGGGGGCTACCTAGGGACTTTCTTTAGGTAAAATTCTTGTAAACTCAGAAGCCAAGGTCGATGTCAGGTGTCTCTCTCCATCCCTCTCCACCTTAATTATTTGCCTTTGAGACAGGGTCTCACTATGTAGCACTGACTGGGTAGGAACTCAGCCTCAAACTCACATATCTACCTGCCTCTGTCTCTCCTGAGGCTGAGTCCTGAGGTCAGAGGTGTATTCCACTATGCTTGGCTAAAGGGACCAGCTCCCATTTCGGCAGCCATAAGAGCCGAACACACATTTGCCTGACCTTGCCTTGGTCACTAGGAGGTTAGGTGCCTGCCTCGTGGCAAGGAACCAATCAGAAGTTAGCTGGTGGTGCTATGCTTTACGGTTCTTGGGTGTGCTTCACGGACAAGTGCACAGCAATGACTGCAGAACATAGCAACCACCCTGGGAGGGCCTATGGGCCATAACAACCAGTTGACCAATCAACACAGGGCAAACCCTCCAAGCCTGGAGGCACACCAATCCTGAGCCTGTGAGTACCCCTAGACACTTCCCTTATGCTGCCCTATAAGATCTCTATGCAGTGGCTTGTGTCGTCTTTCCTAGCCATCTGCCATGGTGGGTGGATGAAAGACCCGAGCTAACATGGGGTTAGCTCGTTAAACAACTACAATAAAGCCTCGTGCAGTTTGCATCAAGCTTTCGACTCTGCCTGGTGATTGGGGTGGCCACAGTCCTGGACCGAGATCCTGGGGGCCTGAGACTCCGGGGGTCTTTCACCATGTAGCCTGGCTTTTACATGGGTACTGGGATCCAAGTTCAAGAGGTGGGTCTCCTTCTCTTCTGTGTGACAGTTTTGTTCATTGCCGCTTGGGGTTTTGTCCAATTGGTATCTATGTCATGTTATTGGATCATGTTATGGGAGGCAGGCATAGCAGTATCTCTCTGGAGCCCACATGACCAAGCTCTAGCTGGTACGGCACAAGGAGGATCTTAATGTACATCTTCCAATCCCTGCCCAGTGGAAGAAAAATCATTTCTCAACCTCAAAAAACTCCCAGACCAGCTCAGCTCTTGGTCCTCTGGAATTCTGGATTTATACCCATGCCCTTTTCCAGCCTCGCAGGAGGCTTTTAGCATTTTTATTCCTCTGTTGTTTTACATGGTTTTCAAAGGCACCAATGTATCACAGCTTTTCTTCAAAGAAAGCTCACTTTTGCAGGGTTTTGCCTTCATCTGGAAAGCTAACACGAGGGGCCTTCCTCGCTACCTTTTGTCCCTTGCTCCCATCAGCCCAGAGCAAAACACAGCCCAACCCAAATTTCCCTGCCAGGTACCACCGGCTTGCTTGCTCCCTGATGGTAAGGTGTGTGTGTAAGCTCCCACACTGAGTTCTGTCCAGCATCTCCCAAATGCAGGTCATCTGGGCAGAGGCTCCTTCCATTGTCAAGACTGGCTCTAACAAGCCAACCAAAACCCATTGCTGACTTTCAGAAAACATTGCCCCCTAAAGCACTGGTTCTCAGCCTTCCTAATGCTGCAGCCCTTAAGGCAGTCAGTTCCTCATGTTGTAGTGACCCCCAAGCATAAAATTATTTCCATTGCTACTTCATAACTATCATTTTTCTATTGTCATGAATCGTTATGTAAATATCTGATACTCAACCCCCAAAGGGGTCACGACCCACAGGTTAAGAAACACTGCCACAAAGAAAAGAAGTGCTTTTTGTTCTTTGCTCTATTATTACACTGCCAAATATCTAACCATCGGGAATATTTTTAATCAAAAAAAGTTATGTGACGACCTTTATTATTTACAGAGTTAACAAAGACTAAAACCCTACTAACAACTGAAGTACCCAGCAGCAGGAAGAGGGGCTGAGTGACTCTGGGACTATTGCTGAAAAAAACAAAGCGTCCAGGGCTTTGAAAAATCACACACCAGACAAGAGCTGCTTCAAGCCATCTGCAGAGGGGTAAAAGGGCACACGTGTGAATCCAACTTCACAAATATCACGTGCATCAAAAAAAAAAAAAAAAGAAGAAGAAGACAAAGCAAAGGAACCAGCAAGTTACTAACAGGTTGTTTGTGGGGTTTTATTTTTTAACCTCCCTCTTTTTTTACCCTGCTGCCCAAATTAAAATATAGCAAGGAATAAAACAGTGCTAAAATACTCCTTAAAAATGTATTTGGCAAACACAGTAAGGGACTAAGGACTGGTAAAATAATTGTTGTGTGTCAATGGCCACCGTGGAAGAGATCTGAAATGTTTATGGACAGATTTCTGATACTTAAAGCTCTATTTCAAACGATACTTCATGGGAAAAATCCATCAGGGGTCTCAATGGATCAATCCCTGTTCAGAAAAGTCTTGCTGGTTCTTTCATCCAGAGGTTATAGTGACACATCCAGCAAGGTTAGACCCTAGACATCAAGGAGGAAGCCTAACGTGTGGCCTGCACCGTCTCTGAGAGAGGCCTTCATCCTAACATGGATGGAAATGCCAACTGGCAGCCAGAGGCAGTACAGAACCAGGTGACAGATGCGCAATTAAATAAAGGCTCAGGAGGCAGCAGCTGAGATGAAATGTACACAGACTCAGGCACATCCTCTAAAGCAGCAGACCTGCAAGAGGGGACTTTCCATTCAGGTCCTTCTTCCCAACCCTGATCCCCTGCACTCAACAGTAGGGTGTCTCTCCCCCCCCCCCCCCCCGCACATCAGGCATCCCTCATCAAGGACGACAAAGCTAGGGAAGCACAATTTCCTTTCAAATCTACTCATTCTCTCTGCTGTGGGTGATCTCTAATAATTTATTTATAACAGTTCCAGGGTGTTTACAACAGCTTTGCAAAGTGCTAGCTTACTGCCTTCCGCAGCCGTGTTTACTGCCTGGTTTTTCCATGAAAACTTGCAGTATGGCATAGAGGGGCATCACAGTTTTGGCTCCCCCAGGCAACAGAGGGAAGAAGTCCACACCCGACAGTGGGCGGTGGGGCAGGGCACTGACTCAGCAAAGCCTCCTCTAGCTTCCTTGTTTTCAAGGCTTCCGGTTTGCAGTTCTACCACCCTGCTAAATTATCCAGTCCCATTCCTTCCATATCTGGGAATGGAGCCTGCACGAATAATTCAGACATAAGTGAAGAGAAACTTACATGGAGACGGGCTTGAGAGCCTGAGGGGTAAATGGGTTCCATCTAAATGTCTGACTTGGAGGAATACTGAGTTTATGGCCAATCTACTTAATGGCAGAATCTAATATAGAAAGGTGCTTAGAATCTCATTTTCAAGCAGTGGTTCTCAGAGAAGGATATGGTCACCTGAGGGACGTGTGACAATGCCTGGAGAGTTTATGCTGTTGTATGTGGTAGGTACTGCTGGCATCTAGTGGACAAAAAGCATGGATGCAATCTAGCATCCTACAAAGAATATCCTGGTGTAGAATCTGAACGATGCCATTGTCAAAGTTGGGGGTGGGGGCGTGTGTGTGTGTGTGTGTGTGTGTGTGTGTGTGTGTGTGTGTGTGTGTTTAGACTAGTTTGAATGAACACACACACACACACACACACACACACACACCTAGGAAATGAAGGAAGCAAATGAACTCAATACTGATTTTTCTTTTCCCTCTAAATATAATCTGTACTGAGGGGTTTTGTTTGTGTGTGCAGACATCATATGGCTGTGTCTGAACATGCGTGTGGAAGCCAGAGGTCAATGTTGGGTGTCCTCAGTCTCCCTCCACTTTACTGCTTGAAATGGGATCTCTCACAGATCTGGATTTCACTGATGGGCTAGCCTGGCCATCAGGCCTCAGGAGTCCTCTCCTCTGGAGCCCCTGCCCAGGCTTTACAGATTAGCCCTGCTATGTCTGGCTTTTATGTGAGTATTGAGAGTCAGAACTCGGGTCTTTACACCTACAGGTACTTTCCCAGCTGATCCATCTCCCCTGCCCCGTGGGGGGTTTAGTAATCATACAACAATTTTATCTTGACAGATTTATTAAGCATCTTGGTCTTATTTATAAGTTGGATTGTGCAAAATTCATTCTGAAGAGGAGATCTTTAAGACCCATGAGGTCTTAAGCATTTTGCTCACTCAGGCACAGCATAGGAAGGAACTTAAACAAATGCTCCTGCCTGGGCCTTTCTACCACAGAAAGAACGTGGAACTGGCTGGCTGCAGGGTGGCTGCATTTAAGGTTCAAGTGAAAACTGTATTTTTTTTTTAGTTTAACATTTAAAATTCTTTTCAAGATGGAAACTGTTCTATTATCTCTTCCCTTCAGATAGAATTTCCTCATCCTGAGGTTATCTTATTCTGCCCTTGGCCAACTATCACTCTCTGCTCCCTGCCTTGTTTTCCCTATTTGTATGTCTTCTTTCACCCTGATGCCTCATGATGCTTGAGAAACTACCATACTAGGAAGCCAAGTGTTCTCACCTAGGAGTCAGGTTCAAGATGGATTTATTTACTTGTTTGCTTGTTCATTTGCCTATCTATCTATCTATCTATCTATCTATCTATCTATCTATCTATCTATCTATCTATCAAGACAAACAAGGTCTCCCTATTTAACCCTGGCTGGTCTGGAACTCACTATATAGACCAGATGACCTCAAACTCATGGAGATGTGCCTGCATCTGCCTCCCAAGAGCTAGGGTTGAAGGTGTGTATCGCCATGACCAGCTATACATTCAGCAATTTTCATTGCCTGAATTACCATGAGGGCTGCTAAAGGTTCTTCCCCTCCCACCCCATTTGAAAGCTCTGGGCTATGTTACAGGAATTGACAATCAAGAAACTTCCAAAACATTAATTGTTACAACCAAAAGAACATAACAAACCAACAATTCTCCACCAGAAAGCACAATAAGGGTCCAGTTGCAAGGCCAATAATATATCAGTACACTGGGACCCATGGACACAGTTTGCTTAGGTTACCCAAAGGGAAATGTAGATGGGTATCAAATTCCCTGGCTCTTGTCAAGTTTTCTGGGTTTTCTGGTAGAAGAATGAAGAACCATGGAAAAATGAATTACCTACATACCAGGCATTGCAAAATAGGACTTGCTCAATCATGTTCATTGCTGTTCTATTCATAATAGACAGAAATTGAAAATAGCCTAAATATCCATCAATGGACAAGTGGATAAAGAATATGTGATAGTTATGCAGCAAGCTTGAGGCCAATTCTGGCTACATAAATCCCTGTCTCAAACAAATCAAATTAAAAAGCAAATGGAGGGGGGAAAAAGAATATTGCTAACATTTACACAATGAAATATTACTCAGTCATTTAAAAAAATGAAATCATGGGGTGGTGGTTGTGCACACCTTTAATCCCAGAATTTGGGAGGCCAGCCTTGTCTACAGAATGAGTTCCAGGACAGTCAGGGCTACAGATAAACACTGTCTGAAAAAACCAAGGGGGGGAGAAAAAGAAAAGAGAAGAGAAGGGAAGGGAAAAAAGAAAATAAAAAGAAAGGAAAGGAAAGGAAAGGAAAGGAAAGAAAAGAAAAGAAAAGAAAAGAAAAGAAAAGAAAAGAAAAGAAAGAAAAGAAAAGGAGTGTCTGGTAAATGGATGAAATTTTTTTTTAAAATCATCCTAAGTGAGGTCTAGACCCAGAAAGATAAATATGGTGTGTATTTGCTTATATGTGGGTGTTAGCTGTTAAGTCTTTGATAAGCAAGTTATAATTCATATAACCACAGAGGTTGCATATGGAATAAGAGAATGGGGGGAGATAAGGATCTCCCAAGGAAGGTGAAATAGAATAGATAGTTATAGATGATGGATGGAATGGCAGAAGCAGGAGGATCAAACAGAGAAGGGTAGGGAAGAGACAGGGTGACAGGAAATATGGGGAAGGGTAACTTAAACTAAGGGCCATTTATGGAGTTGTATAGTAAACTAATAAAGTGGACACTTCCTAAAATATATACATGTATGAAGGTAATCTGAATGAAAGTACCAAATAATAAGGGAGATGGAGACCCATTTGGCCATCTCTCATCACCAAATGAATCTTCCAGTGCCAAGAATGGACTATATCTAATCAAGGAGTTGGCCAAAGAGATTCCATGAGAGCTTGTAAACAACCCAAGCTATTGCCATGGCTACTGGTTACTCTCCACAAACTGATGATAAGGCCCTATTTTGCTAAAAATAACACCTGTACAACTCACTGAGCATGGAGAAGTGGAGCTGGCGCCTACCTAGAGCCTTTACTCCTATGGACTAGTGTTCTTGGTACTTGAAGATACCTTGCAGGATACCAAAGAAGAAAGGTAAACACCAGCCCAGCTACAAAGTCTTCAGTATACAGTGGTGGCCTACCTGTAAGACGCACTAGTGCAATAGTGGCACAAAGCTGTGGGAGTAACCAACCAATATCTGATTTGAGCTAAGGCCCAATCTATGAGATGGAACCCATCCCCAACACTGCTCAAGTGGCCAAGAACTGGAGACCAGATAGGCCAGGGACCTAGAGGGAAACCAAATACATTCTTCTAAAGGAATGTAGCTATAAAATGACTGACATTCTGCTATACTCATAGATCACTTTTTGCTCTGCCATTATCAGAGATTCTTCCTCCTATAGTAGATGAGAGCAAACAACAGAAAGCCACAGCTGGACAAGGTGCAGATAGTGAAAAACCTTGGAACACTCACTCCTAAATGGGGTGTCATCACCAAATCTCTCCCTTCAGGGGATCAGGAAGCCATGTGGAAGAAGAGGTGGAAAGACTGTAAGAGCCAGTGAGTATGGAAGACACCAAAGAAACAAGGCCTTCTAAACACAACAGGACCAATGCATATACAAACTCACAGAGACTGAGCCAGCATGAACAGGGCCTGCACAGGTCTGTACCAGATAGGGTCCCAGCACAAGCCCCTAACATCAATTTCCAATGGATAACTACTCACAAATGAAACGTTAACTTTCTCCAGTGGAGTCTCACTGGGGATACAAACCACTCTTAAGGGTAGGCCCCATGTCCTGCAGCAGATGGCTAACACAAAATGGATTCAGTGGCATCTTGGGAGGTTCTTTGTCTCATAAGGTATTTTTTTTAACCTCTCAAATCCTTTTCGCGTGTGTGTGTGTGTGTGTGTGTGTGTGTGTGTGTGTGTGTGTGTGTGTGTGTATCATGGCTTCCAGTTTTGTGTTTTAGGGAATTTCTGTGCCTATGAACATGTGTGTCTCTGAGTCTACATGTGTGTATGTTGTGCTCTTTCTTTGGCATTTTTTTCTTCTGTTTCTTTGTTTGTTTTGCCTTATTCTGGTTTGGTTTTATCTTATTTTATTATTATTCTTTAGATGCCTGTTTGCTTTTTATATTTATTGATTGATTGATTGATTGATTTTTTGAGACAGGGTTTCTCTGTAGCTTTGGAGGCTGTCCTGGAACTATCTCAGTAGACCAGGCTGATGTCAAACTCATAGAGATCCACTTGCTTCTGCCTCCCAAGTGCTGCATTTAAAGGCATGTTCCACCACTGCCCAGCTTAAAATAAACGGATGTTTTTTCAATCTATGAGTGCTCTGTCTGCAGGTATGCCTGCAGGCCAGAAGGCACCAGATCCCATTATAGATGGTGGTGAGCTGCTATATGGTTACTGGGAATTGAACTCAGCTCCTTTGAAAGAGCTCTTAACCACTGAGTCATCTCTACACCCCTGCTTGGAATCCACAGAAAGGATGTGGATTCCAATGGGAGAAAAGGTAGGGGAAATCTTCAGAGAAGCTGGGGGAGGCAAAACCGTGATCAGACTATATTGTATAAATATTCAATAAAAAAAGAAAAAAGAAACAAAAATTCTAGCTATGTGGGTTAGCATCTACGGGAACCTAGTACATAACTCATCATGTTCAGTATCATTCAGTGAGGCCAGGATCTTTCTGCCATATCTACCTATTATGATTTGAATGCAAAAATAGCCCCCACAGACTCACATGTTTCAACATGTGTTCCCCAGCTGTGGGACACTGTGAAGGAAGTGGGTCACTGATGGAGGGCCTTGATGTTTTTAGCCCAGTCCCACTTCCTATCTGGTCTCTACACAAATTCCCCCCACCACACAGCCACCATGCCTTCTTCACCACAGTGGACTGTATCACCTCAAACTGTGAGCCAAACAAACTCTCCTCCCTTAGGTTGTTTCTTGGCAGGACTTGGTACAGTGATAAAAATGACTACAACACACAAACCAAGCTGGTTAGTCAAAGGAGAAGCTAAGACCCTTCAGACAATGGCAACAAAAGCACTAGAATGAAGGCCACTCTAATGCAGAGAGTTATAGAGTCACAACCCCCAGGGGAATCAGGGGTCCACTCTTCCCCCCATACACACCATTGAATATTCTTAGACCCTTTGAAGCCACAACCCAAGGCCAACAGGTGAGAAACATGCCCAGAAAGGATGAGCTCTACTGGAAGGAGCATCATCTGACCAGGCTGTTGGTGACAAGTAACTATGGGGAACATCTTCCAAGTATCTCCACCTTCAGACTACAAAGTCCACTCCAGGATCCTCCCACACTGTTTGAGAAAGGATGCTGCCAGGGACGCTCAGAACTAACTGGCCCTGGGTGGGTTGCAGTTCATCAGTCCACAGCACTTCTATTATATTCCCACCCATGCCCAACTTGTCAGTGTCGTCCACTCACCAGGACCGGCCGCATCTCACAGAAAACCAGGAGGGAAGCCAACTCGATGTCTTCACTGTATCCATTCTTCAGAGGGACTGATCTAAACCCTGTCTCAGAAACACAAAGAGCAGAGCCAACGGCAAGTCATTAACATCACTCTTGGCTTTCTTTCGATAACCTGGAGGTGGCATGTCCTTCCAGAGGGTAGAGAAGTCAGTGTGCCATGCTGGGGACTACTATCCAGATACCCAAGTTCCCATCCTAAAGTCACAGGGAGGGACTAGCATTCTTGACAAATGCATCCACACAGGGCTATTGGTGAAATTAGAAAACATCTGCCAACTAGAAATGATTGGCTCAGAAGAAAACAAAACTGGGCTGACAAGATGGCTCAGTCGGTAAAGTACCTGGTGCAAAGTCTGACAACCTGGATTCCATATGAAAGGGGAGAAACAATTCCCATATGTTTTATTATTTAAATTTGAATATAATTGAACACAGACAGAAAGAAGTAAAAAAATCTACATACTACCCCTCATTGAAATTAGAGTGGTCGGTACTACTCTGGTTTAATTACTTAAATACGCATGAAGTCAAAAGAACAATCATTAATCTTCAACCACTACCTCCACTCAGGCCTTTACAGAGCCTGGGACCAGGGAATGGGCTTTATCTTCAGTGATTTCCTACCTATCGCTCTGCAGTCCGTGGCTGTATTGATCACCCTCTCTGGAACTCATTTCCTATTTACAATCAGGACCCACGTGCGGCAGACCTTGAAATGTGCCTTTTTATTTAGGATGGACACAGGGTGAACTGGAGCCGATCCCCCCGTTAAATAATGTGTGCATCAATCCTTCTCAACAGCTGTTGGTCGTCTTGTGTGAAAGTCCACAGAACACAGAATGCTACCTCCCTAGCCTGCTGCTCACTTCTGTGAATGGCCTTTCCTCTCTAAGCAGATGTTCGTGTTTCTTTTAAAAAGCACAGATCCAGTGAACAGTCCCTCGAAGCTTACATTTAACCTTTCATCTTAGTCATCTGTTCTTGGTGCCCCTTTTGTCATGGGAGCTTGTTATTTACACGGTATCTGCTGATCCTCCAGGATAAGTAATGCACACATTAGAGACACTCCCATATCCTTCCTCCATCCGTGTGTTGGTCCTTCTCTTAGAGAATATCCACACTAGCCATTATATTACCACCTTTTAAAAAATTATGTTGGTGTGTGTTGGTGTGTTGCACACACACACACACACACACACACACACACACACACACACACACACGCAAGTGAGGACAGTGTTCGGAGCCAGTTCTCACCTTACACCACGTGCATCCTGAGGATTGAACCCAGGTCATCAGGCTTGGCATCGAGCACTTTTCCCTTCAGAGCCACCTTACCAGTCCCATCTTAACACCTTTAAACGGTATCTATTGAATCCCCTCTTCTGCTAGTTCAGAGGAGGCAAAGAACATGACCACCCAACCTTATGACTTCTCTCCTTTTTGATCTGTTTTGGGTTTTTTAAAGAGAGTGTTATTGTTTCTATACTACTGTTTGCATCCTGTTGACTTTTTTTTAAAGAGCAAACAAGAGAAGTTTTATTAAGCAACAGAATGACACCTCCCAGTGGCAGGGAGTCTCAAAAACAAGTTGCCCTGTGCCGTTTTACAACCATGATACATACCCACAAAGAAAGGCTTGGGTTTGTTTTTCTGACATTTCATAATTTAAACCCTTTTTCAAAGCTATAAGGTGAGGGACAATTACTTACCCATGACCTCTATTCTATTATTAATCCTTTACTGTATATTTTTATTTTTATTGACTTATCTGGGGGTGGGGAGCATGTACATGCCACAGTGTGTGTGTGGAGGTCAGAAGATAATTTGTAGGAATCATTTCTCTCCTTCCACCATGTGGGTCCTAGGGGTTGAATTCTGGTCACAGATTTAGTGGTAAGCACCTTTACCCACTGAGCTACATTTCTAGCCCTTGTATACATTTTATCACATCCATCTTCTTTGTAACTCCAAGCAAGATGAAGACACGAATATACCAATATGTCAACATGCATCTTACTAATCAGGACTTGGTATTAGTTTGGTCTTTGATTAAAAAAAAAAAACATATGCAGGAAGTGTTCAAACATATTGTTAAACTTCTCAATTTCCTATCTTTTCTACTGAATTTCTTTGTGAATGTCTTGGTTAGCTGACTTTGTTCTCTTGTGCTCATATGACATAGAATCACTTCACACTTTAAATGGATCTGTCCTTTGAGTTTACAGATGGATGCTAATTGGAGTGGGTATAAAAACTCCCAGGATACATCCCTCCCCCACCCCGCCCCCGCCGCTATAACATTTGGAGGACATTGTGAGTTCATTAGATACTGCAGCACTGAAATTATCTGACCCTTTTCCACCTGACAAGTGATGAGATTTTAGGTGGTGGTTAGTTCGTTGGCTGCTCTAATTTCTGTCTGGGTTGATAATCACAGAATGTCTGCAATGCAGCCCAGTACTGGCCCAGCATAATGGAGCTGTGACTCCTGTTAAGATGCAGGTGCAGGAGCAGATTCCTTATGAGCCCTGCTAAGATTATGTGCATCTCATGGGATGACCTGGGGAGAGTTTAGTATTAATGGACTGGGAAAATAAACAGAGCCCTGGGCTGTTCTGGGTGGCCCAGGACATTGCCAAGAAGCTGTGGACTCCAGCCACAGGGAGGGACTGGCTAACAGTAGAGGCATGGGCTCTGCCCTTGGTTCCCCATGCCTCTTCTTACTGCCCAACTCTGAGAAGCCCTCATGCCAACTAGAGTCAAGGTATTTCTCAGCTCCAACCGTGAAAATAGTATTATTTTTTTAGCTTTGTTTATTTCACATAGAGAAGGGAAATGAAGAACGGTCAATATTGGGGAGACTTTAAGTACCCACTAGAAATAAGAGGCCCCTCAAGGACAGTCTACAAAGAAGGAAAAACAATGGCCAAGTACCAGCTCGTGACCTTGAAGTCCTCAGATGTTAAAAGTAAAAATGATTTAATAATAAAAGAAAAGCAACCCTCACAGGCTTCCTGTAACGGTTAAAGAAAAGGAAATGAAGGTGGTTGAGTGTGGTAAGTGTCATCTCCCTCCTGCGCAGGGCCCAGCCAATTTGAAAGCTTAAGTGCAACCATCCCAACAATGGACAAAGTTTATTTTCAAGTTTAGAAGGCCCTGAAAGCCAGCTGCACAAAAGGACTATTCATTTCATTTCCTGCCTCTCGTGAATATAGATATGCTAGGAGCTGGCAAAGAAAGGGAGAGTGTCCCTGCTGTGGTTATCTGCTAGTTAGACATGGGGTGGAGGTTCCCATTAAACACCTTGATGTTTCCTTGTTGGCTTTTTTTCAATCTTCAAGTTAAGTTGCCCAGCAATAAGGAAAGGCAGTGTGCCATGAACTCTGACTTCATCCCAAGAGTAACCTCCCCATCTTTCACAGGATGGTAGGGGAGGGGCGGAGCACGATGGTCCAGGAACCAGATGGCAATAGCTCCTTACTGCCATGAGGGCATTAAGACCAGAATTGAAAAGATTCTCCCAATACTGCTCTTCTTGCTGGGAGAAGGAGGCAGCATCACTTCCAAACCCTGTTTATTGGGCTAGTCTAAAAAGTACATAGCCAAACAGAGTCTAGCAGCTCTGATGCCGGCTTTAACATCGTCCGTATGCATGTTAGCCATCACAGGGTGTTTGTTATTATTATTATTGCCATAATGTACTCAAATGCTACTTCTAAACTGATAGATAGAAATGAGGCTTTGAACACTTCCCCAGTCTCTCACGCAAGTGTTGGGGTCCTCAGCAGTAAGATGGGAAACTGAGGCCAGCCTTCTTTGCTCAACACTGCCCAGGTCTTCCCGGGGGCGGGACATCATGCAACTGATTCCGGAGTGCCACACTGGGCTGAATTGGAGCATCCCACGGTGGACCCAGCAATTAACATTTTCTAACAGGAGTCCCTAACACATTTGCTACTTGGATATGGGCCTAGCAAAGAATGGGAGAAATGGCTGGAGAAGCTGAGAGTCTTTATGAGAGAAGAGATGGCATGGTCTAAGTTTTCAAAAGACCCAGTTCAGCACAGAATAGAGCCCAGGCTTCCAAACATCAAAAGACAGTAATTTGATATAGATGACAAAAAATGATAGTAATTTCTTTCTCTTGAAAAATGACTGCTCTGGGAAACAGGGGAACAGTGACCTCTTAGGGAACCCAGAAGGATCTATGATGTCTGTGTCGTGAATCAGCAATGCTGTGTGTGGATAAGGCAGTAAGAAATCCACCGTGCAGCTGGCCTGTGTGTTAGATCATAAATGAAATCCAGAGAGGACGCAACTGACAGAAACCATACCCTAAGGCTGGCCACCTTCAGAGAACTTCCAGGTCTGGGAAGATTCTTAGCTGTACTGGAAAAACTCAGTATAGCAGGTTTTGGTTGTTGGGTTTTTTCATATTTTTTCTTGTTTGAGAATTTCATATATGAATATAGTGTGCTTTGATCAAACCCACCATAGTTCCTCCCTACCACTCCCCCACCCCAACTCCACATGTTCTTTTTTGAACGCACTGAGTGCACTTATGCACTGGTGTGGGACCATCTACTGGAGCCAGGTAACTTCTCAGGGGATGAATCCCTGAAGAAGATGGGACTCTCCCTCTTGCAGCAGCCATCGTTACTAAGAGTTCCTCATGTTCCTCACTGAGGAGAGGGACTTCATGGGCCCTTCCCCATCTGTGCTGTGATTTGGGTCAGCTTGATCTTGTACGGGTCTTGTATGTGTAGCTACAGACATCTATAACTCTGACAATCTTTCTGTCTCCTCTTCCTCAAACCCCTGAGCTTTGGAGAAGGGGGTAACATAGATGTCCTACGTAGAATCAAGTACTCCACAGTCTCCTGTTGTCTGCATTTATCATCATCTGCCTTAAAAGCAGGCTGCTCTGATGAGGGCTGAGAGACGCCCAGATTTATGGGCTCTTATGTGACCTACTTTGACATTGTGGAAAGCAAGCATACACTGCCCCTTTGTAAGGCAAGAGGGGGTCTTGTATTGTGTTCAGCATAAAAAGAAATCCAAGAACTAGGTCAACCTCCGAGTCTAGTAGAAGACGGTGAGTTCAGAATGCTTAAGCGAGTTAGACACTGTGGATGCCAGGGGCCTCATCCTTAGGATGCTGCCAGTGACACTCATGGCTCGTGGAAGAACATATTTCTTCACCTGCTAATGAAGACAAACTGCCTGAGGCATTTCACAATGAAACCAAACAGTGCCAGACTGAGGATGGAGTAACTGATGTTTTGCTCACTGATGACGAACAAGGACTCAGCCTTTCTCCACTTTCTCCCCACCCCTGTGCTTAATGCCCACACCATCGGCTTTGTTGTGGTTTAACGTGAGCCAGGAAAGATGCTGGCGTGTTCCCGTTTACAGCCTGCAGCACACACCAATGAACTTGCCTCCCCCATGCTGAACATTCTTGCTAATGGTCCTTACCTGACTTGATCCCTTTAATGGGGTATGTGGCATGAGCCAGGAAGTTGGGGTCACTGAACATGTCCTCCTCATAGACCACAAAGCGAAGGAATGCAAGGTTTGGATCATAAATTTCAAATGTCACCTTCTCCTGCGTTGGAGCCCAGACAGGGCTGAGGCCATTGTCATCTGGAAAAGACCAAAACTTGTTACTGACGCTTGTGCCCTGCCTCCTCGGGGTAAGACGGCCTCTGCAGTCTCGGCTTCAATCCCTCCACAGTCTAGTAAATTTAATTTGCATCCGCACCCTGGTCTAAAAAGCCCTGAAGAGTTATCTTTTGTTATTTCTTTCCCAGCAAGCAATCCTGCTGCAGGCCAGCCTTCTGTGAGCACAGGAACATGCTGCCACCTCACCCATCTCACTTCATGGGATAGGAGAATGGAAGGGGGGCAGGTGTAGAGCCGAACTGGGGGGAGGGGGAGTTCAAGAAAAGAGATGAGCAGAGGACCTGTGAGATGCACCCCGGGCCTGAAGAAGAAAGGGAGCTAGGGGTCTCTGAAGAGTGTTGGGCGTTCTCATGGATGACCAGCCTTATAAGGCAAGACGTGAAGCAAACCTGCCACCCTATAAAAAGGCCAGTTTAACTGGTCTGCACCTGAGTTTTTCCTGGACTCGTCTAGTGGTTAGGCAGGTGGCTCTGCTTCCTCAACTAGAGGTTGAAGGCAGGCTGGCGGGGGGGGGGGGGGGGCGGCGGGTGATGTACGACAGCAAAAGTACATCCTAAAAATCCCTGAGGAATGGTAACCCACTTTGGAGTCTGTTGCCTTCATCTTCAAACAAAGGACCAGCGGGGCTGGGGAGATACTTCAGTCCAATGCCCGCTGTAAGCAGGACAACCCAAGTTCAGAGCCCAGCATCTGTGTCCCAGCCAAGCACATGTCTGTAAGCCAGTGCTGGGGGAGACACAGGCAGACCCCTGGAGCCCACTGGACAGCCAGTGTAGCTGAATTGATGAGCTCTGGGTTCATAGAGAGATCCTGTCTCAAAAAACTAAGATGGAGAATGACTGAGGAAGGTCTGATGTTGACCTCTGACCTCTGCAAGCACCTGGGCACACCCACACAAACAGAAAGAGCCAATTACTTACTCACAACCGTTGTCTTGAACTTGTTGCTGTCGTACTCAGCCCCACAGATTTCCACCTCTACAAAGGGACAGGCAATACTCCGCCCTAGTTTGGGGAGGTGGCGTGCCCCAAGAACCTAGGACATGGAAGGCAAGGATTGGAATTCTGGACCCATATAGTAGTGCTTTATGGATTTTTCAGGATTCTAGAATCAGACTGCACAAGTTCAAAGCTACCCTTACTTGGTGGAGAAGATGCCACAGCACTCAGAGGCATGGATGCTGATCAACCCACCATCACTGTTTGGTGATAGGGAGTGACAGTAGCTTCCCAGGCTTTGACCAGAGCTGAGGCCATGTAACTCAGCAAGACAGTATCACCTGAGCACAAGTACATGGGTACCATGACACTGCGTTTCTCAGATGGGGACAGTAGGGTGGTGTGTTTATAACGGACCCTTCATTAAGGGTCCTTACAAAACCTTTACTTTTTACATTTCTAAAATGAGGTCTCATTTATCCTAAGCCAGCTATGTGGACAAGGCTGGCTTCACCCTCATAGCAGTCCTCCTGCTTCTGTCTCCCTGGTGCCCCCAGAGCTTCAGGCATGTTAGACAAGCACTCCAAAAAAAAAAAAAAAAAAAAAAAAAAAAAAAGCTACATTCCCCAGCCCATCTCACCTAAGCTTCCTGGATCTTCCAAACTGTCTCTCGTATCTTCCCCAAATGCTAAGGTCTGGATTAAATTAAGAGAGCTCTGATGTCTCTAAGGCAAAGGGGAGATGAACTGACCTCACAGAAACCCCAGATGCACACCTCACACCCAGACAGGGCAAGTGACAGGAAGGGTTTAAAGAGGGTCATCCCAGAATGTTCCTGGGTCAACCACATAAGCCTGAAGTGCTGTCAAGATGGTAGTGGCTTAACAGAGCCAGGAGTACCACCAGTGTCCAAGGAGACCCGCCCACCTGACCACTCTACCTTGACAGTGAGTGTCATCAGGATCTTCCTCTGGGACTCTGGTGGCATCGGGTCATACTTCTCAGACCGCATGCTCTCAGGCTGTAGGACATAGCCTGTCCGCCCATTGAGTGAAAACAGTGCATGGTTCATCTGCATGTACTTGTCTGAAAGGAGAACACAGGGCAGCTATGGGGCAGCCAGGGAACACCAGCTTCCAGGTGCTCATGGGCACAGGTTACATGACCTTCCCATGATGATTTGGAGCAACTGTTCAAAAAAAGACATCTGACTCCAAGGAAATATAGAAGGCATTTAAAAGGAACCCCATATCAGGAAACAACCTTGTAAACATTAATAAATTAGAATCTACTAAAAAGGGTGTTGATCAGGGGTAGAACATTTGCTTGGCACATACAAACCCCAAGTTCCACCCCCAGCACTTAGAAAACACTTCAAGGTGAATCATTAGAGTTCAAGGGTAAGGTAGCTCAGCAAGCAGATAAAAGTGCTGGCCACGCAAGGCTGATGGCCACATAAAAATGGAGGAAGAGATTCTATAACGTTGTCCTCTGACTGTCACGTGTGCCATGGCATACACGCCCACACATACACACACAATAATAAATTTGTTTTAAGGGTCAATCATCTCAGTTCAAATAACAGGCAGATATTCAGAGACATAAACAAAGAGCCAGCTTTGTGAGATACAATGGGCACGAGGACCCAACACCTTGCAGGAAAGCCAATGCAAACATCCCTTGAGTTGGTGAGGGGAAAGGGTGAGTGTTACTCAAAGAGCAACACCTTGACCAGAAACTGTAACTATAATTTAACATCAGTTTTCACCCAGTGGGCAAAGATTGAAAGAGCTTCATAAATTACAGGAGCGAAGTTACACCAGAGGACAGTGTCCATGCTTCCACCCAATCTAGAGGAGGAACTGGACAAACGCCACAGGACACAGGTGCTCAGTGAACATCCTCAGGGCCGTTTATCAGAATGGAAGCTTCCTGGGTACTGCCCCATGAGTAAGAGATGTCTACACCTACACTTGGGAAGAAGGCTCATGGGAGGGCCCAGGAGGCAGTGGAGTGTGTGGTAGACAGGGATGGGACCTGACTTACAGATGTCCGGGTTGGGGACAGTTGTTAAATAAACTTCAGCTCCCTTCCATGGTATCCAAGTAGCTATAAAAGAATCCTCAGGATGCAAAGAACAAAGTCCAAAAATTTGTGTGCATGGGTTTTCCCTACTATGTAAGTTTCTAGAGAGAGAATATGTGTGAGCCTGAAGTTCTCAGAAAGAAAGCACCACACACAGAGGAGAGGTAAGACAGACACAGGACTCCTGGATCCAGCCACGTCTGAGGCTGCAAGCCACTCCTACATTTGCTAGTTAAAGAAGTTGTTGTGTTTCCTTCCTAGGCTAGAATGACAACACTTCTGTCACTCATGAGCATGGAGCCTGCTTCTGCCAGGTGTCCACTCAGCTCAGGGGCTTTTCACTAACCAGTGTTCAAGTTCAGCCTTGACGGGTCAACCCAGTCACTTGTTCAGAAACACCACATCCCACCAGCTGCCCGGCTGATTTCACAGGCTATGACAGGGCCACCTCCTGGTCTGGACAGGCTGTCTACCATCGTCCTTTACCTGCAGTCTGGAAATTGAGCGCCACCATCTGGGAGCCACACAGCCACAGGCGGAAGGGGTCATAGTTTGAAGAGTCAACTCTCTGTCCCTTAGGGTAGACACGTGTGAGGCCCTTCTGATTGTACCGCAATAGATCAATGGGCTTCTGCCGCACAATGCTGTCCGCCTTCGTCTCCACAAAGGAGCGGATTTCTCGGAAGTCAGGGTTTTCTGTAGAGAGGATGTGGTGGTTTGAATAAGCATGGCCCCCATGCTTGGTCTCCAGAAAGAGGCACTATTCGTGGGTGTGGCCTTGTTGGAGTAGGTGTGGCCATGATGACACTGGACTAACCTCTGAATCTGTAAACAAGCCCCAGTTAAATGCTTTCCTTTATAAGAGCTGCCATGGCCATAGTGTCTCTTCACAGCAATAGAACATTGACTAAGACAGAGAAGAAGGTCACCCTTGCTTCTGGGTGCAATGACAAAGGTCCAAGTAACAAAAGGAAACCAGGACTCTCTTGAAAAGACACTGAATGGATAGGAAGATGGCACACACAGTAGAGTGCCAACTATGTAGGCAGGTCTTGAGTTTGAGCCCACAAGTTATGGAAAAAAGCCAGGCATGGCATGTGTACTTGCAATCCCAGTATGTGGTGCTTGCAGAAGGAGGATCTGCAGAGGTCACTGGTCAGTCAACCTAGCCTGCTTGCTGATTCCAAGCCCAGTGACGGAGGCTATCTCAAAAAAGAAAGAAAGAAAGAAAGAAAGAAAGAAAGAAAGAAAGAAAGAAGAAAGAAGGAAGAAAGAAGGAAGGAGGGAAGGAAAAGAGAAGAGGAAAAGAGAAAAGAAGAGAAGAAAAGAGAAGAGAAGAGAAGAGAAGAGAAGAGAAGAGAAGAGAAGAGAAGAGAAGAGAAGAGGAACAGGTGAGGAATGACAGCCAAGACTGGCCTCTGGACTCCACACACACTACACCTGCACACATGCAAACACTGGCCATGATGGGTAGTTTTAATTGTCAACTGGAATCGCCTGAGGAGAAAGTCTCAGCAGGAAGCTGTCTAGATCAGGCTAGCTTGTTGGTGTACCTGTGGGGAATGGTCTGGACTGCCGTATCTGATATGAGTAGACTCAGCCTGAAAGTAGGCAGCACCATTCCCTGGTGTGAGGCTCTGGACTGTGTGAACAGTGAGAAAGCTAGCTGCATACTAGGCATGGATTAGCTTATTCTCTCTCTATGCTTAACTGTGGATATGACATGACCAGGTACTTTATCACAGCAGTGGGAATGAGACTAGGGCACATGCTGTGGAGATTTGAATGAGAATGTCCCCCATGAATTTGAACACTTAGTCCCCAGTCGATGGCACTGTTAGGGGAGGTTTTGGAAGTGTGTTACTAAGGGGCAGGTTTGAGGTTTCAAAGCCTCCTGCCATTCCTGGTTCTCTCTCTCTCCCTCCCTCCCACTCTCCCTCCCTTCCTCCCTCTCTCTCTATCTCTCTTTATCTTTCTAGAACCTAGAACCCTAAGCTCAAATAAAGTCTTTGTTCTATAATAAGTTGCCTTGGTCATGGTGTTTTATCACAGCAACATAAAAGTAAGAACAACCCAACAAAAACACATACACAAAGATACTTAAGGGCTGTGACAATCACACCTTAACTGGTATCACTTGCACTTTGGCAGTGTCCACAACTACAAAGAGGATCTTAGGCAATCAAAAGAAACCTGATTTTCCTGCAACCTTTCCTTTTAGGCAGATTGTAATTTTGTTTCGTTGAGAACTTCCAATGTTGTAGTTATGAGGAAACCAAAGGGGCTTCTGCCTGGATCCTTTAGGAAGCAAAGTGAATGCTCCCCATGCTATCCCAACAGCACCAGCCTCGCAGCAAACAACAGCTCACCCCAGCTGGGTCTCAGGAGACTTACCCAAATGGTCCTTGGTTTTGCTGGTTGGCTTGCAGTAGACAACCAAGTCAGAAAGCTCGATGGCGATGGACTGGTTCCTCTCCCAGTACTTCATGTTGTTCTCCTGTGGAAATGGGCAGCGATAGAGCACGGAGGTGGCATCCACCCACGCATGCTCCCGGCTCACCTGGCCAGCTCTCCCAGACAGCCCACCTTCCTCTATCCTCTCAAGATTCTCCACCATGTTGTTCCCATCTAGGGCTTGCAGTCTAGAACAGTCCTGCCAATGCTCTTAAAAGTACATAGGTATGGGCTGGAGAGATGGCCCAGTGGTTAATACAGCTCACTCTGCAACCATAACAACCTGAGTTCAGATTCCAGCACCCATGTAAAAAGCCAGGTGTAGCCATTCACAACTCTACCCCAACACTGTTTTGGGGAAGAGGCAGGAGGATTGCTAGGTCTTTCTGTTGCCAGCCTGATCCCTAAAAAACTAAGTTCCAGATTGAGGAAGAAACCCTGCCTCAAAGGAATAAGTGACAGAGAAATAGAGGATGACATCCAACACCGGCTTCCACACTCATACACCAGCATTCACACCTGTATACACACACATGCAGACACATTATGCATTCACACCTGTAAACACACACACACATGCATACACACATGCACACACGCTCACACACATGCACACACATTTGTGCACATACACACATGCTCACACATATATGCACACATATACACATGCACACACACATACACACACGATAATAAATTAAACAGTAGATGGGGAGCCACAGCAGGGGAGCATGGCTTTAGTCCCAGCATGTGGTTGGGTGAGGCAGGAGAAGTTGAAGTTCAAGACCAGTCTGAAGTAGGTGGAGACCCAGATAGCAGAAGAGGGAACTTTTGCCATCACATGATGCTCTCTGCCTCCTGTTGTAGCCCCTCCCTTAAAGCCACATTATCATAGTGGGCCCCACAGAGCCCTCTATGCCCACTTCTATATGCAGCCTCCTCCTTGCCTCCAGCTAACCCAGCACAGCTCAGTGCAGAGGGCTGTCTCCTCGGGCCCAGCCCAAGCACATGGACTAGGGCGAGGGAGGAGTCCTCTCCACACACCCACCGTACAATGCCATCAGGTAAGGAGTAACTTCTCCTTTTCCTACACAGAGCTACCCTCTCACACAGCTCCAGACTCTAGCAACCTGTTGTTGGCAAAGGCAGTGCCTGAGAGAACGCTTTTTATAAGACCATCAGCACCTGGGAGGTCACCGGCTTCCAGCATCCTATGCTGACTGCTTTAGGGATATTGTATAGAGTGATCCATACGTCCCAAGAGACAGAATTACCTCCAACTCCGAGCTACACAGCCAATGTCAAGACCAGATTTGTAAGCAGCTGGCCTGACCCAAAGTCCCCGCTTTAACCCTGCCTGCCCCATGTCATCACTGTCATCACTGGCCACCCGATTAGCGATGATGCCACCAAATCTTCTCTTGTAGCCAGCACCAGAGTTTAGAATCCAGGGTCTCTTTGAAACACAACAATGGCCTCTGAACCTGTGCCTGGCCTCAGCACAGTAGCAAAGGCTGTGACGGACAGGCACCCTGGTCCCCAGTGTGCTTGGGCCCACCTTGGTGTCAATCTTCCAAGTGATCTCCCGGATGCTCTGAAACCACTCAAACAGCTCCTCCACACGGTCGGTCGCAAACTCCACAGGAGGGTCCCCCTGCTTCTTAGGCTCCAGGATGAAGACGAATGCTTTCTGGTTTTTCCCCTGGGGGGCCTTCACTGTAGACAGAGATTAATGAAAGTCCTGATGGACCAAATAGATGGCCACAGAGACCACACCTCACACTGTCCTCTTCTCTAGTGACCCCACTAGAACTGCCACGGCTACCATCACAGTACACAAGGATGGGGACCCCTACCTTCCAGCAGGCAGTGTCTGAACATTTTTCACAAGTTATTGCTAAAGGTAAGCATTGGACTGAGTTGTATCCTCCAAAAACATATGTCAGGCCTCTGTCTCTGTCAGTGTAAACTTATTCAGTAATGGGATTTTCGTTGATGAACCAACTATCTCAAGGTAAGATGTGCTGGAACTAGGACAAACCTTAAATCCAAGGAACAACATCCCTAGAAGAGAAAGGAGAGGGGAAGCAGTGGAGACCCAGACAGAGGAGGCAGCCATATGAGGATGGAGGAAAATAGGGAATGGTGTGGCCACTAGCTGGTGCACACCAACGTAGCTGGGAGTTGACAAGCAAAGACAGTCATTATAGAGAGGAACATTAAGGTTACCCTGATCTGCCCAGTACTGGTGGCTAAACTTTTTGGTCTATGAGGTGACATCCCTGGCAGATGACTACACTGTGTGGTTTTTAGCCTTTAGCAAACCTCGTGGGGACATGGGGACATAAGACTTGCTACACTCATCTTACAGAGGGCTCGAGAAACTGAAGCTCGAGAGACAGTAACATTTGGGAAGTCACACTGGCAGAGCTGAAAAGCACATCTAGCCTGATGACAAGTCCCTACTGCTGAAGACAGCCTCATGTCTTCTAACAGGACAAGATAGGGCAGGGGGCAACACAGGGCATCAGCTACGAAGGTGAGAATAGAGTTCACCAGTCCTGACACATCTGGGAACTTGCCAGGGACTTACCCATTTTCTCATCTGGAACAAAAGCCTTCCCTACTGCAGTCACAAGACAGGGAAATGGAGAAGAAAATAAAGGCAGAAAGAAAGTGCTGGCTGTACAGAAAGGAGGATCCCAGGGTTGCTACCATGGGAATCCAAGGGGACCATGCTCGGGTCTCCCCAGGAAAGAAGGGACCCAGCTCAAGAATCAGTGAGCTGTGGGGACTTGGAGTTCATCCAAGACGGGAGCTTGGGCTTTATGCCTGGACCATGTCCCTTGCCTACTTGCAGCTGCAAACAGGAAGCAGCAATCATAGAAGCTGCAATATACACTTAAATGTGGGCAGGCCCTGGACATGGGAAGCTGCTGTATGTAAATCATGGCTTATCTCCACAAAGAACACACTGTCACATCCCTGGAGGCACACATGCTGAGGGCAGAACAGGTTTCTTGCAGGTCCAAAGAAAAGAGACAGGCACTCAGCCTTAGGAGCTTAGAGGCCAGGGCTCCCAACCTCAGGATCCACCACAGCCTGACCAGCAAACAACTCAGCTCTCTGAAAAGCAGATGTTGACATGATGACAACAGCTAAGTCATCAGTGTTCTTAGGGGCCAGACAGTCCTGTGTTAGCAGATGGTAGCAGCCAGCCTCACCAACAGGGACCCACCGGTTCCCATGCATTTGGCTTTAGCCAGCTTGTCACCTAAGTCTGGAAGCACTGGACTAGTGCCAGCCACCTCCCTGCTTGGGTTAGTCCTGAAGTCAGGCTTGGCGGGATGGGGTAGGTAGATTTAGACTGGAATCAGGCTAAGAAAACGTGTACATACCAACATTATAGGTATTAAGGTCCAATATGCCTCTGCAGAGAGACCCAAGGGGATTGTCTTCAATAATCTGTGAAGAAACCAGACCCAACTCTCAGTAGTCATAAACAGAATAATAAAACAACAACCCGTTTCTAGAACATGCCATTTAGTGCCACCGCTACCTGTGGAGTTGCTTAAAATGCATATTCATTACAACGTCCACAGGGAGGGCACTAATACCAAAGCACAGAGACGATGGGGACCCAGCAGTGTGTAGGCAGCCACAGTCTCTGCGTCGCATTTTCCAACCCACAAAATCACACCTTGTGAATTCTAGAACCAATTTCAAACCCCATGGCAGAGCCCTTAACTGATATACATTTGAAATGAGACCATTTGGCCTGCTACTCCTCTATCTCAAGAGCCTTCTGTGGCTCCCCATGTCCTCTGGAAAACAACAGCTGTGGTCTACCATCTGGTGTCTGAGGCTTTCCAAGCCCTGGCCAACCTTCTCAGCCCAGCTCCCTGTTGCACACTTGAAGCATCCTGGGGTCTAGCTAAGATGGGAAGCTGCTGCCATGGCTGTACTGCCCCAACCTGCTCCGCCAGGCTTGTGATGACATGCAGATGCAGTGAGGGTCCTCTCCATGTCCCAGCCCAAGCATCCTGGAAACAAGTGCCTTCCCATCACCACATTCTGGCTTAGGCTGTGCCTCCCTGTGTGCATCTCCTGCTGAGGACCCCAGATTCACTTTTAATTCTCAGACGTTACCTCCTCCAGGAAGCCCTTCCAGATTGCCACCCTTAGGAAATAAACAGTATGGGCTCTAAAGGAGTGCGTGTCCACATTGCACACAGGGGCAGGCTGACAAAGTCAGGGGGCCACTTCCTTCCACTGAGAGCATTATGATAAAAGGAGGCTAGGTAGCGAAGCCTGGCTTACAAAGTCACCAGAAGGCCCTGTCTCACCTTCCAGCAAGGCACTGTTCCTTCCTCATGCCAAGCACGTTCTGCATGTCTGGCTCCCTAAACTGAACGTGTTTCATTTGCACATTGCTTTGAGCAGAGGACAAATTCCCCGTCTGGCCACTTCCACTCCAGTGGGAATTCTCCTGTGCTTTTCAGCCCAAGACCGTCAGATTAAAACACAACCAGCTCGTCACGGAGACTTTCACCCACAACAACTTGGGGCCAGTCCCAATTTCTGCATCACTCTGCTCAGTCCCCTGCCAAGTGCTGCCCAACAAGCACATGCCAAAAGTCTCCCCCACCCCACCCTGAGACAGCTCAAGGGACTCTTCCAAAAGCCTCAGCAAGAGATGATGGAGACACACCTGCTTCTCCATCTCCTCAGCATCACCTGCTGAGATATCCTCAACATAGTTGGACGGGAAGTACTGCTGGATCCGGGTCCCGTAGTCCCCTTTCCACCTGCAGAGAAGCAGAGACACCATGGGCTGAGCCGGCTCAGAGAGAGCTGTTGTGCTCTGTGATGATAGCATTTCAAAGGGAGTACACGCCTTTTAAAAACACTTACGGTCGGATGACTGAAAACTTATTCCTCCTAACTAGACTCTGGTATTGGCATCACTGTGTAAAGTCAAAGCTTTAACAGGGGTTGAGACCCTCTCGGAGAGCTCCCCACCCATTTGTGGGAAGGCTGTGAGACAGTTCTGGGGCCAAATGGCCTGCAATGAAATCCTCCCTGCCTGGGGCCGGAGAGATGGCTCAGCATCCGTACCAGGCAGCTGTAACTCCGCTCCAGAAGATCTTCTGCCTTCTTCTGGCCTTCGTGGGCACTGCACTCTTCGGCACATGCCCACACAGACACATAAATTTACCCATATTTTAAAAGTGATAGAATAAATACTTTTTAAAAAGAAATCCCAGTGTTCTGTGCTGTGGGCTCCTCATCTGTAAAATAGGGTAATACTGGAGCCGCCTCAGATTTTATTGGGACTTCCCAGGTCACCATAAGCCAAAAGCTTTGAACAGCATCCAGCACACAGCTGTGGTATGACAGTGCTCATTCTTAGGCTCAGCTCTCAGCTCAGTATTGGACATACACCTGCCTAGAATCTGCCAATGAGAGGCTGGAGTGGCACTCAGCAATGGAGTACTGGCCCTGGGTCCCATGCCCAGCACCACAAGATAAATAGTGTTCTCAACTAAAATGGCACACCCACTCCCTCCTCACAGTGCCAGAGGCATGATGAGATCGATCCGTCTGTGGATGTGCTGTGACTACCACACTGGGCACCTCCACACTCCCAGCTCGTCACGGAGACTTTCACCCACAACAACTTGGAGCCAGTCCCAATTTCTGCATCACTCTGCCCAGTCCCCTGCCAAGCACTGCCCAACAAGCACATGCCAAAAGTCTACCCCACCCCACCTGATACAGGGCCTCCTTCTTTCAATCAGGCCACCCACTGGGCCACTTTCTACAGACAGAAGGCTTATTTCAAAAGTACCTCTAGCCACACCACAGAACAGCTCTCCAGATCCAACAAGCTCCTGCCTCCATAGCCTGGCATCACAGCCCAGCTAAGTCTGAGGCCAGGGGCTCTCTATGAGCCAAAACTGACATTTACTCCAAAGGGCCCAGCTACCAGGCCTGATAAGCAGGCTACTAACCTGATAACCAAGCCTATTAGGGAGCCTAGTAGGTTCTTCTATGCTTCTCTGACACCTGTGCCTGCCACTGTCTGAGCAGACACACCTCACACCTAATGTAGAACCATGCATCTGTCTTCCCTACTGCCTGAGATCTTCCTCACTGTAACCAGATCCGTACACTACAGTAGCAGGAAGCACTTAATTTATGACTTCAGCCTGAACAAGCAGAGTAAGGCTGTGTGGCATGTAGTGGCTGCCAAATGCTAGCCCTTTCTGCATGCACCCTCTGCACCACCATCCTTTCTGCAGACTATGTGAGGCTTGGGCTGCTTGGGGTCCTAGGACCAAGAACTTTATAACTGTTATCCACTTAATAACCACACTGCTTTCACGATCAAAAATGCCTCTGCCTAAACAAAAATCATTTGTTCCCCCAATTGGTTTGGGAGGCTCTGATACAGCAGTCAACTAGGTGGCCCTCTTGCCATCAAAAAGAGAAATGAGTGGCAGTTGGCATTTACCCACAGTCCCTTGCCAGGCGACTTTACCCTGTCTCTTAATTTATCCCAGACAAAAGCCTGGGAATTTTAGGGAAGTTCACACCAGGGAAGGCATGTGACATGACAGAGCCACCCACATGCTGAAAAACAGGGTGATATGGGAGTTCCCACCTAGGTTTACACATACTCCCTCCCCTGGGCACCAACTGTTCCGGGGGACTCCCTAGATCCAGGGACAAAAGATGGTGAAGAAGCATCTATAGTTGAGACAGTGTTTCCAGCTGTTCCACTCAGAGGGGAGAGTCTTTAGCACTGAGAAGCTCCTGCACAGGAGAAGAGGTCAGAGGGCACCACTGTGGGCAAGCTGGCTCTGTGTGGACAGAGTCATCAGCAGAAAGACTAAGGGAAGCAGCTCCTTGCCTGCTATTATATGCCTTTGATGCTGGGGAGCCAGGTATGAGCTGGTTTGAAGTTAAGAGGGTCTGGTTGTAGGATATTTGTTTACACTACATGGAGATGTGTCTATGCTTTGCTCCATGTGCCTAAGACACCTGATGGATTTAATAAAGAAATGAACAGCCAATAGCTATGCAGGAGAGAATAGGCAAGACTTTCGAGAAGAGAGAGAAACTCAGGGGGATGAATCTAGGCACTCGGGAGATGCCAATGAGACACTAAGGAAGTCAGACATACAATGGGAAGGAGAGGTAACAAGCCATGTGGCAGAACATTAGATTAATAGAAACTGGTTAATTTAAGTTATAAGAGTTAGTTGTGAACAAGCCCAAGCTAAAGGCCAAGCTTTCATAATTAACAGTATGTCTCATTATTTGGGGGCTGGTGGTCCAAAAAAAGTCTGATAATAGTCTCCTGATTTTAAAATGAATTTGAGAGGCAGGAGAGATGACTCAGTGGCTAAAAAGCACTTGCTACTCTTGCAGAGGACCCAGGTTCAGTTCCCAGCACCCACATAGTAGCTCAGAACCATCTGTAACTCCATTTGCAGGGGTGTTGATGCTCTGTGCTGGACTATTTGAATACCTGCACATACATGGTGCACATACAGACAAGCAGGCACACATACATACACATAAACTTTTTAGTTTTCTTTTTTAAAATCACATACAGGTCATGGTAACACTGGAACCTGAACAGTAACTACACCACCCTGGGAAGTCTCAATAGCTATGTCTGAAAAATGGGACCCATCACAGTCTTCACCCCACAGGACTGTCAGGAAGATTGGATTAGGCAATATAGCTAAAAAGACCTCTGCAAACAGTGGCTGCAATTGCAACAATACAGTGAGTTTATAGTGATATGGGTTGTAGTATTTTGTGATGCCCTGGCCAGTGTCACAGTGTTCTTTTGACTATTTTTCCAAAGGACCTTTGCACAGAAACACCATCCCAGGTACTAAGCGCAACAGGTCAAAGATCTCAGAGCTCCGCCCAGCACCTTAAAGTCACCACCAGAGGAGACCAGCCAAGTTCACCTCCAAGAACCCCTTCCCCACTAGACTTACCATCCCCCTGGCTCCTTGGAGACGTTGTGGATAAGGGCGCCACGGCAGAAGGTCAACTCATCGCTGCGCTTGGCTTTGTAGTCATAGAGTGCTTTCACAGTCCTCTGAGGCTTTGGGAAAAACAGGAAGAAAAAGGGCACTTGGGTGACAGGAGTAGATTCGCGAAGCAGAACCGGTACCATTAAATTCACATTAGGAAGCCAGAGATGTTGGAGGCCAAGGTTACAGAGCCATCTTCTGGCAAGAGTTAGTATTGCATAGGAACCAAAGTTGCACAACGTCTACCAAAAAGTGGGATAGGCGAGCCTAACAAGAAGGGGTCCATGAGCAAGGCACAACATTGCTAATTTCTCAACACAACCTCTTAGATTAAGCCACACCCACCACCTCAGAAGTCCCCAAAGAGCTACTGTACCCAATGACTTTCCTAGGAGTTCAGACACTATATCCTAGACATGCTGGCAACCTGGTCACTATTTCTACTTAGGCCAGTGTTCCCTAGTCAGCCATCTACACAGTATTCAGTTTTCAGGAGTAGCTGAGATGCTGAACAGTGCCTACACAAAGCTCCAGTTCTTGGGTGGCTGAGGCAGGAGGATCACAAGTTCAAGACTTGCTTGAACTACACAGTGAGACTCTGTGTCAACACACCCCGCCCCTCCCCAACAAAACAACAACAAAAGCTGGAATCAGTATCAGCAGGAGCAAGAAAGATAGAATTTATGTGGAGCGAAAAATTTTCGAGGACTTTTCTTGATGCCTGCTACTTGGCAATAGTAAACGTGAAAAAATGAATTCCCTCACAGCAAGAAAATACTAACGAGGAACTCTCTAAAATGACCAAGTCTGCTTAGATCCTTGGCTAAGGACCTCTCCTCCCCACTAGAGGAGACAGGACTTAGGAAAAATTGCTTCTAGGATACTAGATCCTGATCAGACATGGAAGCTGTAAATGTCGCTCTTCCCATTCCTGTCTATGTAAGCTGGAGCCTGCTAAACCTCCAATTCCCCATCTGAAATGGCAATTAAAGTTTTATCTATTTCACAGGGTTCCTGGGAAAATTCAATGAAACAATTCATGTGGTGGTAAAATGGTTCCACCCTGCATTTCTTAGGCATCTGCCATCATGGAGTGCTGTCCTAATGTCCTTACAGTGGCTCCGTTAATTATCACAACCACCCCAATGGGGGGGGTGCTGCTATCATGCCCATTTTACAGATGAGAAAGCTGGGGCACAGAGAGATGAAGGACCTGTCCACAGCCAACCAACTCAGAACTAGCTCAATGACTTCGAGGTGTTGCCATCTTCCACCAGATTCCATAAAGGGCCATGCAGCTTCTTGGAGCTCTGCCATGGAGAACTCCAACTGGATACTGACTAGACTACGCCTGCTCTCCTGCCCCTGGGTGTTCTGGGTATGAGGGCCAGAGCCAGGCTCATGGTGACAGGGAGGCACCGCCGTGGCAGAGAGAGATGCTACTGAATGGCACTAGAGAAAGACTGCTTTCCTGGGACAGCAAGAAAGCACCTCAGGAACTATAGAGAAATGAGCTAGCTAGCCACTACATGACCACACAGGAACCAGGCAAATCCACATGGCCAAGAGAGCAGGCCAAGAGATCCAGCTGCCTGCAGTCACCTCAGTAGTAACTGAATAACCTCAATTCCCTCACCTATAAAATGGGTACCAAAGTGGTACCAGCTTTGCAGAGTTGGCGTGAGGAGCCAACCAAGGTTAAGCACTTAGAACCACATCGGACACTTGTCTTCAATGTGCCTTACATGTTATTACATGCTATCTTGAATGTTATCCTTCCAGTTCTGGGAACTTACCCAGGTCAACCTCGACAACTGATTTAGACCCTGTCTCCAAAGAAAAAGTTAAGAGGTTGGGGAGCCACTGGAAATGTACCTCGGTGATAAATCACCTGCCTAGCTAGCATACAGGAGGCCTTGGGTTCCATCTCCAGTGCAGGGCTGGGAAGTGAGGGTTGTGACATCATTCTTACAGCCCCCGCTCTCCCATATCATATGCCTGAAGTTCCTTTGAGAAGGTAGACCCTGATTTATGAAACAATGTTTAAAACGAAAGAGATGCAGGTCCTTCAGCATAACTAAGTCCATCACCCTGTAAGGAAGGTGGAAGCCAGCTCAACATTCCTCTCTGGGTGCTGGAGAAATGTCCAACAGCTACACAGCTGGGCGATCGGTGTCTGTCTCATCATAGCACAGCTTTCCCTCTGAATATCTGCTGCTACTAGCCAACCTCTGCACATCACTTCTGAAGCCTTCATTTCTCGCTCTAAGTTTGCTTCCACCAAGGATTAGAATTTTCTTTTTAAAAAAGGAAAGGAACTCAATCTCGGGTCTCAGCAGAGCCCACCAGCGAAAGCTGCACCCTAATCGTGTACTGAACAGAAAATTCGCTATAGTTCTTCCCCCACTAAATGTGAGACAGAACCAAAGCAAGGAGGGGCTGGGGGCAAAAAGCAAAATCCACCTTTACCAACATGAAGCTAAAAGGAGGAGGCAGGGTGGGAATCCGAGATAGCATTTGCCTTGCAAGGAGGTCAGCGAACCAGATATAATTCATAAACACCTCAGGCTCAGTTAGCAAGCAGGAAAAAAATTTTGGAAGATTTTTAATTAGAAGCTGTTTGGCCCAAAGGTGGTTCACGGAATCTCGGGATCCTAGCAAAGCACAGTTGCATTTGGATGAAATTCTATTAACCTCCATGAAACCACATGGCATGCTGCCCATCATCATGTCTCAAAAGAAATTTTAGTTAGTTATGTGCAGATGTTCCAGAATACTCCCTGTTCTAACTGCCATGGAGACCAGCGGTGGGGCAGGGACTCCCTCTCAGTCTGGTGGGTAGGACTGGTGCTATACCATAGAAGGGTTGATTTCACTTGGATCCACATACATCCTGCTGACGTCATAGAGAGAGTTGATGTCTCTTTCCTGAAAGAAAAAAAAAAGCAAAGAAAAGTAAGTGGAAAGGGCATGGGGAGTGTGGCTTGGTGGAAGAAGCCCTTGCCTGGCATATGCAAGGCCCTGGGTTCAGTTGCCAAGATCACCCAAACAGGAATCATGTCATCCTATGCTCCTGGAATGGCCCACGTCCACAGTCAGGCTGCAGGTTCCTTCAGGGCATCCTGTTCTTTAGGAAAAAGAAGAGTTGGAACCCCACAGAATTTTCTGTGGCTCAAGAGGTAGAGAAAGCAAGAAGGTTCAAAGAAGTTCCCCTGAGGAGGACCTAGGCCCTGCTCCAAATGATATGGCAGAGTTTGAAGATCCCCCATGGAAGGCCTCACCCTCCCTGGAGAGGAGAAAGGGGATGGGATGGGATGAGGACTGGTGGGGGGCAGGGGAGGAGGGGAGGGAAAGAGAACTGGGATTGACATGTAAAACAAGCTTGTTTCTAATTTAAATAAATCAATAAAAAGTTCCCCCAAATTTGGAAACAGCCTTGAAGTTGAGACACCCTTCCATGTCCCCCAGGGTGTCAGGATCTTCTCTTGACACCATGTGCAAGGACAGCACATTCGCAGTTCAAAAATTTTACACCAGGGGAATTGGCAAACATATAAGTGAGGCTTTTTCCTGGAGAGGTATGCAAATGCTTGCCAGCAGCAGCTGTGTAGGCCCCTCTCCTGCCCTGACTCCTCCCCAGCATCTCTATCCTCACTCTATCCAGAGCCACAGCTGCCACCCTTTCCTCATCACACTTTTGTCCTGTTAGAGTGCCTCCCCTAACCACTCCCCTGTCCACCACTGTAGTATAGTGTCTCCTCTTGCTGCCAAGGTCTGTATGCCCCCATGCTAACCAAAATACCTCACTCTGGCACAATGTGTTCTCTCCTCTAGCACCCAACTAGACTTTATACACACTCCCAAGCACAGGGTTGGGACACAGAGTCTTATATCTTATGTCCTAGATTTATTTATGTTGCTGTGATTAAAAAATATCCTGACCAAAGACAACTTAGAGGAGAAAGGGTTTGCTTGACTTGTAATTCTAAGTTGACAGCCCAGCATCATGAGGAAGTCAAGGCAGGGACTCAAAACATCTGATCCACAGTCAAGAGAAAATAAACACATATATCCTTGATTATTTGAACTCAGCCAACTTTCTCCTCCCTCATGCTGTTCTGGACTCACTGTGTAGGGAAGGGTGCCACCCACAATGGACTGGGCCCTCCTATATCAATTAACAATCAGGACAGTCCCCCATAGACATGCGCACAGGCCAACCTGACCTAGAAAGTTTCTCACTAAGACTTTCCTCCTGCTGATTCTAGGTTGTATCAAGTTGACAGGTGATACTAACCGGTCCTCAGAGTCAATCTCTTCTCAAGAAATCAAGGGATCCTTCCCACAAGAAGTGAGATAATATGGAGACCATGTCAGGCCTCTCCTGCATTCAGAATGCTGCAAGACCAGAGCCTCACAATGGCCCACCGGACCCTACATGAACCCACCTCTCAGCCCCCATTCTCATTTGTCGTTACTCCAGGTGAGCTCATTTCACGTCTGCCTCCCACCCCAAGACTTTTATATCTACTGTCCTTTCTCCTCCAGATGTCTACATGGCTCACTCCTTCTCAGGAAGATCTTCCCAGAAGCTTTGAAAATGGCTACTGCCCCATCTCTTCATACACTCCTGGGCCTTCCCAGCCTTTTCTCTTTAGCAGGTATCACCATCTGACACTGGCTGTGATGGCTGTGACCATAGGTAGCATAAGGACAGAGTCTTTATATGCTGTGGCCAACTTGGCATCCTCATGACATCCTATACCAGGCACACACACACAGTGTGTGTGTGTGTGTGTGTGTGTGTGTGTGTGTGTGTGTGTTGTATATATGCAATTTAGTCTGTGCAATGACTAACTCAATCCCAAGGGAGTCGACCTACCATATTATATCGCTCCAGGAGCTCGGGGGTCACAGGATAGCGCAGCCTCATCTTGCGATAGAGCGCGTGCTTCTCATAGTAGCTGACAAGCTCCACCAGGCTCTCAAAGTAGGCAGAGGTCCCCAGCACAAAGTGCCGACCATCCCGGTTGATGCGACAGTGTTTCACCTTGCCCCTGGCCCTTAAGGGGGAGGACCACAGAAGATTAACAACCAAGGATGCCAGCAGCTACACACTCACTGTGTAAGCAATCAGCCACAACCTTGTTATTCACCCTGGTGGGACTGAAATAAGCAGAATTCAGTCCTCCTATGGGTGAGGGCTTTTCAGTTCAGATCTGGAAGAATCCATACATGATAACCAACACCCAGCTCTTCTTTTAACTTGATTAAGGTGCCATGCTGTGACCCACAAACTAAACATGGCTCCCTGTGTATTTTTTAATAAAGTTTTATGGAAACATGTCCACTGTCCATTTGTATCTATTCTGTGGTCATTTTCTCTCATATAGCTGCAACAGGGTCCAGGGAGCCTGTGAAACCTAAAGTATTTGCTCCACAAACTGATTTCTGATCCTTGCTCTAAAACCCCAATCAGTCCCCAAGTCCTTGAATCTTGTCTTCAGTAGCCAGTGTTACAATGACTCTTTTTTTTTCCAAAAAAAAGGTATGTTTTCCTTTTCATCTGTTTGAAACAAGAGGCAGAAAAGATCCAAAGCAGGACAGACAATGGATTCTTCAGTCTTACTAATTCAGAAGAGCAAGAAAATTTGAGTTTGATCCTAACTTTACAACCAGAAGTATCTGGACTGGGGAGATCCTGATCTTCCAGAGGTTCTGGGTTCAGTTCCCAGCACATACAAGGCAGCTCACAACTGTCTATTAACACCAGTTCCAGGGGATCTGATTCCCTCTTCTGGTCTCCAAGGGCACTAGGCACACATGATATACAGATATGCATGCAGGCAAAACACACATAGAAATAAATAAACAAACAAATAGAAATAAATTTAAAGAGCAAGAGCCTTCCCCATGTAGAAATGACAGAACTCTAAGGCAATAAGCACATTAGTTACCCCAAGGTTGTCACTACCCATGCATACATGAGCCAAAATGTATGCACAAATACCACACTACAAATATGATAAATATCATATGATGATTTCATTTCTGTAGCATTGACCTTGAACAGCAAGTTAAGCAAAAGACCAAAGTCACCTACGTGGCACTCCCTGACTTGGAATTATCCTACAGTAGCTGAGTTTGCTAACATGTGACTTTAAAGCCAGCAAAGGCAGGCAGATCACTGAGAGTTCAAAAGCAAATACAGACAAACATGATTGCATCAAACCAAGACACATCTGTACAGCCCAGGACACACACCAATTCCACGAAGAGGTCACAAACAGAACAGAACTGTAGAGAGTGTTTGCAAACTGAACATGTGATGGCAATTTGTTCAGGCTCAGATATCTAAGGAACTTGAGCAACTCAATAACAAAAAAAAGACACATGATAGAAATGGGCAGAGTTTCTAAATAGACATTGGTCAAAAAACATGTAAATGGCCACTAGGTAAGTGATAAAATGGAAATCAAAGCCACCATGAACCATTACCTCTCATGGGTCAGAATAGCTGGTATCGAAAAGATGTGGTGGCACACACCTTTGATCCCTGCATTCAGAGGCAGATAGAGGCAGGCAGATCTCTGTGAGCTCCAGGCCAGCCAGGGCTATGTAGAGACACCCTATCTCAAACAATAAATAAATAATTAAGCAAGCTGTTGAAAGAGGGTTGTCGAGGGACAGCAGCAAACTGGACACCCCATGGCATCTGTGCACATCTGGAAGCTACCATCCATGCACCCAGAATTACGACTGCCACCCCCAAATATGAACTTCAGAGTCAGTCATTCACATCAGGCAGGCTGAGCCAAAGGCCTCCACATCTGGCTCCCAGCGGATCCCAGAAGGAACGGCACAGGCTGTGGAAGTGGACTGACTCAGCCATCTCCAAAGCTGTGTGGTGCTTGACAAGTCACTGGACTTCTATTTCCTTACTTAGAATAATTGAGTCCACAGACCAGCCAGGGTCTGAGAAATAGTTATACAGATATATAAGCTACTGTCATCAGCCAAACACCGAAAAGACCTGGAGTGAGGGAGGGAACACTTGATGAGCAGGGTCCCAATACCAACCCTTGTGGAGAGAAGGAGTGTGGTGCTGGGGTGAAATCTAGCCCATCTGAAGGAGTAGATACTGTTGTGCGGGAGCCCAGATCTGGCCTGTCTAGGCTTAGTTCCTAGCCCCCACCTTCACATACTTTAACAAGTCACTGACCCTCACTGTGCCTCATTTCCTGCTGTAGGAAATAAGAATGATGGGCGAGTGTGATGGCGGAGCAGGCAAAACACCTGGCATGCAAGCCTGATGACCCGAGTTCAATCCCCAGAACCCAGGGAAAGTGGAACTGAGAACCAACTCCACATAATTGTTCTCTGACCCCACATGACACTATGGAACATGTATGCCCACACACAATAATAATAATAAAATTTCTTAAGAGAAGGAAAACAAAGATGGTAGTCACGACCCCTAAATCCCAGCGTTAGTAGAAGTTAATACAGAAGTTAGAACAGAATGACCATGGGGTGGGGGGGAGAGAGAGACTGTGCCTAATACTCAGGACACACACACACTTCTGTTATTGTTGTCCTCGCCATTGACAATGGGGTCAAGGGCATGGAGATGTGGCTCTGTCTCCACGCCAAACTCCCTTCCTAGGGCCCCACACCTGTCCTGCCTGTGCCTCCTCTGGGGAGCACTTACCTCCACATGCACAACAGTGCCTGCCCTCCTGAAGCAGATGGCACCTACCTGAAGGTGATGGCATAGGAGTCGGTCCCTTCGCGCTTCCGAATGAGGAAGGCTCCATCTCGGGGAATCCGCATCAACATGTCCTCTGCTTCCCCCCTGCTCAGCCTGTCATAGTACCACCTGCGTCCAGAACAGGAAAACAAGCTGGTGAGAACCCTCCAGACTGAGAACCAGCAGGAGACAAAATACCAGCACGCAGGGGCACCTGGGGCTAACCAAGGAAACAGCCGTAGAAATTACACTGGGACTTCCCCGACAACATGCACCGCCAAAGACAGCAATTCCTATTGAAATTTTATTTTATTTTATTTTATTGCAGCACTGGGGATTAATCTAAGGTCAAATGCATGCCAGGCAAGCACTCTCCCACTGAGCTACAGACTCAGCTTTATGTTTTGTTTTTCATTTTTGAGGCAGGACCTTGCTAAGCTTTTTTCAGACGTGCTGCATAACCCCAGCTGGTATAGAACTTGTGATCTGCCTGCAGCTCAGGCTCCCACCCAGCTGAGATTTTGGGACTGAGTCAACATGTCTAGAAGAAAGGCAGACCCCAGGAGCATGAGGAAGTCTACATGAAACTCAGGAGGGCAAGTGCCCTCATCTCTGCCCACCTGCCCAGCCCCAGAGCTACAGGCTGGCAGAGCTACAATGTGCCTCAGGTCATTTAGGGGCAGGGAACACAGAGAAGGCTCAAAAGACTTTAGTTACTAAAGCTACAAGATGACAAGTTTAGAACAGCAACTGGTATGAAAATGGGAAATAATAATAATAATAATAATAATAATAATAATAATAATAATATGTCACTATAAATTATCCAGCTTCCTCCAAAACAAAAATGTTAGCAGCCACCTCTTAAAGATTATCCTGGTATTTCTGGAATGTGTTGGCCTCTGTGCCAGGCATGGCCTACAATGTTCCTTAGTGGATAAAGACATCAAAAGAACACACCCTTGTGATGGCTATTTGGCTTCCTTTGATCACAGGAAGGAGCCTTTACAAACACAAACACAGAAGACCCAAACCAGCCTTGAAATCAGAGCCCCAAACCTCAGGGTGCTGAAAGAGAAGGAAGGGGAAAGAAGCTATAGAGGGGAGAAAAAAAAAAAAGCAAGCGGGGGCTGGAAAAACAAAAAGCTGGGCGGTGGTGGCACACGCCTTCAATCCCAGCACTTGGGAGGCAGAAGCAGGAGGATCTCTGTGAGTTCAAGGCCAGCCTGGTCTACAGAGCGAGTGCCAGGACAGGCTCCAAAGCTACACAGAGAAACTCTGTCTTGAGAAAAAAAAGAGTGTACACTACTCTTGCAGAAGACCTGAGTCCCGTTCCCAGGATCCATGTCAGACAGCTCACAACTGTGTATAACTCTAGCTCCAAGGGATCCAACTCCCTCTGCTGGCCTCCATGAGCACCTGCACATACCCACACAGACTTACACACACATACACTTAAATAAACCCACACACATACACATAAGTAAACATACATACACACACATAACCCTACACACACATACCCATGAATAAAATAAATATTTTAAAGAGCAAGCAAGAGAGAGAAGAAAGAAAGAGGTGACAAAAATCTGGCTGGTAGGAAAAGGTCACATGGTGGTCCCCAGGAATTCTAATGTCCCATAGGGCCAAAGTGAATGAGCTTCTGGGAATGAGAACCCCATACAGACACCTGGTGGGTGTGATCCATGTGGTTATCTACCTCCCACCCAATCCTAGAACCTACGGCTTGGACTCATGTGGGTTGGGGTTGGGCACTGGGTCGGTGAGCCGCAGCTCGAACTCTGCACAGCGTAGGTGTGCCTCACGGTAGTGCTGGATAAGGGCGTAGATGCTGTTGAATGTAAGGTTGTCTGTCAGGTAGTACTTCATGACTCCACCCTCCATGGTGGACCGGATTCGACAGTGCTGCACCCGACCAGACCGCCTGTTAGGAATAGGACAGGGATGTCATCAGAGCCAGGCTGGACCTGACCACACCACCTCCCACCCACCAGCCTCAGAGGAGAGGGCCTTACCAGAAGGAGAGTGTGTAGTCATTGGGGAAGGTCTCGCTCTCCCGAACCAGGAAGGTGCCGTCCTTGGCCCCTGTCTCAGCACAGTACTCTTGCAGCAGTTTCTCTGCACTGGTCCTCCTCTCCACTTTCTTATGGAACCATTTCTCCCCAAAATGCAGCTCCGTGGGGGTTGTGTCCTGAAGCACAAGGAGTCAAGGGGCTTGTGACAATTCTCTATTCATATCCGTTTCCAGGAGTCCTAAGACGGGTTCAGTAGTCCCCAATACCACAAGCCTGAGCTCACCCGGGGCTGTACTCAAGAAAACCCCAAAGATGAGCAGTAGCTGGAGGGAACACCTAGGGCAGGGCAGGGGGCAGGCCCATCACCTCCCCCAGGGAACACTGGTCCCAGACCTTAGGCCAGTCAGGCCCTATAGGGAGCAGGAAAGAGCCTTGAATCTTACTGGTTAAGCCCTAGGGCTAGCTAGCCAATCAGGAAAAGCCAGTTAAGCTTTGCTGCTCAAAGCAGTAGATGCTTGGGGGTGAGAATGCTCTAGCCAGCCCAGATATATGAAGCCTTACACTAAGTCACCAGGTGGGGATCTTCCTGGAACAAGCCCAGATCCAGAAGGCAAGGGCAGGCAGGTCTCCACCTACCTGGACCAGTTCCTCCTCCACAGCCTGTTCGATGTCATCACTGAAGGACAGCTTGGCATCAGCAATGGCACAGTAGTGGCGAGTCCATTTCTAGAGAGCCAGGCTGGCATTAGTCTCCCCAAGGTCTCAGGCCCATTGACTCTGGGGACCTGTGGGACATCACCCCAGCATTCACTGGGGACTGCCCTGCCCCAGTTTTCACATTTATAATGATTTTACAAGATCTGCTCTTTAAAACATCTGCTTCTGGATTCCTGGTATTTTTCAGGACTTTTAAAATCAGTGTCTAGGAGTAGATGAGAGGGAGTATAGAATTTCTGTTGCATTGCCAATGTGCAGCTTTTCAGGGAAAATGAGATTATGTGCCCTCATGAATAGCTTTTCCTAATTCACCTAACTCTTCCTCAGTCCTGGAGATCAAACCCAGGGCCTTATGCATGATAGGCAAGGGCTCTGCTACTGAGCCAGAAGCACAGCCCGTTACCTGCTTTGTAAGCTTTTCTGGACCATTTCAGACAACTGACCTAATAGCAACTTTATATTTCACTATTTTCTTAAATTACTGTATAGAATAGTGGGTTTTGGGAACATGGTGGCACACCCCTTTAATCCCAGCACACAGAGGCAGGTGAATCTCTGTGAGTTAGAGACAAGCCTGGTCTACAGAGCAAGTTCCAGGCCAACTAGAGCTAGATAGTGAGATCCTGTCTGAAAAAGCAATTTTCAATGGCTTTCACTGTGTCATTTTCACACATATATGTCATTGAACTTGGCTGGATTCATTCCTCTGTTACCTCTTTCATTATGTCTCCTCCCTGTGCTTATTCTCTCCTCCATAAAGAGATCTCTTCTACGTTTACACCCCTCACATATATGAAGCACTTACACAAATCTAAATATGCTTATATTTACATACATTTATATGTAATAAATAAATATATTTTGAAAGGGATTTTTGTTGAATATAATATATATATATATATATATATATATATATATATATATATGTCTGTCACATGAATGCAGTGCCCATGGAGGCCAGAAGAGGGCATCAGATGCCGTAGAGCTGGAACACAGATGGTTGTGAGCCACCCAACATGGATGCTGGCCTCCAAACTCAAGTACTCTGGAAGAGCAGCAAATGCTACTAATTACTCAAGCCATCTCTCCAGCCCCCAGATCCATACGTATTTTTAAAAATCTAGAGTTTAAAAATATATAAGATAAATCATCAATATACTTATTTGTCTCTTAAAAATCCCAATCTCCAGATGTACATGCTATAGATTCATTCTTAGATGCTGAATCAGACTCCACTGTGTATATGTGACATTTCATTGTGATTTACTTAAATTTTATTTATTTTATATTTATTATCTATTTCATGTTTATTTATAGGATACTAGAACAGATGTGGGATAAACTCAAGTGAATATGGGTGCCAGGAGGTGTGGGAGAAGCATTAAAGCTTGAAAATTGTACTCTACCACAATTAATAATAAGAATAAGCTGGGCGGTGGTGGCCCTTTCATCCCAGCGCTCTGGAGGCAGAGGCAAGAGGATCACAGTGAGTTCAAAGCCAACCTGGTCTACAAAATGAGTTCCAGGATAGCCAGGACAGTTACCCAGAGAAACCCTGTCTTGAAAAACCAAAAAGAAGGAGGAAAGAGAGAGGGAGAAGAAGAGGAAGAGGAAGAAGAAGATGATGATATGGGGTGAAACAATCTCAGATTGGAAGGCAACAGCAAGTTAAGACTGCCAATATATGTGCTGGGAAAAGAACATAAGTAAATGTTATAGTTTAAACCAAAGCCAGTTCCCACAAGGACTATGTATTAAAGGGTTGCTTGTAACTGATAGGGCCTTGGGGCGGACTAGGTCATTGGGCATCCACTTCATGAAGGGGTTAATCAATTCGTTGACAAGTTCATAACTAAACAGACAGTTGGAAGCTGGGCCTGGCTGAAGGAGATGTCACTGAGGCTGTGCCTCTAAAGGACTGATCTCTTAACACTTATTATCTCCCATCCACCATGAGGCGAGCCACTTGGCTCCTCCACACATTCTCCATCCGGATGCTCTGCCTCATGATGAACCAACACGGAAGTCACAGAAGCAAGTGGCCCAGACTGAGCCCTCCAAGGTCATGAGCCAAAAGAACTCCTATTTCTCCCAAGTAGCTGTCTTGGAGAGGCACTTAGTCACCGTGACAAACATCTACCTAACACAGCGAGCAAGGGGTGAAGTAGAAATATAATCCACAGCAAGGTGACAGTGTCACAGCACCGTGATGTTTTGGTTACTGTGGGTACAACAGGCTGTCTTGTTTGGGAAAGGTCCCTGGAAGACCAAGGCAGAACAAGAGGTAAGGGTTACTCAGCCATTATGCACCATGGAAAAGTCCTGAATTCAGGGTATATGGCAGTCTTCAGTGTTAGTCTGTGTGTAAGTACATATTTAATTGAATATGAAGTTATGTGAAAACATTATAATGCAATAAGAAGACAAGTTACGTGGCTCCAAATGGGGTAAAGGCAGGGATAGTGCCAGACTTTATGGAGGGAGCCTAGGACAGCTGAGAGCCAGCACCCACAGCTCTGTGTGGAGCAAGGGGGACCCAGGCCCACCTGGTCAATGGAGTCCCACATGTATAGCTCTCCCTGGGTCTTGTGCTCATCTTTCTTGTCCTCCACGTTGACATCGACGTCACCTCGGGGGCCCAGCTTCTTATGCTGAAGGGGAGAAAGTTCACATAGCCCTCCCTGCTAAAGACCCAAGTTCAGACTCTTTGAGCCCGCAAGAATTCACCCACCATCAGCTAACCAGCATGCATCTGTTCTCTCCTACCCCAGATCCTTTGATGGCGCCATTCCCAACAATCTCAGTTCTGTTCTTGGAGACTTCTCCTCCCTCAGAGGCACCCTCCTTGCCACTCAGTCTGAAATTAGTCCATCTTCCCCACCCCACCCCCCACCTCTCATCCCTGCCTCTTTTCCAGCCGCAGCCCTGCTTCTGTTTCCTTATGTTTTAGGTTGGGCTTTGCGGGGAGGCGGGGACTGAGAGAAGAGGAAAATGTTGCTGACACTTATAGGTCAATAAGATGCAGTATTTCCCGATCCAAATTCCCATGTCTTTTCCCTCTCACTAAATTCTAACTCTCACTTCTTGGGGGCCTATGGAGGCCCCACCAAAAACCCCTACCCTGTAGATGGAGTAAGATGTCAGGATCCTTAGTCCCCGAATCACTTGGGGAACCAATGCCCAAAGCTACTAGAATATTCTACCTCTTACCAGGAATATAAACTTGTGCATGCCTTATTTCACTATTTATCTGGTCTCTTTATCCTAAAGACACAAATATCCAAATGTTGACGTCCCCAAGGGCAGATAAAATCATGTGTTCCTTCCATAGAACAGGAATGCCAAGCCAAGCATCCCATTGCCACTCACACCCTCTTAGCAGCTATCCATACCCCATAATCTGGGTGCTCCCAGGGGCAGGAATGAGACCTGGGCCACTGGAACCCTCCAACATTCACACAAGACTGACACACAGACAGGCCTGGTGAGGTTTACCTAAGAATGAATGAGTTCCATTTGTCTTGTTTTAAGACAGTGTCTCGCTAAATAGCTATTATGTATAGAATTGATGACAGTGCGAGCACGGTGACAAGCCTTCTGCACATACCCACTCACACCTGCCCCTCCCTACCAAGGGAACCAGGTAACTGGGTTCAATATCACCCCAATTACCAGAAGGGCACAGAGGCACCCAGAGGTTAAATGATCAAGATCTTGCCCAAGATCAGAAAGATGGTAAAGAAGGTGAGACCCGGAGTCTGGCACTGGGCCTCTGACGCCTGTCCTTGATGATGACAACCCTAGTAGACAGCAGTCCCACACTCATACCTACCTTGATAATGATCTTCTCTCTAAGCTGGCTGGGTGAGGGCAACTGGTCAGCACTGGCCTCCGTGGGCTTCGTCAACAGCAGGTCTCCTAACACTTCCTTGAACACCTTGGCCATGTGACGCTGCTGCTCCACGCTGCAGTGCTCCTCAATGGACAAGATCACGGGGAAGCTGCAGGTGGCAGAGGACAGAGTCAGCCAGAAGACGGGAAGCAGGAACCTTCCACAATTGCCTATACTGGTCAGGAAATGCCTCCCAAGCACAATCCCAAATGAGCTCCCCCTCTTTATAAACCTGTGACAGCAGCATCTTTTCATCATGGCAGGAAGCTGACACAGTCTAAGTAGCTGCCTGCTCGACCATCTCTGTGAACACAGGGTCCCTCAGGGCCTCAGCGGCTGATGGAGGGAGGAATGCCCAAGAAAGGGCTGAGGCTATGTGTAGAAGGGTATATGTGAGCTCTGCAGACTGACTGAAAGGCTTTCTGATGAGTAGGAAAAGTTGTTCACAGCCTCACTGCCTCAGCCCAGCCCCCCACCCAACTCAAGGAACTCGGGCAGGAATCGCCTCAAAACCATCGGAGCCTGTTTATTGAATGCAGACCATACGCACCACTAAGCACTGAGCATGGCTCACGTCATTTTGTCTTAGGCCCTGCGAGTTTCATACAACCATCACCGTGATAGGTAAGATGTGGGGATCACGGCAAAGAACCGCAGACTCACAGAGCTGGACTCAGACCAGAAGAAAGCATCTAAAGCTCGGTCTCATGGCGTCTAAAGAGATGGCTCAGAGGCGAAGAGTTCATCATGCTCTTCCTTTCAAAGACGCCAGCTCAGCTCCCAGCACCCACATCTAGCAGCTCACAGCCACCTGTAACTCCAGGTGCAGGGATCCAGTGCCTCTGGCCTGCTCCAGCACCTGCACTCACATGCGCATATCCACACAAACACACATACACATGCATCTAATTTAAATAGTAAACACAATTTTTAAGACCACTATCATTTCATAGGGCCACTTGCCAGTAACTAGCGAAATGGAGTCCAAGCTCCCTGGGGTTTGGAAGAAGCCGGCAGTATGCATATGCAAGTGTGTACGTGTGTATGTGTGTCTGTCTGTCTGTGTTTCCAGCCCTAAGCAGCTTTCCCTTTATAGCCACTAACCTGGAGGTGACAAAGGCATGGTCTCGGATGGCCTGAACAACGTCATCAAACTTGATCTTGGTGGTCCGTGTCCAGCCGTGGTAGATGATAGGTTTGCCATCAGGTCCATCCCAGCAGTCCACTGAGAGGAAAACACAGGTGCTCAGCACTAGCAAGCACAGCTACCAAGAAGGAACAAGTAGACAGGGCATGCGGCTAGGCTGAGAACATGAGGTTAGGCCCAGGCCCCCACACCAGCTCCGTTTCCAGGGCTGACCCAAGTTCACCGGCACAGACATGGTCGTATCTACAGGCTTACAAAACACAACACACTTCCCTAAAAATCTCCTTCCAATGCATCTTTCTTCATAAGATATTCATAACAGGTTTCATTTTCTTGTGTCAGCTGTTCAAGGCTCTCCTCTTTCACCAGGAGAAACACAGAGCAATGACACAGTTTCTTAAAGGTTTGTGATAAACTGTGCAAACAGAAATAAGTCTGGGGGCTTGAACAACCCCCAGGAAGCTGGAGCTTGGGACTTCTGACTCCATTTTCTCACAGCTGTTTCCCAGAGGGAAAAGTACACATCCAGGAGGTACACATGTAGCTGCCACTAAGCTCTAACACAGGATAAGCAGGTTTGAAAACACTTGAGGTGAAGTCTATGGTTTGGGCTGTTTTCTCAGCCACACACATGGCTATGACTTAGGAAAGTGTCACCAGACTTGGTTCCTATATAAGGACAAGGAGGAGGTCCTTGGGTCATTGAGGGAGTGTCCTTGAAAGGGATAAAGAGACCAGCTTCTTCTTTTCCCTCCTCTCCTAGTTTGGTGGAAGCATTGGCTCTACCACATTTTCTTGTCATGGCCTGTCATTGGAGACCTGAAATAATGCTCCCAACCCAAGATACAGAACCAGAAGTAAACAATAAACCTTCCTCCATCACTAAGCTCAGTATCTCAGGTGTCTTGTTGCAATGATAGGATTCTAACTAAGCCAAACATCTAGGAGCTTTGGTGACAGGATGAGGCTGGGAAGGAAAGACCCAAAGATGGGATGAACAGATTGTTCAAGGGATAAATCATTTACTGTGTAAGCATGAGGAACAGAGTTCAAACCCCCAGAGCCCATGTAGATTCTGAGCAAGAGGAGACAAGGGATCCATGGGGTAAGCTGGTTAGCTAGACTAGAGCTACAGACTCACTAAGAGACCCTTCCTTATAAATAAAGAGATAAAGAGTGACTGAGGAATACAACTGATGTCAACTTCGTGTGTTCATGAACATGGTGATACACACATGTAAACACACACACACACACACACACACACACACACACACACACACACACACACACACACACACACGAAAGAGCCAGAGAGGCAATATAAAAGGCAGATAGAAATAAGACTCTGCCATCTGCCTGGCCACAGTTAAACCTGACAGTCCCCTTCATGGTTGCTCTCAAGGCCTCAGCTATAGACACATGGATCCTGTGTGTGTCATGCTAACAGGAAGGTAACTGTGTTCCTCTTAGCAGAAAGGAACCCTTGCTTCTGGCCCCCAGCTTCCTACTGTATCAGGACTCTTTCTAGGTGCCCAACCAGATGGCACTTCTTGCTTGGGGACAACTGTCTTCTAGGGGAAAATCCTCAATCACCTTCTTCCCTGCAGTTTCTCTGCCTGAAGACCCCTTGGCCTGTCTCCCTCCCCATCCCCTACCAGCACAAGGTCCCCTCAGCTTGTCTCCCTCCCCCCTGCCACCAATATTAAAGTCTTTAACACCAAAAAGCAACAAGCAAACCCAGAGCGTCATGGCTCCGCTCATTACATCATCTTGGCCAGGACAGAATACTCACACTCTATGCAACGACAGCCAGCCCGCAGACAGCGGATATATGCTTCCGTGGAGGACTCACTACGCAGCTGGTCCCCAGTGAGGTACCTGAGGGACAGAGAATGAGCCATGTCAAGAAGACAGTACTGGCAGGGCGGTGGAGGCACACGCTTTTAATCTCAGCACTCGGGAGGCAGAGGCAGGAGGATCTCTGTGAGTTCAAGACCAGCCTGGTCTACAAGAGCAAGTTCCAGGACAGCTTCCAAAGCCACAGAGAAACCCCGTCTCAAAAAAGCCAGAAAGAAAGAAAGAAAGAAAGAAAGAAAGAAAGAAAGAAAGAAAGAAAGAAAGAAAGAGAAAAAAAAAGACAGTACTGTACACGGTTCATGCTTGGAAACTGTAGTGGTTTGAATGAAAAATGGCCCCCAGAGGTCTTTGAGGTCTCAGATGCTCAAGCCAGGCCCACTGTCTTAGCCTTAGTTCCTTCTGCCTGAGGGTCCAGATGTAGAACTCTCATCCCCTCTCCAGCACCTGTCTGCATGCACACTGCCATGTTTCCCACCATGATGACAATGGACTAAACCACTGAACTGTTAGCCAGCCCCAATTAAATGTTTTCCTTTGGAAGAGTTGTCATGGTCATGGTGTCTCTTCACAGCAATAGATACCCCACCTAAGACAGAGACCATCCAAGCCCAAGCCTATGGGCCTGAGGTCTTCTATCTAAAAACACTCAGGCGAAGGACTGAGTCACATACATGCCATCCTAAGGCCTTGGGCTTGGGACCACCAATGAGATGTGTATAATGGCTACCTAAGCAATCCAAATGCAAAGAAGATGGTGTGCTCCTTCTTGGAGACCTGGGCTGAGGGTGTCAGGAGCAAAGAGAAAGCAGAGAGTAAGCTCTGGACCCCTATAGCTGCCCACTGGGCTCTCAGTGCCAGTAGAAATGGGTCCTAGCTTCATCCCTGAGCCTTGGGGCCAGCACAGGCAGGCTCAACAACTCCTGGTAGGATGTATGGTGCCATGAACCTAGTCAACAAAAACTGCCATAAAACAGTTGTTTTTTTAAACAAACAATAGTCATGTTTCTGAGTTTGGTTTATTTTACTCAACATAATGATTTATGGCTCCATCCATTTTCTCACAAATGTCATGACTTCATTTCCTTCACAGCTACACACACACACACACACACACACACACACACACACACACACACACACACACATTACACAGGAATTACATTTTCTTTATCCATTTTTCTGAGAGCCCATTTATTGGTTACTTATTATTATTATTATTGTTATAATATAATATAATAATGTTATCATTATTGTTATTTAGGAGGCTTTTTGATGGTTGAAAAGTATGAATTGCTGCATCCTTGCCTTCTCTCCATGCCACCCTCCCTCTCAGAACGCTCCTCAGCTGTCTCTAGGCTTGGAGAATCCACTGTCCCAAAGTATGAACTCAAGACATACCACCTACCCATTCCCCGGAGAAAAAAGCCTAAAAGTCAAAAATTCCACCCTCATCCTGAAGGCTGGCTAAACACTGACGTTGGAAGGCAGCATCCCTTCTCACTCCCTTGATCCACCCTACTCTTTTACAAATAGCATAATTATCCAAAGAAGTGAAACAGAGCGTGACATTCCCTGGCTGAAGTGGCCCAAGGCTCCCTCATGCCCTGTGACTTATAAGCTTCTGCTCAGGCTGACCATCTGTCCTGCCGCTATCCCCCCAGACTCTTTACTCCAGCCTTAGAAATGCCTCCCAACTGCTCCTGCCCCTTAGCACATGCAGCTCTCGGCAGGAAACTCTCATCGCCAGACCCTCTGTTCAGCCACCAGCTGGTGCTTGTAGCTGACACTCAGTGAATGCTGTCTTCTCCAAGCACCTGAGAATGTAACTGCCCCTGCCTCGTTCACTGATGAATCTCACACCTGCTAGGCAGAGAGCCTGGCCCAGGGTAGATGTCCCGCAAACACTGGCTCACTGGCTGAGTGAACACTTCCAAGGCATGATGATCAAATCATAGAAAGCCAACTTTGCAAACTTGCTTAGAAGGCCACAGATGACGCATAGTCATCCCAGTACTAGCTGGAAAGAGTGGTGTTCCCCTAACCCTCTCCCCATCCTTCTGAACAATGTGGGACTCACCCCACAGCCCTTCACGGTCAGGGCTGTGCTGTGGGGCCAGCCTGGGCTCACTTGGAAACTCACGTGTTGTGGGAAGAGGAGATCCAGTAATGTGACAAGGGGTTGTTCATGTCCTGCATGTCCACCGTGTCATACTTCTCATCCCAGATGCTGTTCTCCCGTGAAAACAGGTATGTGAGGAACTGAAAGATAACCAACATGGAGTCGTGGTGGAACAAGGAGCATGGAGTCTACTTGCTTCTATCTGCCGCCCACGCAGCCGGATGGCTCTGATACATGGTACCAATAGATGGTCCCCAGACCTCAGTTTCCCAAGGTTTCAATACAGATGCCTCGTACTGCAGCCATCCTTCTCAACATAAGCACTTCACAGACCTACACATCATTTCCCTCTTTAACATGTATCCAAAAATGTCTACTGCTGCTAAAGCTCCTGCTGCCCACACCAGAGCTTCACGTCATACCGGTGACTAACCATCTGTGAGTCCAGCGCTCAGCATCAGAGACAGAACATTACACATATGAGAACATCGAAGTGTGGAAAGACACCCAGCCTAGGGCCTCAGGTCTTTTGTTCCAGATACTCAGAAAGGTGAGGCAGGAGGATCACAGAGTCAAGGCTTGTCTGGGTTCAGTGAGTTCAAGTCCAGCCTGGACAACTTACTAATAACTGCCTCAAAAAGGAGGACTGAGTGGCAGAGTGTTTGGCTAATGAATCTGAAGCTACTGTGTGATGCTGAACATTGAAGAGAGGATGGAGTTTCCTATCCCAATCCCAACTCCTAGCATCTTTAATAAAAAAAAAAGAAAGAAAAGGGCTGAAGAAGGCTTCATAGGTCAAGCATGCTTCATGGGTCAAGAATGAGGGCATGAGTTTGAACCCCAAAACCCACATGAGAGCTGGATGTGGTAGCGCATGCTGTAACCCCCGTGTTCCTCCATTGTGCTGAGAAGTGAAAACAGGAGAAATCCCAGAAGCTCCAGGGCTGATGAACCTGGCATATGCCACAGCCATAGAGAGACCCTGATTCAAATGAGGTGGCAGATAAGGACCAACACTCTGGCCTACACACACACACACACACACACACACACACACACACACACACACTCACACACACACACACACATATACACGGAAAGGGTATAGGTCTACGGTAGAGCACCTGCTAGCATGCTGAAGGCCCTGGGTTCAATTCCTACTACTGCCAACACAGAGGCAGAGAAGGGACCTAGGAACTTTCCCAACTACCTACTCCTAACACTTAAAAAAAATTATAAATCAGAAACACTGACTGGCTCAGAAGTACATTTTACTGCTATAAACTAAACAGTCCCAATGATGAGGTAATAACCCATGTCCCCTCTGTCCCTTCTCTGCCACCTGTACAAGGTCAAGAGTCATTTAGAAATGACTTGCAGGCCCAGGCATCTTAGCATTTATTCTGTTTGGCTGGTTTCTCCCTGGTGGTAAATGCCCTCTAGTGGCGAAATCAATAAACTCACCCAGAAGAGAATAAGGAAAGTGAAAGATGGGACCAGTCCCCACCCTGTGAAAACTACTCCCTCCCCAAGGAGTCAGTCTCAGGGCACCTGACAGTGACACCTTCTGAGAGGAAGGGACAAAAGAAGACACAGGGGTAAGCCGAAAGGTCCTGCTCATGTGACAAGCCCCAGCCGACTCACCTCATCCACATACAAGAAGGGCTCTGCAGTTTCTCTCATGGTGTCATCGATAAACTTGGTCATCCGTTCCCGGACTTTGTTCAGATCCTGAGCCCATAGCTCCTTAAAGATGACAAACACAACACAGAATCACCAGACAGACAGGCAATGTCTTTCCCAGGACATAGTCAAGGTAACCAAAGACTGAACCATCATCCAGTTTCAAATACACCTGCCATCCAGGTTCACACACCAAAGCCCCATCCCAGTACGGCTTTTGCCAGGAGTGAGCAAACACCTTCTGTATAGGCCATAGTGTTAACTGCTGTTATCATTCAGTGTGAAAGCAGCCACAGACCAAATTCAGGCTTTCAGCATGTCATCCCAATAAAACGTCATCTACATAAGTAAAGTAACCACCAGCATGTGAATGGCTCGCTGCACTAGGCCACTCCCTCCAGGCGTCAGCATGAAGTACCAGGAAGCATGGCGAGTTATGCCAGTGTTGCAGTTTGAATAAACCCTGACACTTCCCCTGAAATTGCTCCTTCTGGTCATTGTAATGAGAAAGGCAACTATACAGCCAGCCTACTAGAGTGTGTCCCCTGGCTCAGTCAAGGTGACAAGGTGTGTGTCTTCTATGTGCCTCCTGGTTCATGAAAGGAGAGTAACAATAGTTAGGTATTGCATGGGTTTGGGGGATGAGACCATATGGAATCAGTTGTGTGCTCTTTACTGCGGGAAGCCTCCAGTTCACGATAGTTTATCAAATATTCTCATCCCTGTATGGTCCTCTAGTCTGCACTATCCTGCAAGTCGCATAATGTTACTGTCACATAGAGAAGAAGACACACAGGCTCAGGACTACCTCAAGAGGATCCCAGGTCTCCAGAACTCATAAGTAGCAGGGTGGTCAGGTTCCAAATCACTCCACTTGTCCCTTGGGCAAAGGGACCTAAATGGATACTACACATCCCCTCCTCCAGGGGTCAGGCATGTAGTGCCACCCAGATCCACAAATCTAGGCCTATTAGCAGATCCTGCATAATGCTGGACATTCCAGAAGCATTTCCTTCATAAAAAAAAAAGAGCCCATAGCACCCAGTGACTTGTTTTCCTCTCCACTCTCTGAAACCCCAACTATCTACAAGCAACAAGAAGAAAAATGCCGTGCAGACCCAAAGCCTGGCTGATACCTTCTAGGTTGAAGATATTCTATAGTGCATCTCCTTGTGATGGAGATGAGTGTGTGGTTGGGTAGAAAGAGTCAGGGAGGGGGCATTAGAAAGAACAGAAGCCCAAAGATGCTGATAGGGGTGATGAGGCCATACTTCACCACCATAGGACTAAGCCACCACAGCCAGCACTGTGGTTAACTAACAGATCTTCCTGAATTACAGACATCAAAACAGCTAGCAGGCTGTAAATTCCCTGATCAGAGTGGTGTTAAAAGCATGGATTGTGGGATTGGGGATTTAGCTCAGTGGTAGAGCACTAGCCCTGGGTTTGGTCCTTAGCTTCTGGACTGCTCAAAGTACAGGATATTTGATGCAAACACCTTGGTTGGACGGCCCTTCTCTCCTTCCTCTGTAGAGCACACACTTTTATCTTGCTAACTGAACTTGGGACTGCTGTGGCTGGGCAGACAACAGGATCTTCCTAAAGAAGTTTGGGATGCCAAGATGCTAGGGGTCCAAATACATCTAAGGGATGGTAAGATGACCCAAGGGTGAAGGTGCCTGCCACTAAGCCCAACAACCTAAGATTTGATCTCTGGGACTCTCATGGTAGAGTCTAGCAGCTCTGGCAAGCTATCCTCTGACCTCCACACACACACGCTGTGCCCAACAGAATTCACTCTCCACTTCATTTAACATCCTCCAGTCTTGAGGGCTCATGCTAGGCAAACAAAACCTCCTCTCCATCACCTTCACTCAGTGTCCCAGGCTGACAGGTGTACTCATGACAGACATTAAAATCTTTACTTGCCATTGCCCAGCCCACAGCCAGCAGCCACCATGTCCAAGCTCAGGGCTGCTTCGCTAGTGATACATGTGCCTCTCTAATAGTTAGCTTCGCTGTGGTCAATAAAACCCAAACATAGAGTGAAATGTGAGGGTATGGGAGAGGTGTATCAGCAATTCAGGAAGCTAAGCTAGGAGGACATCAAGTTCAAGGACAGCCTGGGCTACAGAGGGAGCGTGTGGCCATATTGAGAAATTTAGTAAAACATGTCTTAAAAAATTTTAAGTAGTTTTGCTTTTTTTTAATGCCTGGAAATACAGCTCAATGATAAAGAACCTGGCTAACGTGTGTGAGGCCCTTGACTCAATCCTCAACACCAAACAAACCAACAAACAAATCCAGATACAGCCTACCTAACAATAAGAACAACAACAAGAACAGTAAAAAAAGAAAAGAAAAAAATCCTAGGAGTGTCATGGCTGTGAGCTTCAAAAAGTAAGTTCCTATCTGTGAGAGACATGTACTGAAGAATTTACAAACTGAATGATGCAATAGCTACTTTTAGAGTTCTCTGCCAAAGGAAAGGGGGGAGGGGAGACTCACTAGAATGCAGAAGGCTGGGGAGATAAAAGTACATGATGTTCCTGACTTTTCATCTGAGAAATGGGTATATGAGGTCCACACTGCCTGGCTGAAGGTATGGCCACTGTTACAGGTTCACAGGCAAGATGCCACTACACCTGGCTGTCCACTTCAGCTTTTGGGGGTGGCGGGGGGAACTGGGAAATATGGATTACTCTGTGTATATGTTAGCTTGGGGTTTTTATGATACTCCTAACAGTGGAGCGGGTGTATTCTGACTCTTGTCTGCTCTTGAGACTCTCTTCCTCCTGTCGGGTTGCTTTGCCCACCCTCCATATGAGGGTGTTCACCTTTTCTTACTGTAACTTATTTTGTCCTGTTTGGCTGTCCTCTCTTGGAGGCCTGCTCTTTCCTAAAGATGAAATGAAGGGGGAGTGGATCTTGGGGAGAGGGAAGGAGGGGGGAGTTAGGAGGAGTGGATGGGATGTATTCTAAGAGAGAAGAATCTATTTTTAAAAAAAAGAAAAAGTGGTGATAGGAGACTGGGAATTTGAAGAGGCCCAGTGGTGCAGGACAGCAGTCTGAAGCCCCACCCTACCCCACCTCAGGGAGACCACAGCTCTTCTGTGTGTCCAGGGGAGCACTGTGTCCTCACACCACATCTTGCAACCCTCTCACCTGTTGTTCATGTAAAAGAAACCTCTGGAAGTCCTGTAGGTGGATAGCAGAGGCGTCAGGCCGGTCTGTGTTCCTGCCCTCCGAGAAAGGGATGGGGTGGTAAGAGAGAAGGACATTTGCAAGAAAAGGTATACCTCAGCCCTGAGCCCCAGCCCTGTGGTGCTGAGCATGCTACTAACCTCAAAATAGAGATAGAAGAAGCTCAAAGAGAGGCCCCAACAAGACCACCTTAGAGGACAGCATTCAAGAGCTATAGGAGGTCTGAAGAGCACAGCAATGAGTTCAGAATGCTCAGACAGACAGAACCAGGAGCCCAGAGCAGCAACAGACAACAAAGTGACACATTGGGAAGAGAAGCAGGGAAGATGATGGGGAGGGGAGGGGAAGGAGGGGGGAGGGGAGGGGAGGGGAGGGGAGGAGAGAGTAAAGGAGAAGGAAGGGGAAGGACAGGGGAGAGAAGGGAAGAGAGGAGAGGAGAGGGGAGCCGAGGCAAAGGCAAGGGGAAAGGAGAAACATACTGGTTTGTCATATCCCCTGAAGACTCAGGAAGGAAGTATGAGATTCACAGTTCTCTCTACAGAAACTTTTAGGCCTTCCTCATAACGCTTTCCATCCTACAGATGCTGTTCACTCACTCATGCTATGCTACAAAATTGGGGTCAGTAACTACACATAGCACCCACCCACCCCACCACCGGAGGCCAGCTTGGCACAAGGACACAGCCCTGAACAGGAAGGTGTCTGGGGCATCTCACCCTAGAATGAACACGGAGGAGTCCTTTTTGAATTCATCAAGTATCTGAAATGAGAAACATGCAGAAAATAAGAGTATCAGACAAAGCGGCTCATGACAGTGAGACTTCTGTTTTAAAATTATCAGTAGACTGGAGAGATGGCTCAGAAGTTAGGAGCACTTGTTGTTCCTACAGAGGACCTGGGTTCGATTTCCAGAACCCACATGGAAGCTCACAGCCATCTGTAACTCCAGTTCCAGGGGATCTAACACCCTCTTCTGAACTCCATAGGCACCAGGCACATACATGATGACACACGTACATGCAGGCAAAATACTCAAACACATAAAATACAATAAATCTGAACAATAATAATAAAAGAAAAGTAATTTTTTTAATTACCAAAGCAAGTGTCCTGGTTAGTATTTTGCCACCTTGACACTAGCTAGTGTCATTTGGGAAGAGGGACCTCAGTTGAGAAATGCCTCCATGGAGATTGCCTGTAGGCAAGTCTGTAGTGCACTTTCTTGACTAATGATTGATATAAGCGGGCCCAGACCACTATGATGATGACACCCCCTGAGTAGGTGGCCCTGAGTGTACGGAGCAAGCCCAAAGGCAGCTCTCTCCTCCATGGCTTTAGCTTCTGCTCCTGCCTCCAGGTTCCTGCCATTTGAGTTCCTTCCCTGACTTCCCTCAGTGGTGGAGTGTGGCCTGAGAGATGTAAACTGAAATAAACCCTTTCCTCCCCAACTTGTTTTTGGTCAGGTGTTTTATCACAGCAACAGAAACGTTACTAAGACAGCCAGGGTGGTTCAGCACAGGCAAACCCACAGATGAGAGATAGTGCCTACACAGATGCAAGGGCAGAAATTATGTCATCTCAATGGATGTAAAAGAAGAAAAATAAAAGAGTACATATCAATGTGGTATTGAATGTGGTGGTGGCCACCTGTAAATCCCAGCACTCAGGGGACTAAGACAGTCAAGGAGGATCATGAGTTCAAGACTAACTCAGACTACACAGGGAGAACCTGTCTCAAAGAAATAAAGGCAGGAACAGAGACTGCTAAGCTTATTGCCGAGCCTGACGACTTGACTTTAATTCCTCGGACCCTTGTGGAAGGAGAACCAACTCTCACAAGTTGTCCTCTGACCTCTACAACCACACCACAATACACACCCTATCTCATCCCATGCCAAACACAGATAAAGACATAACTGTCATTTAAAATGATTTTGGAGCTGGGCATTGGTGGTGCACACCTTTAATCCCAGCATTCAGGAGGCAGAGGCAGGTGGATCTCTGTGAGTTCGTGACCAGCCTGGTCTCCAGAGTGAGTGCCAGGATAGGCTCCAAAGCTACACAGAGAAACCCTGTCTCGAAAAACAAAAATAAATTAATAAATAAATAGATAAATAAATAAATAAATAAATAAATAAATAGGTTTTGGTTTTTAATAAACTGCTAGAAACATAACTCAGGGTAGAGTGCTTGTTTAGCTGGGTTGATGCCCAGCACCACACACACGCATACATACATACATACCACACGTATATATACCACACTCCACACATGCATATATCACACACACATATACATACTACACACACACACCACATACACACCACACATACACATACTACACACACACCACATACATACACAAAACACATATACTCACCACACACATATACATAAGCATACCACCTACAAACACATCACACATATACATAGCATACACGATATAGCACACACACCCCACATACATACACAAAACACATATACTCACCACACACATACATACCATACATGCATACCACATGCAAACACATCACACATATTCATATCATACACATCTATACCACACTCTCACGCACGCACACACATACACACACACACACACACACACACACACACACACACACACACAGAACCATCCTGCTTTCCATGACTTGAATCCGAGCCATCCCATAAGCTCGTGTTTTGAAGGCTTGTTTCCTGGCTGGGAGTGCAATTTTGGAAAGCCATGGGATCTGTTGGAGGCAGGCTTAGCTCATGAAGGTTCCAGCCTGGCTACCCCCTGCTTCCTGGTCCACTGTGCTATGAGGTGTCTATGTCACATGCATCTACCTCCATGGGTGCCTGCCCTGCCCCAACAGACTGAAACCATGAGCCAAAACTCGGTCTTCCATCCTTGGCATTCTTCGGTCCAGATACTGTGGTCCCTTATGCACTGCTCTGTCCACTGCTGTGTTCCAGACCCTTAGTGTTTCACAGAGGACTCTTTTACTGTTCAATTTCAGTAGCAGGAAACGAACACAGGACTGTGTCAGTCAGCACTTTCCTCACAACCTCTGAAACATCTGCTGCAAATGTGATGAGGGGCTGAGGAGTGCCTCCCTCCCGCCTGGCTCCCATCTGCACCAGCTCACCGGCTGAACACTGTTGGTGCATACACACATACAGGTATGCATACACACAAATATGCACTCACAAACAGACTCATACACCCGCATGTAAACACATATGGGTACACACTCTTATGCACATATTGAGATACACATATACACACATGTGTACCTACTCACATTTGTGCTCACTGGTGTGCATACACACAACCACACACTCCTTGTCTGTTTCTAGTTAACAGCCTGGCAGTTAGAACCCTCTGCCTGCCTCGTCTGTCTGGCCAATAGCCTGCAAAGGTGAGAATTATTCCAGGTGGAAATGGCCCTGTGGTTACTGGTCTGTGACAGACACATCGTAAACAGCTCTGGTCCTACATCCAGGTCCCCTGGCCATCCACAGGCTTGGAGAAGTGGGGCTTCGGGTGCCAGTGTGTGCCATTTACTCTTGAGAGATATCACATAAATCATCACCAGACTGAAGACTGAGCCACTCTTTCAAACTCAAGCACTGCCCCCATTCTTGGGTTTCTTTTGAGGAGGCAGAGCTTCACATGGGGCAGGCAGGGAGCTTATTGACCTCATTTGGTACTTGGCTCATAAGCCAGTCAGGGTGTGGAAGGCACTTCTGGATAAGACTCTGTGGTCAAATCAAATCCAGCAAGGAGCCTAGGTGGACACTGGGGTCTGGGTAACTCCAGACATCTATGAGCCTGATCACCCCAGCAAGATGTGATGGAGGTCAGAGCACATGCCCATGTCAGCCACAGTACCCTTGGGTCATGCAAACAGCTATTGCACAAGTAGGATGAAGAACTAAAATAATGGCAGCTCAAAGGCTGTAAGAACTGTCATCTTTGTCTCAGGCTGCAGGAGAAAGGCACAGGCTGGACAAGGGAAGGAGCCATGCCGAAGGGAGAGATGAAACAGCAAGATCCACAGCACTGAAGATGGGGAACTGAGTTACCTCAAGGCTGAAGGTTAGCACACTGACAGTTGTGGTTTCTCACTGATACTCTTCAGGTGGGAGCCATGAGTCTCTAAGAGTCCAAGGACAGAGTCACCAGGACAGAAGCCAAACAAAGTCACTGCAAACTTCTGCTTGAGGACACCCCCAAAACACACACACACACACACACACACACACACACACACACACACACACACACACTACCTCAGACAAGAATTATCTGCATCACTCCAAAACAACCCACCAAGACATCAGGTCTTCTTGGGGAATGTGGACCCCTCCCTTCCCACAGTCAGGTCTGTACAAGCTGGATGGACAGCCACTGGATGACTTCTTCTTCTTCTTCTTCTTCTTCTTCTTCTTCTTCTTCTTCTTCTTCTTCTTCTTCTTCTTCTTCTTCTTCTTCTTCCTCTCCTCCTCCTCCTCCTCTCCTCCTCCTCCTCCTCCTCCTCCTCTTTTATTGTCATCATTGTCGTTTTGTTTTGTTGAGACAGGGTTTCTCTGTATAGCCCTGGCTGTCCAGGAACTTACTTTGTAGACCAGGCTAGCTTCAAACTAAAAGATATGCCTGCCTCTGTTTCCTGAGTACTGGGATTACAAGTATGCCCAGCCATGAACTTCTTATTGGACACACAATCCCAGGCCCGGCCCCAGGTGGCCTCTCAGGCTCTGTGACCATCTTTTTCTTCCTAAGAGTTTTCTACATTTCCTAGAACATGTTCTAACCATGGGAGATGCCACAGGCTGGACCAGGATGAAGCCAAGAAGCAGCAACAAAGCAGCTGTTCTGTGACTGTACTCATGAGTGAAGTAACACAAGGGCCAAGATTTGCCTCCAGACCCTACAAGAAGGAAATGAGTGATGAAAGGGGCCATGCAACTGTGATCCCAGCACGGGGGAGGATGAGACAGAGGATCTTGGCTTTGAGGCTATCCTGGGCTACACAGTAAGATTGCACCTCAAAAGACAAAGAAGGAGGAAGCAGGGAGGGAGGAAGGAAAAAGAATGAAGATGGAGGGAGGGAGAACAAGTGAAGTAACGGATCCCTAAGCGCACACATGTAGAGGTCAGAGGGCAACAGGCAGGACTCAGTTCACTCCTTCTACCATGTGGGCCCCAGGAATCAAACCCGGGACGTCAGGCTTGGCAGCAAGCCTCTTTACCCACTGAAATTGTTTTCACCACAAGTGTTTTAGGAACTAACAGAAAGCATCCATGGCTGGGCATCAAAGTCAGTTGGGAAATGTCAAATCCTGGTTCTATGGCTTACAGCTTACCAGGGCATATGACCCCCAGCAAGGTACCACCCTGAGCTTGGTTTCCTCACCTAACCTCCCATAGGGCTCTGTGAAGAATAAATGTAACATCCTCAGTACCGTGTTGTCACGTGACCCACCTAAGGGACTTACCTGCACTCACATCACTGTCACCTAGCTAGATGCTGTATTACTGTATTTTCCTGCTACTGCCCAGCCTTCCAACATTGAGCCCTGAGAGCTGTAATGCAGGCAGGTGGTTAGGCACAAGGAAGAACAGGCAACTAAAAGCCAGAAACCTTTTGGCTATGGATAAGCAAGTATCCGTTGCCTAGATTCAGATGTGAGGAACATAGGTCTTCAGGACAACTCCAGAGACCCCCACCCCATCCCAGGAGCTCAGGAGCCAGAACTCTCTGCTAGTGGTTGAAGGAGCCACTGGCATGTACAGGAGCTGGATGGTTGGGCAAGCCAGTGAAAACCGCCAGGTTCAGATGGTATTATTCAAACTCTAAAACCACAGAGTTACAAAATGCAGCTAGACTAGGGAGTTCTATCCACCAATGGTGGCCATTACAGCTGCTCGTGAATATAAATTGAGAGAGACTGCTGGGCCAGCCTGGGAAGGATATGGGAGCCATCCACTTCCTTCCACAGGATGTCACTGGGAACTGTGGACCTAGAAATGGACAGATCCCAAAATGGACGAGTGAATGATTTTAAGAAGCCAAAATTCTCCAGGGCAATAGTGGAGCATGCCTTTAATTCCAACACTCAGGAGGCAGAGGCAGATGGATCTCTGAATTCAAGGTCAGCCTGGTCTAAAGAGTGAGTTCTAGGACAGCCAGAGCTACACAGAAAGCCCCTGTCTTTAAAAACAAGAAAGAAAGAAAGAAAGAAAGAAGGGGGGAGGGAGGAGGGAGGGAGGGAGGGAGGGAGGGAGGGAGGGAGAAGCTGCCAAAACTCTGGGTTTTAAATGGAGGCTGTTAATTTTTAACGGCTTAAAGTAACCAGACTCAGACTCAGTGTGGTGTTCTGAACACCAGAGGGCAGCCTTTGGCATGACTGAATGTTTCCACAGGGTTCCACTTAGTACATCCCAGGGAGACTAGGAGTCCATAAAACTCAAAGCAATCAATCAATATCTCCGGAGTTCACACCCTCCCTCACCTCCTCCCTAACCACTCTCTCCTTTCTCTCTCCCTCCCTCCCATTCCTTTCCCCCTGTCTGCCTCTCCTTTCCCTTCTCTCTCTCTCTCTCTCACACAGGCACATAAGTGCCCTCCCACACACACACACACACACACACACACACACCTTAAAAAGAAACGTAATAAAAAGTTTAGGCTGTGGCTGAGTGAAGTGACATTGGAGAAGCTGAAGCAGGAGGATAGTTAATTTGAGACCAACCTGGGTCACATAGCAAATTCTAAGATAGCTTGGGCTACATAGTGAGGTCACTTCAACATAAATTGAAATACACCTTGGGCTGGGGATAGACTAAGGTTGCCTTGGTCATGGTGTCTCTTCGCAGCAATAGAACAGTGACTAAAACAGAAAGGAACATAGAAGACAGTGGCAAAGAGCATGTGTTGTGTATGTGTGGTCCTAGGTTTGGTCCCAGCACCAATGAGAGAGGAAAGAAATAAATGTAGCTCATGTGTAATTCTATCCCACCCACTCCTACCTCCACTGACATGAGAAGCAGCTTTGGGGCAAACCTTACTCTCAAGTTTTGCCACCATGAACTGTCTGTCCAAACACAACTGTCAAACTTACAGCTACTTGTTAATTTTTATTTTTATTCATGTGTGTTTGTTTGTCTCTGTGTATGGGTATATGCACATGAGTGCAGGTGGCATTGGAGGCCAGAAGAGAGCATTGTAGCCCCTAGAATGGAGTTCCAGGTGGTTGTCCACCACCCGTCTGCGGGTGCTGAAAATTGAACTTCTCTGTAAGTACAGCAAGCATTCATAACCACTGAGCTTTCCAGCCCCACAGCTACTTATCTTGAGTGAATCAAGCTTTGCTCAATCTAGCCCAATTTCCTAAGATGGCAGCTGTCACTATCAATGCTCACATGAATGCTGTCATTGTGTGTGGGTTTTTTAATGACAGTTAAAGATTGTATCTCTACAAAGTACTTTGACCTGCTTTAAGAAGCACAAGGCTCTGCCATTGCAGGCTCCTGTTTAAAGGTGGCTTTAACAGTTTTAACTGTTTATAAGTGGGGATCTGACTGACTGCCCACAGAGAAGACTGAGGGAGGAAAAATATGGCTTCCACAACATGGCTTGATCAGAGGTTAGGCAGGAATATAACCTTTGTCCTTCTTGTACCCAGAAAAGATAGATAGATAGATAGATAGATAGATAGATAGATAGATAGATAGACAGACAGACACACACCAGGGCCAGTGAGATTGCTCATTGGGTAAAAGCACCTACTGTGATTTCTAGTTTTGGTGGTCTGAATAGGCTCATATATTTGCATACTTGGTTCCCCCATTCAAGAACTGTTTGGAAGGATTAGGGGGTATGGCCTTGTAAAGAGAGGTGTGTCACTGGGAGTGGGCTTTGAAGTTTCAAAAGATCATGCCAGACCCAGCACCACCTCCCTTTTTCTCCCTCCGTCTGTACCTCCCTCTGTCTCTCCCTTTCTTTCCCTCTGCCTGGGGATTGAATGTAAAGCTCTCAGCTACTGCTCCAATGCCATGTCTGCTGCCATTGTCCCTGCCATGATGATAATAGACTAAACCTCCGAAACATTAAGCCAGCCCCCAATTAATGCTTTCTTTCATAAGAGTTGCTTTGATCATGTTGTCTCTTCATAGCAATAGAACACTGACTAGGACATAAGTTGGCACCAGAGAATAGGGTATTGCTTTAACAGGCCTGACTGTGATGCTTGTCAGTGGAATGTGGACTTTGGGACTTTAGGAAATAAGTTGAAGGCTTTAAGTGGGGCTTAAATGGGTCATCCTAGTAGCAGCATGGAAGACAGTGGTACTGAGTGCAATGTAAAGTATGACAACCTGGCTTAAGACATTTCAGAAGGGAAGAATCTTAATTGGTAAGTGGCCTTGAGATCATTCTTGTGATTATTTTGGCAAAGAATGTGGCTGCTGTTTGTCCTTGTCCTAAAAATCTACCAGGCATTAAATTTAAGAGTTTTGAATTAATGGCCTTGGCAAAGGATATTCAAGACAGCCTAGTATTGACTGTGTCGTGTAGTTATTAGTAATCATTCTTATGCAGATCCATATGGAAAAGAAGCAAGCTGGACAAAGAGAAATATAAAGTGTACAGTTTGAGAAGAAAAGCAGCACCAGGAAGTGTAACAGAGCTAAGTCCTATGCTCAAGGAGATTAAAAAAGTTTAGAGCAAAAGCTTGGTGCTAAATGAAATAAAGAAGTGATGACCTCAGGTTAAGACCCACCCAGCTAAGCTTACAACTTGTGAAAAGGAACTAAAGGAAATCTTAAGCAGTGAAGAGAATCATCAAAACAGAAACTGAGGCAGCTGTAATTGAATGAGGGGGGCATGTTCCGGTTCCATCGAGCAGGAGAACTTGGCAGCTTCAGCCATGTGGTTCTGGCTTCAGAGTCAAGAATGCAAGAAAGGGGCTGTGCAATCTCGCTCTGCAGCTAAGGGAAGCCTCTAAGGCCAAGAATGTATCAGGGGGGCTCCTGCATGGAGGCACAGAGAGGCCACTGCATGAAGCTGAGAAGAAGCTGGGAGTTCATCGGAGATCCCAAGATGTTGGAGATGCCAGAGCTTTGGGATGCCTGCCAAGGAGAGTTGCTAGCAGGAAGTGGAACCAGCCCAAAAGAGATAAGTGTGTTGCAGTCAACAAGGTTGAAGGAGTTGGAGATCTGAAGATCACTTTGACATCAGATATGTAGATTCAGAATTTGGAGTTTGCCCAGCTGGTTTTTTGTCTTGCTTTGGTCCAGCATGTCCTCACTATGCTCCCTTTACCCCCTTTCAGAGTGGTCATGTATGTTCTCTGCCATTATATTTTAGAAGTACATGGTCTGCTCTTTTATTTTGATTTTACAAGGATAACAGTTAAGAGATTGCCTTGAAGAGACTTTGGACTTTGAAGCGGTCTTGGAACTGAAAGACCACGGGGACTTCTGAAGGTGGACTAAATGCATTTGCATGACGAAATGGCTACACGCCTATGGTGGGCAGGGAGTGGGACGTGCTGGTCTGAATTAAAAAATTACCCCAGAGGCTCATATTTTTGTATGTTTGATCCCCAGTTGAATACTGATTGTAAGGATTAGGAGGTATGGCCTTGTTAGGGTCGGTGTAGCCTCATTGAAGAAAGTGTGCAACTAGCTGTGGTCCTTGCCAGTCCCCACCCCTGCCTGCTGCCATGGACCCCACCATAACTATAATGGACTAACACTCTGAAACTATGAGCAAGACCCCAATTAAATTGTTTTAAGTAAATGCTGTCTTGCTTATGGTATTTCTTCACAGCAATAGAACAATGACAAAGACACTAGTTGATACTGGAGTGTCCAATCTACCATGAGTGGTGCCATCCCTGAGCACAAGGGCCTGAGCTGTGTAAGGATAGCTGAACATGGGGAATAAGCCAGCAAGCAGCTTTCCTCCATTTCCTGCCCTGACTTCCCTCAGTGATGGACGTAGCACAATTGAGATGTGTAAACAAAATAAACTCTTTCTTCCTAAGTTGCTTTTGCTTTTAGTGTTTATCACAGCAATGAAGAGCCAAACCAGGACACTGTGCAAGCCCCAAGACTGAGTTCAGTCCCCAGAAGCCACACAAAGATTAAAAGAAAACTGATACAACATGCAAACATATATGAGATGTTACTTAATTCTGTGTTTCACTCAAAAATACCACTAACAACCTCCCAGATGAGGAGAGATGAATATGGCTTTCATGTCTTAATCAATGGCACAAAGCTGCCTCATATAGATGGAGCCTCCATAGAGGCCATTGAACACGGCCTAGAATTTAGCTAGCGTGAGTTAGGCCTAATAAACAATCTGGTGACGTTTTCTTGGCTTCAGTAAGACAAAGTTGTCGAAATGCCATCTTCAGATCAAAGTGAAAGTGCATCTTAATTTTAAAATACTCTGCTGTGTCTATGTAACAGCAGGAAAAGTCAGAGGTTGACTCTGTGACTAGACTGCCTTCCTAATCTGTACAAAGCCCTGGGTTCTATCCTGATCCTATAACATGGCTGTGGTAACTCATTCTATAATCCCAGTACTCATGGGCTAGAGGCAGGAGGATTGGAAGTTCAAGGCCAACTTTGCCTGGCAAGTTTGAGGACAGCCTGGACTACAGGAGATCCTGTCTCAAAAATAATTAAAGTAATAAAAATATAAAGACCAAAGATGGCTATGAATAACTTGCTGGATTCCCTTCCAGAATGAGTCCATAGTTGAGTGCAAGTTATATTGTTTTCTTTTCACAAACTTCAGAGTTCTGATCAAATTTATGGCCATGGAATTCCCCCCCACCCCGACACTGCCCCCACAGCTCTGCATGAAGGCTATTTGCCAGGCTCCTAAAGTCATCCACCATCACTCTCATGTGTGCTTCCCTGACTCAGGGGAAAGCTAACCCCTCCCTGAGGCCTTCTCAGCTCTGCATCTGACTCAGCAACACAAGAACAAACAAGAGTCCTCTTACCGATTTTTGCTGGTCAAACATGAGTTTTTTATAGAAGAGATGGAACTGTTCAAAACTGAGCTCATCTTTCTGTGCACCAATTTCCTGTAAGTATAAAAAGCAAAGGTGACCACACACAGCCGGGTGTCCACCATCACACCTCCGCCCTCCACCCACCACCCTCTACCCTCCAACCTCTGCACACAAATATGATGGCTGGAGTCAACTCACAATCCTCTGAACCACAAAGGTTAGTAATTTCCCAGTATCCTGCCGAGCAGAACACACAGGGTGCCCACCTTGGAGCCCCAGGGAACCCCAGGTTTCCAACAGCCACAGGTGATGACTCCCCTTTTGGGGGGGTGGAAGATACTCTCTTTAGATTGCCAAATTCAGATATATACTTATCAAGTACACATTTCTGATTAATGTGTCAAGTGTATGTGTGTATCTGTGTATGTGGCTGTATATGTGTGTGACTCTGTGTGTGTGTGTGTGTGTGAAGGCTAAATGAACTTCAAGTGTCATTTCTCAAGCAGCATCCACCTTTTGGGGATATTTTGTTTTTTGGGGGGGTTCTTGTTGTGGTTTGGTTTGGTTTTTTCTGTTTGTTTATTTTTTTAAGATTTTATTTATTTGTTATGTATACAACATTCTGCTTCCATGTATATCTGCACACCAGAAGAGGGCACCAGATGTCATAATGGATGGTTGTGAGCCACCATGTAGTTGCTGGGAATTGAACTCAGGACCTCTGGGAGAGCAGTCACTGCTCTTAACCTCTGAGCCATCTCTCCAGCCCTGTTTGTTTATTTTTAACAAGGTCTCTCACTAGTCTGAAACACTGCAGGAATGACAGGCTGCCTGGCCACCAGGCCCCAGAGATCCATCTTTCTCAGTCCTTCCAGCATAGGAATGACAAGAACATGCCAACCATGCCCAGCCTGGTTCTCTTTCTTATTGCTGTGTGTACACACATGTAACAAGCAGGGATGCCACATTGCGTATGTAGAGGTCAGAGGACAACACTGCAGAATCAACTCTCTCCTCCCACCTTTACAGGGGCTCTGGGAATTGAACTCAGGTCACCAAACTCACAAGGCAAGCACTTTTATCCTCTGAGCCATATTGTCAGCCCAAAACCTAGCTCTTTTTACATGGGTTCTGAAACCTGAACGCAGGTCCTCAAGGAATTCACTGACTGAGCCATCACCCTATCCCTAAGGAAAACTGTATTAAACAACTTGACTCACTCAATCAAGAACGAGGGGCCACCCTTAGTCAGTTGCTTTATGGCTTTGATCAATTTACTGGACTCTTTTAGACTCCTGGTCTCTTCACTTGTAAAATGGCAGCGCTATTGCTGCCCTCATAGGATGTCTCTGAAACCAAGACAGTATCTTGAAAATGCCTGTTTTTTTAACTGCTCGAGAAAGCAAGACTGCAGGGCTGGGGTTACTGCTCTGTGGTTAATAGCACATATTGTTCTTGTAAAAGACACAAGTTCAGTTCCCAGAACCACGTCAGGTGGCTAAGTTCTACTGCACTGGCACCTCCAGGGGAATCCGACACCTCTGTCTTCACGTGCACCCACACACAGGGACATCCTCACACATGCCTATAATTTAAAATTCAATTTAAAAGAAAACAAGATTGAAAGGCCTATGGAGATTAACGACATTTGTCCCTTCTCCCTCTCAATCTCTCATGTCTGCTTTCTGCTGTGATGAGCAGATGGACCTGGTGGGCAGGTCCAAGAATGGCACAGGCAGCATCAACATGGGTCTACTGTCCCAGGAGCTCACTAGTACTCAAAGGAATGCAGTTGGTCAGTAAGGAGAAAGCCATGAATGTCGGCTGACACAAACATGGCTAGGAGAGCCCCCTGTGGGGACTCCTGGGATCGAGGGTTCATTTCCTGACATCATCTCTTGGTAGTGGGAAAGAGGCACCTTCATCAGCTCCATCCAGCCTTGCCCCCACTGCATCCCAACATTCACAGCGCAGAGAGACTCTGCTGGCTGTCCCATCCACAGCTCCAGTGCAGAACAATACAACCAACTGCACTGATGGAGGAAGGAGGGACAGACAGTTGGAAGAATGAGTGGTTGAAGAAAGAGGACAAAAAAAGAGTCATGCCTAGCTGGGCACTGATGGCTCACACCTTTAATCCCAGCACTGGGGAGGCAGAGGCATGCAGATCTTTGTGAGTTCAAGGCTATCCTGGTCTACAAAGCAAGTTCCAAGACAGCCAGGGCTGTTACACAGAGAAACCCTGTCTCAAGAAAAAAAAAAAAAAAAAAAAAAGAGTCAGGCCTAATAAGACTGCTAACAGGGCTTACATACAAAACGCAATGGCATATTTCCTTAGTACCCTGTAGAATGCATCTGCCACAGCATTTTACAATGGGTCTGTGTGTTCCTGTTACTAAGGTAAGAGGCTGCAGGAAGGTCCTGGAATGGTGAAAGACAGACTTGGGAGGACAGAACTGCACAGGTGTTCCAAGTCACACAGTCCAACAAGATAATCTCCACCCCTCCAACTGGCAAGTCCTCAGAAGGGCCCTCTGAAAGTCACAGGGCTCCACTAGCTGGACCAGGGCTGATGCGCTCCAGAGGCATAGGACTCTGCTGGGCGCCATTCCACAGAGTCTCAGGCCAGCATGAGTTCCTGAAAGAGATACTAAGCAGGTCTGAGTTCAAGTTCCCCTGCTGAGCTTCGTTACTTACCACCAGCTTGTCCTTGAGGAACTTGACACTGCTCACTTTGAAGTTGACCAGGGGCAAGATGGCCTTCAGCTCCCGGAGACTGATGCTGAGAAGAGGAAGACCTCAGTTTCATCAATCTCAGAGGTGGGAAGGAGGGGTTGTACAACCCTATCAACACCCACCTTAGCACCCCTCCCCCTCCATGAGAAAACTAACTAGAAACAAGACACTTAGGGGCAATAGAAAAGGACAGCCTGACGATGAAGGCTGGCCCCTACTCCTCAGCGATGGTGGCAGACAGGTCATGTGAGAGATGGCTCTGTAGGAGACCCAATGTGTCAGAACACTATGAGTATCAGGCGCCCAAAGAGTCTCAGAAACACTCATGGAGTTTCAAAGTAAAGTGAACTGGAGGGGCAGACAGAAAGGCAGGAGGTACCTGCTGTGTACCAGAAAGTCAACCTCATCCAAGCCGTGGCACCTGCCTGCCCTACTCATGTCTACCTATACATATACACAAAGCACCAAGCTCTGGCCCGAGGGTTCAGAGTAGGTGGGGACTATGGCTTAAGGGGATGGAGGGGGTGAGGGCGAACAGTGCCAGCCTAAATCCAAACCAAATTCCACAACAGTCATCAAGCCAGAACGCCTGAGAGTAGAGATCTCCGGGAGCTGCTCCTGAGCTTCTAGTGAAGAGGAGAGCAAGAGTCAAAGAGGGAAGTGGGAACAACCGGAAGGGATGTTAATGGGGGCCATCGGAGGTGGGGCTCTGCTCCCTGAGGTCCAGCTACATTTCCCCAGCTGCAAAAGTCTCATGAGGCAGCCCTTAGGACCATCTCCACTTCCACTGGGAAAACTGAAGCTCAGAGAGGTCTGCTATCTGAGCGGTACTAGACCAGAGTCACTGCAATCCAGGTCACCCAGAACGGCCACATTTAGTGGCCTTCAGAACACCACACCAGAGATGAGAGTGCCAGATGGGCCACAGGTTAAGAGACTTGGGTCCTTCAGGCAGGAGACCCAGGCATCCAGCAGAGGTAGAGAGGGCTGCTGGCTCAAGAAGGACCCTGCCCCAAGTACTGAAGGGACCAGACCCTCATCTAGCCCCCCAGCTTTGGCAGCCAATACAGACTGCAGAAAAGACCCAGCAAGATGTAGGCTTCTGACTCAGCAACATATGCTGAGCTTCCAACCTTGCCAGACCTTGCCCAACCTTACCCTGGTCACTAGGAATTCAGATATCCTCCATTTGGCAAGGAACTAATCAGAAGTTAGCTGACGGGTTCTAGATGTGCTTTACAGTAACAGTGGCGTGCAGAGCTTAGCAACGGCCCTGGGAGGGCCTATAGGCCATAGCAACCTACCTGCAGCTACAGTTGATCAATCAACACAGGATAGGTTGCCAAAGCCCAGAAGTGCACCAATTCTGAGACTGCTGCAAACCTCAGACACTCCCCTTGCTCTACCCCAATATATCCCTGCCCCACGGTCCCTCCAGGTCCTTCTCCCTCCACCCGTTGTGTCGGATGGACGGAGGACCCAAGTTAATACAGTTAACTTGATAATTAATTAAAGACTCTTTGCTTTTGCATCTGATCAGGTCTCTTAGTGATTTTGGGGTTCAGAATTTGAGCACAGCAGTGCAGGCCGAAAATGAACTTATGCCCCCATACTGTCACCTTGGCCTTTGTTATAATCTTCAGAGGAGAGCCGCATGTGCTATTCCACATACTACTGCAGCCACCTCCAGCCTTCTTCCCTCTGCTTCCGTCAGGCCTGGACTGCACAATACCACCCTGTCCTACTGCACAAACAGTGCTCAAGGTGCCTACAGAGGGCACGAGGTCCTTGTGCGCACAGAGAAACACTAGGGAATCCAGGGATGTTAAATGCACAGTGTAGTCCCTTCAGGGGAAGAGTTGCACAACCCGTTTTCCACCCAGAAGGCCGGGAGTGGTTAATAGCCTGGTGATCTCTGTGCTGTCTGTATGGCAAGCCACACCTGGCTTCCCAGACCCTTATCTTAAGCATTGTTTCTCAATCTATAAAATTCAGCTTTCTGGAAAGGGTCCCATGTACTTTATAAAGAGGTTTCGATGTAGTTGTACCTTAAACTTTATAGTGCACACAGGATTGAGTTATTTATCACCAAGAACCCTTTTTTCCCAAATTGTACTCTACTTAAATATACCTACCAAAAAACTTCCTGGTGTCAGACTCTTAAAGTTTGAACCAGCACCAGCTACTGAGTCGTGTTGAACTAGACTTTCTTCTTGCCTCATGTGAATCGACACTGCTGGCCGTGTGTTTGCAGAGACCCCCACAGGCTCCCACCACTGGACACCCCCCCATGGGCCAACGGGGCTGACTGTGTTCAGAAGCCAGAGGAATTTTGAAGGTGGCTTTGGGGTAAGTGACATACCCCTTGACCAGGGCAGGATGAAGATAGGGAAGTAGCAGGTGACAATGGCAAGACACAGGAGAGAAAGATTGAGAGGAAAGAAGTCAGAGGTCCCCAGGAAGAACCCAGGCTGCACCAGTAAAGAAAATGCCCACATCTGGAAATGGAAAATAAGGAGGGGACCCAAGACCCAATGCAGCTGCTTAGGGACTGACTAATGGAGCAGGCTCAGGAAGCATGAGCACCTGGGACATTGAACCCAAGCACTCCAACTAGACACCTGTCCAAAGGCAGGGGGCAAAGGGCTATTTCAGATTCTTCATGCTAGGGATGAGTCCCCTCCCAGAACTCCCTCTTCACCCCCACCTCCAGGAACACACAGTCAACCCAAGCACTTCCCAGCAGCTGGAAGGAGGGATGCCAGCAGCTCTCAGCTGCACCCACCTCTGCCACTCCCATGAGATGGAGAGAGTGTCTTACTCACAGGCCCATCCCATGCCAGGGGCCCTTGCTAGCCGGTGACAGGTCCAAGCATACAAAGCAGAATTGACTCTCTGAACCTTCATTCCAGAGAGCTGGTGGGCAGTGCCTGAACTCCCCCTGGAGCAGTAGCCAGCCAGCCCTGCTGCCTGCATCCCTTGTAGCCATTCAGTCTCTTCAGAGTCTCCAGCATTCACTTCCTGAACACAAACTAGTAATGCAGATCCCATCCTAGGGCTCAACTGGAAACCAGAGTGATCACTTTTGGGAACTACAACAAGAAACAACTTCCCCCAAGGGGAAGCTGACCCCCCCCATGCAGACAACATCAACTGATCACCAGAAGGCTGAGCTGGGTCCTGGGATCCTTCAAGGCTATTCCTTGGGCAGCCATCACCAGCCTGGAACCTGCCTGCCACCCTGATGCTAAACAACTGTCTTGCCCACAGCTTTTTATAATAATCATGACAATAAATATTTATGTGGAATGCTTTCTGTAAGCCAAGCCCTGTCCAGGCACTTTGCTGTGTGACCTCACTGAATCCCGTAAACCAGTATCCAGCCTGGATGATATCATGGCTGTATATAGACAGGGAAACTGAGAAAAAATAATCAATTATCCCAAATATCACACAAGTGATATTAATGCTTATGTTATTGTCCGTCTGTATCTCTCTCTCCCTCTTCTCACCTGTGTGTATGTGTGTGTGTGCTAAGACAGGTTCTTACCACAGTCCTCAGCATCTTAAAGGTGAGAATGGCACATTCATACAACAAGGACATCTGTTCAACTATGTTCATAGCAGCACTATTTGTAATAGCCAGAAACTGGAAGCAGCCTAGATGCCCCTCAACCGAAGAATGGATAGAGAAATGTGGTACATTTACACAATGGAGTACTACTCAGCAGAAAAAAACAATGGAATCTTGAAATTTGAGGAAAATGGATGGATCTTGAAGAAACCATTCTGAGCAAGGTAACCCAATCGCAAAAAGACAAACATGGTATGTACTCACTCATATGCGGATTTTAGACATAGAGTAAGGATTACCAGCCTACAATCCACACTGTCAAAGAAGCTAATAAACATGGAGGTCCCTAAGAGAGACATACATGGTCCCCTGGAGAAGGGGAGAGGTTCAAGATCTGCTGAGCAAATTGGGAGCATGGGAAGGGGGGGGGGAGCTAGGAGAATGAGAAGGGGAGAGGAAGAGGGATGCCGAGGACATGAGGGAGCAGAAAATATGAGTCAGGGGAAGAATACACGGTAACAAGAATGGAGATACCATAATAGAGGGAGACATTTTTGGTTTACAGAGAAATCAGGCACTAGGGAAATGTCTGGAGATCTACAAAGATGACACCAGCTAACTATCTCAGCAATGGAGGAGAGGCTACCTCAAATGCCCTCCCCTGATTATGAGATTGATGACTGACTTTTATGCCTTCATCTAGCAGCTGGTGGAAGTAGAAACAGACACCCACAACTAATCACTGAACTGAACTGGAACCCAGATGCAGAGAAGGACCAGTGAAGAGCACAGAGGTCCAGACCACGCTGGTGAAACACACAGAAACAGCTGACCTAAATATCCGGGAACTCTTGCTCCCCAGTCTGATAGCTGGAATACCAACATGGGACTGATCCAGACCCCAAGAACATGGGTTTCTGTGAGGAAACCTCAGAAATCTATGGGACCTCCTGTAGAAGCCCAGTATTTATCCCTAGCATAGGTGTGGACTTTGGTAGCCCATTCCATATAGAGGAATACTCCCTGACACACAGGGGTGGGCCTAGGCCCCACCCCAAAGGAAACAAAAGACTCTGATGACACCCTATGGAAGGCCTCACCACCCAGGGGGAGCAGAAAAGATATGTGACAGATAAGGTTTTAGTTGGGGGGGGCGGGTAGGGGAGGACAGGTGGGAGAAGGGAAATGGGATTGTCATGTAAAACAATCCTGTTTCTAATTCAAATAAAAAAAGTTGGAAAAAATGAAAAAAAAAAAAGGTGAGAATGACAGGCGTGTGCCACCAAACCTGGCTAACCTCACAGAACTTTCTAGAGTGATGCATATGTTCTATATCTGTGTGGGTCAACACACCAGCAGCCAACCGAACACACAGCTATGATGGAAGAACTGCCATCTACTGTAGCTGTCACTAATTAAATGGTCCATGTATTCAGTCACCGTGGAGCTGAAGGGCTCTGCTTCTTGAGGCCATTAGGGAATCCCAAGGATTAACCAAAATGAAAATTCTTCAGGTCTGGACCCCCACATCTGAAACTCTGTAGGGTTCACCTTGCCCTCAAGGGGTTGAGAATTCCCCTCCCTTTGAGGACTTACTTCTCAACCCTGGAATATCTAGCAAAACCCTGTGTCAAAGCAGGGAGCTGGGACTGGAGAAGTTACACTAGCTGCTTCTCAAGAGGACCTGCGTTCCATTCCCTGCACCCACATGGCAGCTCACAGTCATCTGTAACTCCAGTTCCAGTGGATCCTACCTCAACTCCTTGGGCACCAGATACACACACAGTACACACACACATGCATACATGCAAACAAAAGACTCACATAAAATAATAAGCATTTTTAAAAAACCCACACCCAAAATCCATAATGGTGGTGTAGATGGCCAGTGTAACAGAATCTGCACAGGTGTGGCCTTGGCTATTAACCACAGGAAACCTATTTGCATCCAGGAGCTAAGTGAGCTCTCCTCCTCCCCCACTTGCTGTGCTCCCCCTCCCACATCCCGGCAGACCCAACAGTCTTCCCTCAGTCCCAGCAGAGCTGAAGAAGGAAGTCTGTTCTGCTCATGCAAATTCAGTGGTATAACCCAGGGGGCAAGGACGGAGGGAAGAGAGTGTTGGCAAGGATGAGGAAGAAACAGATGTTTGTGGGTGACTTTGAGGACACCACCATTATGGAAAACAGCACAGGAGTCCCTTAGAATGTTAACCTGTCCCCACTGCTCCAACATGAAGAGCAGAGACCCCAGCAGGCATCTCTCATGTGTATACCATTAGTCACTATAGCAGAAGGAAGCCCAAGAGTGAACAAGCTTTGGAACATTATTCAGTCTTAAAAAAGAATGCAATTCTGCTACTCTAGAGGCTGGGGCAGGAGGATTACAAGTTAAAGGCTTGCTGCCTGGACAACCATGTGAGACCTTGTCTCAAAAGAAAAAGTAAAAAGGCAACTGCAGATACAACAGTATAGCTCAATGGTAGAGGGCTTTGCCCACAGCGTGGATAAACTCTGGAAGTCTTAATCCAAATGAAATTAAATCAGCAAGAGTTCAAGGGGCAATGGATTATGGTTCCATTTATACAAGTCACCAAAGGTAACCAAATGGTACAGAGCAATGGCTCTCAGGATCCTGGGAGGGAGGGGCTGGGGAGTCGGAGTTTAATGAGGACCGTGTCAATGAGATGGAACTCACTCACTGCCAGCTTTGGAGATGGAACGTGGCAACATTCGCACAACTCTGTGAACACAACCCCATAGAGCTGTCCACTTAAAACTCACTCAAAAGGTTAAGTATGATGCTACTATGAATAGTGGCATCATCCTCAACACACTTGCTTTAGGCAAGTGACTTGACTTCTCTGTGCCTCAGTGTCTTCAGATGTATGATGGGTGCCTAGCTCAATGGTTGGCTGGAAGCATTTGGTAGGTATGTGATGGGCTTAACACAGTGGCTGTTGGCAGGCGAGTTCTCCCCAAAAGCCAGCTGCTACCCTTTTGCCCCAGGAGAAGTTGAGAAGCTAAACAGGACTTGAGCCAAGGAAAACACCTGGAGTTCAGGCTCCGCCTGAGCTGGGCCAGTCCATTCTTGCCCTTGGCAGCTCCTGAGTTTTTGGCTAGGAAACCAGACTTAGTCAGCAACTGTGGGCGACAGGAAAGGGAGGGAAACTGGCCAGGCTGCCCTTTCTGCTCTTTCTGGAGCCCTTTGGTCAAAGTTCCTTTTGAAATATCCCTGGAGCCTCCTGGAGAAGGTGGGAATCTCCAGTTCTCAGTGTTGCCAAGCAGCAGGGACTGTGGGGAGGGAGCTGAAAGAGAAAAGGGGTGGAGGCGCACCAGGGACCACTGGCAGAAACAGGTCTCCTCTTGGCTGATGGGAAGATGGGTTTCTAGGCAGGATTTGAAGAATCCATCCTCAGCAAGAGGCAGGCATCTATCTCTGCCTCAAAGAAGAGACATAAGTGAACAACCCCACCACCACGGGGACAGTGGTGACCAGAGAGGCCCATTCTGTCCCCTCAGCCAGTCTTCACAATGAGCACAATCTCAGAGAAGACAGCTCCCTAAGGCCCCGGCATGTAGAAGTCCACAGCACCCCTCTAGCTCCATCCCGGTGACACCAGAGGACAGCAGGCACAGGTGGACATGAGACGATTGACAGGAGGAAGATGCAGTGGAGAGAAAGCATGGTCATCATTGGGGTTAGAGGTCACAAATGCCCCAGCTGGGTACACTAAACAAGAGACAGAAGTGAACAAGAGACAGATATCAATGCCCAACATCAAGTCACCTTCATGACACAGGGACAAAATGGGAGAGCCGGTGTCTTTTAGTTCTGCCTCAAATATGAAAACCAAAAATAAAAGAAGAAGAATGTATTTATTTATTTGTAATAGTGCCTCACGTGGCCCTGGCTGGCTTCCAACTCTTTATGCAGCAGATGATGGCCTTGAACTTCTGACCCTCCTGCTTCAACCCCAAGTGTTAGAACAACATGCACGGCACACCTCCATTCATGCTGGTATGGAAGCCAGAGCCACATGCACGCTAGGCAAGCACTATACCAACTAAGCCATATTCCAGACTCAAAATAAACTCTTTTTTAAAAAAAATAAAAGGTCAAATGTGAGACAAAAAATGAAACAAAGATCATAAAGAGTTAACATTGCCTCGAGGCTATGTTTTCCACAGCTCCATGCAGGGTGGTTTGGGGTTTTGTTTTGTTTGGGTGGGGGGGCCTTTTATAAATTATTTTATTTATGTATATGAGTGTTTTGTCTGTGTGTACGTATATACAGTATGTGTGTGCCTGGTCAGAAGAGGGGTGTTAGATCCCTTGGTACTACAGTTATGAATGGTCATGAGCCAACATGTAGGTGCTGAGAATCAAACTCAGGTCCTCTGCAAGAGCAAAGATTGCTCTTAACTGTTGAGCCATCTCTCCAGCTCCAGAGTGCCTTTTATCACTTCATTATTAATCAGAACAAGGAAATAAACAAAAAGATGCTCAGTCACCAACACAGAAAGAAATGCAAATTTAAGCAAAAGAGACTGTGGCTATCTGTCCTTCAGACTAACAAAGAACAAAGACCAGAGCAGCAGAGGGAGTGGAGACGGGGGCCACTCAGGACCACAGCTGGAAATCTATCCTGCCACCACACACCACTGGGCAGCTAGCATCCCACAACTGAGGATTTCTCCAATTCTCGCACCGTGGTCATGTCATGATGGTTCCTGCTGGGTTCCCAGGACATGGAAGGTGTTTCGATCTTTGTTACAAGGCCCCAGTGCCCATGCAGAGATGTCACCTCTGCAGCTGGGCTGGGGCTCTCCAACATGCAGAGGATTTGATCACCATCAACCCCAGAACCTGAGACCCTTCCCACTACAGAGCATGTACCAACCCACTCCCCAAACACTAAAACAAGCAAGTCATGGCATGGCATTCAAAGAAAACTGCCAAACTATCAGTGGTCCTTACCTGTTTCTTCTGGTTTGATCTACTGAATAAATCTGCTTTCTCAGCCAACTGTAAAGAGATTTGAAGCCAAAAGGAGAAAAAAGTCAGAAAACACTGCAAGTCCAAAGAGCTCTAGGGAATGAGGACAAAGTCACCAAAATCAGAAAAGGGTCCCAACCCCCTCCATAAGGCAGCTTGGGAGCCGGCCTCCCCACTGAGGCTGAAGACCCTGTCTAAGCCCAGAGGGCCCTTTCATGAGATAAAGTGGAGTCTCCATAAAGGAAAGCTCCCTACCACTTATTCCCAAACAGCCAAGAGGAAAAGTGGCGCGTGAAGGCAAGTTTTGGTTCATGACCCAGCCCTGAAACCTATGCACACATGTCACTCTGAAGACAGTCTTTGGAAGGCCTTCACTTGACATCATGAGGTGGCTTCCTAAAGACTCGGCTTCAGTCCACTTCACCCATCATTAAATCCTTTCACAAGTAAGATCTACCCTTCACACATGCATGTATGCACAGACCCACACAGAGATGTCTACACACATGTATCCATGAACACAAACATATAACACAGAAACACATACGTATGTACATGTATATACACATACCGTGAACACATGCACAGATACACAAATATATACACATGCAAATATACTCATACATACATGTACATAATAGGCACATAGAAGCACATACGTGAACAGACATTTATATGCATGTAGATATACACAAACAGATTCATACACACATGCACATACACACATGCCCCAAAGGGCGTTTCCACTCAGCTGAGGTGCCCTGTTCACACTAAAGGCCAGGGCTAACCACTAGGGAGAAAGACTCCTATCTGGAACACTGGTGAGTCCTCAGCCACTATCTGGTACTGCTGCATACAGGGCACCGATGAGCTTGAAGACTGAATGTCCCATTTCTTCCCTTTCTGTGGCCACAGAACAAAGAAGGAAGAGAACAATGAAGGTGTACCTCTCAATCATGGTGGGAGTAGATGCACTCATTGCTTCCTGGTGTAGGATCTTCAAGCCAGAGAGCCACTTCATTGCATCCTCCTTTGAGTCAGCTGTAGACAGAATGGGAGAGAGAGGGTGTGTGAACTCCTGGGTGACTCTTTTTGTTTCTGCTGGAGACTGGAATCCAGGACCTTGCGAATGAGCTCTATCCCCAGCTCACGCTTCAGTTTTTTGATAGGCACACTACAAGGATGGCCAGAAATCCCATCTTCACATATGTGAGTTATATGTACATGTGTTCTGTCTGTATGCATGCGTGCTATATCATGTGTACATGCATGTGTGCTGTGTGTGTTATGTGCATACATCCATGTGTGTGCTATATATAGGCATCTTTGATATGTACATGCATGTATATGTGTTTATATGCTACATGGAATCATGTGTGGAGGCTTGTGTGTGTGTGGTGTCTACGTGCATATGTGTGTTGTGTGTGTGCCATGTGAATGTGTTGTGCATACATTTGATGTGTTCATGAGTGTGCAATGTGTACGTGTGTATTGCTGTGTTCATGCATACATGTGTTTTGTGTATATATACATACATATGTGCACTGTATGCCTGCATGTGTATGTGTTATGTACACGTATGCACTTGTGTGTGTGTGTGTGTGTGTGTGTGGGTGTGTGTGTGTGTGTGTGTTCTGTGTGCATGAATGCATGCACACTCTATTATATTTAGGCATGTATATGTACTGTGTACATGTGTATGCTTTGTGCAGTCATCCATGTGTGTTGTATATATATGTGCACATGCATATATGTATGTTCTCTGTGCCTACATATGCACCCAAGGTCTCAGGACAGTCCGTTCAGATCCACGTTTGCTGTGCAGCAACTGCTATAGGAAAGCAAGTGACATTTTTGCCCAGCAGAGCCTAGCCTGCAGTGACCGCACTAATCACCCGTATTCAACTCTCTCTTGAACCAGGCAGACACACAACACACTCCTCACAATGTCCCAAGGAGGCAGTCACATCATTCTCCCCAGCTTACAGCCAAGCAAACTGCTGCTCAGAAAGGTTAGATACTGTGCCCAAAACAGTAGAAAACAGTAGGGCTGGGACTGGACACAGTGTCCAGAAAATACATTAGTGAACAATGAGTATCCTCTTCCAGAGATCTTTCTCAGAAGGGAAAGGAGGCCCAGGGAGGGAAACATGTGGACAAATGTGCACCCACTTGCCAAACTGAGAGTGCTGAGGACGAACTGGGTGCCGTAAAAGATGGTGAAGCAGCAGTCTGCCTTGTGGCGGGAGACTGTGGCCTTGGCTCGCTCAAAGTCCTTGGAGTTCTTCCCTGGACGAATTTCCTTTATTTCCATGATGTCCACTGAGAAGAAGCAAACACAAGCCTATCAGAATCCATACTTCACTGCAGAAGAGGGTAAAGCCACGCCCTGCCACCCAGGTACCCCAGTACCTCTACCCTAGAAGATAGTTGTGAGCTCATGTCTGTACTAGAGTCCACTCCTCCTGAGTATGGACAGGAAACCAAAAGCCACCAGGCATCTGTCACCCAATCAGCCCAGAAGGAGGGGTTCTGTGGTAGTTTGAATAGGAATGACCCCCTCAAAATCATGTGTTTGACTGTTTGGCCCAAAGGCAGTGGCAATATTAGGAAGTGTGGCCTTGTTGGAATAGGTGTGGCCTTAGTGTCACTGCAGGGGCGGTCTTTGAGGGCTCATATTCTCAAGCTATGGCCCAGTGTGGCACACAGTCTCCTGCTGTCTGTAGATGAAGATGTAAAACTCTCAGTGCCTTCTCCAGCACCATGTCTGCTTGTGTGTCATCATGTCCCATGATGACAATGGACTAAACCTCTGAAAGTTTAAGCCAACCCCAATTAAATGTTTTCCTTCATAAGAGTTGCCATGGTCATTGTATCTCTTCACAGCAATAGAAACCCTAACTAAGACAGGTGCTATGATGTGAACATTAAATGTAACCCAACACTCATGTATCAGAGCTTGGACCGGACACTGGAAACAGAGATCAGAAGCAGGGCCATTAGGAGGTGACTGGATCAGGGTCCCTGACCTGGTGGATGAACTAGTCCATTGACAGGTTTTGAACCTGGTGGCCTATTAGGAGTGCTAGATAAGAGGTGGGGAGTAGCCGGAGGAACTAAGTCATTCCTCCACCCTCTTCCTCTCTGTCCCCCCACCCTCCTTCCTGGCCACCATGAGGTGAGCATTTAGGCTTCACCACATGCTCTCTTCCATGCCTCACCACAGCCCTGAGACAGTGGAGCCACATGGGCTGAAATCTCCAAAAGCCAAAACTCCTTTCCTTCTCCTAGCCAATCATCTCTGGTATGTTGTCACACTGGAAAGCTGGTTGACACAAGGCTTTAGGGATTCCCTACTCCAACACTCATCCCCTCCCAAGGCAGAAACATTAAACTAGAGCTTTGAGCTTTGCCAAGGGAACTGGGATTTAGGAACCAGATACAGCATACTTTATCACAGTAGCAGGTGGGCGGATTCTCACTAGTAACCTCTCTAGGTAGCACTAAGAGTACCTGTCCCAGTGACTAATTGTGATTATGGTCCTCTTTTCCTGGGGTGGTTTGAATAAAATGGCCCCCCAGAGGTCCACAGGGAATGGCACTGTTAGGAGGTGTGGCCTTGTTGGAGTGAGTGTGGCTGTGTTGGAGGAGGTGTGTCACTGGGCGTGGGCTCTGAGGTCTTAGAAGCTCAAGACGGGCTCAGTAGCTAACAGTCTCTTACTGCTGCCTGATGATCCAAATGTAGAACTCTCAGCTCCTCTCCAGCACCCTGTCTGCCTGCACGCTGTCATGCTTCCCACCATGATGATGATGGACTAAACCTCTGAAACTGTAAGCCAGCCCCAATTAAATGTTTTCCTTTATAAGAGTTGTCATGCTCGGGGCTGGAGAGATGGCTCAGAGGTTAAGAGCACCGACTGCTCTTCCAGAGGTCCTGAGTTCAATTCCCAGCACCCACCTGGTGGCTCACAACCATCCGTTATGAGATCTGGTGCCCTCTTCTGGTGTGCAGATATACATGGAAGCAGAATGTTGTATGCATAATAAATAAATAAAATCTTTCAAAAGAGAGAGAGAGAGTTGTCATGCTCACGTGTCTCTTCATAGCAATAGAAATCCTAAGACATTTCCCTTGAGCCCCAATTGTGATCTACCTCAATGGAAGAAAAAAAAACACGGGTGGGGGCACTGAAAAGCTGCTTTTAGGTGCAAAAGTTGTAAGAACCAGGATGCCCGCTGCAACACAGTGTCTTCACAACATGATGGGGAGGCTGCAATATATTCGCCTAAACAAGCCCTGTATAGTGACATCACTCTTTGACATGGAGTAAATGTCAAAAGACCCCACCCCTAGATGAAGAGCTACAAGCAATCAATGGCTTCCGAGAAAGAATCAATTTTCTCCAGGAAGAGCCCCCTTTGGATTATCCAGTCTCAAGTGGTCATTCCTAAACATGCTACATACAAGCAACACTAAATGGGCTCAGTAGGTTATAGACAGATACGCATTGATAAAGTGATATAAAATGTACATATTTGGTATCTGCCCCAACACTCTGGGTTACAATTCCTAAAACTCACAGCATCTCCAAACTGGTATGTCTTTCCTATGGTCAGGAGACTCCTTAAAGAGTCTCAGGATGGGAGCTGGTTGCCAGAGCACCCAGTGACTTCAGGATCTAAACTTACAGCCCTGCCCTCAACCCTCAGAGAGCAGGGCAGAACTCAGGGTGCAGTGATTACCAATGGGCAATGGTTTAATGCATTGTGCTTACATAACGAAGATTCCATATGAACCCAACTCGACAACTCAAGAGCACTTCCTGGTTGTTGAATGTTCAGAAGCTGTCCTAGTCACAAGACACGGCATGGCTGGTATTCAGGCTGAGAGACTCTGAAACAGCCAGCCTGAGTTTGTCATGCAACCTTCCCATCCAGAGCAGTGGCTTCAGGCAGTGATTTCACTTTGCCAGCCTCTGATTTGTCAAATATAGGAGCGACAACATTACTTGGACACAGGACTCTAGAGAGGATGGAGTGAATGTTGTCTGTATGTGTGTGTTCCCAACTAAGACAACACTCAATCATCTTCAGGGGGATGGCTAGGGGAGTTGAAATAGGATATCGATATGTAACTCAGACTGGTGTCAAGTTCACAAACCTCTTGCCTCAGTTTCCCAAATCCTGAGATTACAGGTATATGTCTATACCTAACAGCACCTAGTAGGTTTGACAAAAGTGTAGAAACTTCTAAGTATGTGTTACCTATTCATTCTTAGATTATTAACACAATTGAACAATGATAGATGGGAGCCATTGAATGAATGAATGAATGAATGAATGAATTAATGAATGAATGAATGAAATAAAGTATAGGGCCAGCAAGATAGTAGGTAAAGGCTAAGACCTGAGTTCAATCCCAGAACCTACACAATGTTAGGAGAGAACTGACTACAAGTTGTTCTCTGTCCTCCAAACTGACATGCTCAGTTCTCACTGTCTGGATCCCCCCATTGCCATCAACCCCAAACTGCATCATCCAGACCTCAGACCTCCTGTAGAAGGTTCAAGTACAGGCACCAACGCTAACAGTGAGGGCTTACATCGGCAGGCAGCGAGAGAGGCACACACCCATTGCTCTGCATGTTGAAGACCATCCTGAATCAAACCCGGTGCCCCACTCTGTGGGGTCTCTTCTGACTCTTAATGTTTACATCTAATAAGCCTGGTACTATACTAACAGGGCTGAAATTCAGTTAGTGTTTTAACAGGTTGTCTCGTTACTGTTTCCATGACAACACAAAGTAGAGAAAGCATAAAAGAAAGTGGTAACTCAGAACCACTACTGTACTATGTGTTGTATGAATATGTTCATGATCATGTGTATACATGGTGGGGGTGCCCTTGTGTGTGCACATGGTGCACATAAAGGTCAGAGGTCAACATCAGGTATCTTCCTGTTAATATCCATCTTTCCCTTTAAACATTTATTTATTTAGTATTGGGGTGTGTGTGTGTGTGTGTGTGTGTGTGTGTGTGTGTGTGTGTGTGTGTTAGCATGCATCTAGAAATCTAAAAACAACTTGTGGGGAATCAGTTATCTCCTTCTACCATGTGAGTCCCAGCGACAGAATTCAGGTTGTCTGGCTTAGGGGAAAACACCTTTACCCTCTGAGCCATCTCTCTAGCCCTCCACTTTATTTTTGAAATTTATTTTTATTTTACATGTATGCCTGTGTACCACATGCATGCAGTATCTGTGAAGGCCAGAAGGTGGGGTTGTATTCCCTGAAACTGGAGTTTCAGATGATTGGGAGTGACCATGTGGATGCCAGGAACCCAACTCAGGTTCTCTTCAAGAGCAGCCAGTGTCCTTAACCACTGAACCGTCTCTCAAGAACCTGCACCTCTCCAATCCAGCTACACTGGTGGGCCAGTGAGCCCCTCAGATCAGTCTCTGACATCCCAGCATTGGGGTTTCAGATGTGCATCACTGTGCTCAGATCCTACATGAAATGCAGGGTCTCATGTTTACACAGCAAGCACTTCCTGAACGAGCCGTCTCTCCTCCCTTCTGACATTGTATTTGCACCTGCTATGTCAGATGGTGGAGCAGTAATAAAACACCTCACATAAACAGCCTAGGGAAGAATGGGTTGATTCAGCTTCCATTCTCAGGTGTTACTCTCTCATGATGGGGATGGCATGTCACAGCAGAGTTTAGTCAGGAGAAGGGGTCAGGGAGAAGAGGACAGACAGACAGACAGACAGACAGACAGACAGACAGACAGACAGACAGGAACCCAGACAAGACACAACTATCAAGAGTATACCCCAGTAACATTCTAGCTAGGACCCACCTCCTAAAGTTTCTAGAACCTTCCAAAAGAATACCACCAGCTGGGAACCAAGCCTTCAGTACATGAGTCTATGGGGAAGGGCACTTTCCATCCAAATCATAACAGATGCCCAGCAAAAGATCACTACAGCATCAAACAATTTGGTATTCTTTTGAGTAGATGCTCTCTTATCGTAGGGGAAATGGAAAATCTTAAATAGTCTACTCTGAGTGTTAATCAATGCTGAGGACACTGGTTGGGGTGTCCAGACTGAGTGACAATCCTGCTGCCTCTGTATTATGAATATGACAGAATACATCGTTAGCCCCACAAAACTGCTGCCCATCAAGTTCTCAGAAATGTATTAGATTTAGGAACTGGGTAGATGGCTCAATGGATAATGTGAGTATTATGCAAGCATGAGGACCTGAGTTCAGATGCCCAGCACCCACATAAAAGCTGAGTGTGGCCACATGCATCTATAACACTGGCACTGGGGTTAGAGACAGGTTGGTCCCTGGAGCCCACGAGTCAGCCAGCCCAGACAAAATGGGAAGCTCCGTCTCAAAGAAAATAATAAGATGGAGAGCAGAGGCAAGCAACTGGTGCTGATCTCTGCCTCACACAGGCATGCTCACACAGATACACACAAATACGCGCGCGCGCGCGCGCACACACACACACACACACACACAGAGAGAGAGAGAGAAAGAGAGAGAGAGAGAGAGAGAGAGAGAGAGAGAGAGAGAGAGAGAGAGAGAGATACAGTTCCGTCTGAAGAGATGGTTCAGCCGGTAAAGGCTAGGCTCACACCAAAAATATAGGAAATATATTCTGTTCAGCCAAGGAGAAACAGCCATATTTGTACATGTGTCTTAATAGCACAAGACACAGCAGATGACACCCCCACACACCTCAGTTTCCTGATAACAGACACCACTAATGGGAAGGATATGGGACCGGATGGTCAGGGTCATTGTCTGTACTGGTGGGGATTTCTGCCTAGGGCACACGGTAAAACAACCACCTGCCTTTGTGAAGCAGGCTGAGGGTGGCTGAGCTCAGACCATGTGTTCTTGTGTGGTGGGGCTCCGTGGCTGGGCTTCCTGCTTGAAGAAATAAGATAACAGCCACAAACGAGGCCTGGTCTTTGCATGTCCCACCCCTTCCTGGCATCGTCTTGGGTCTTCCCCAGGTCCAGATACCCTCTTCACCCTGGTTCCTGGAGTTAGCCACCCTCCCACTTCCTACCCTCCCTACCCATGTGGGGGTGTCCCCATCACCACTCCTTTCCTCAGTCCCTTGCCTTATATTGTCTACCTCGGGTTGCCCTGTCTAAGATGTGACATTAGCCCTCATACTTCAGCCTCCTCACTAGGCATGGTGGCTTACACCTATTATCCCACTGCTCAGGAAGCTGAGACAAGAGGAAAAGGAGTTCAAAGCCGGTCTGGGGAAACTAAGACCATGCCTCAAAAACAGAACAAGACAAAAAAGCCTTCCTGTCTCCTTGCTCCTCCCACTCCTGATCTCCAGCCTCCTGGAGGGTCCCCTTGGGGTATCTGCCAACCATTCACACCAAGAAGGTAGTCCTCTTTCCTACGCCAGACCTTAAGTGGCACTATCTGCCAATAAGCAGAATCTTCACAAAGCATCAAGACAGTCAAGGAGAAGACAGAGAGGGCTGCACAGCTGCACACACGTGCCCTGACCCCCTTACCAACTCATCACCCACCCACCCGTGAAGTCGCAGCACCACAATGAGCCAGCACAGGGACGTCAGGATGAAGTGACAGACGAGGTCCTGCCCCGGAAGCCTGCTGAGTGGGCATGTGTCTGTCTGGCCCAAGTCTTGAAGATGGGCTCAGGCTTGGAAGAGAGAACAAAGCCCATGAAGGAACGCTGGAGTCCAAAGGCCTCGGTTCAAACCTCAGCTCTGCTTTCCCCCATTCTGTAGGGTTGGGGATCCAGCCTAGTCATCTCCCTATCTCTTTTCTACACCACTCTATGAACCAAAGGAAGCAACCCATGGCCCCAGGAGGTCTCTGTCAAAGCTACTTCAGCCACTGGGGGGAATGTTCCCTTCCACCTCTCAATAGCTCCTCGACTGGCTTCTCTTTACACTAGGAGACCCACAGCTGTGACACCTCAGGGACCCTGCCTAAAAAAACCAAAGGTGCCAGGCTGCTTCACGTGTAGCTGTGCCTGACCACACACTGGAGACCAATCTAGCCCACAGCAACCTGAGCAGCCTAGAGATTTGGAAGCATCTTGAAGACCTAGGATTAGAGCCCAACTCTTTCTCTCCCAGCTGTGTGACCCAGGGTGGGTCACTTTCTTCTGGTTTAGCTGCTGCTGTTCTATGAATAAATGCAGAGATACATACAGCCTTCTGAACAAAGTCTTAGATATTGAAAATTACTTGGAAACTTGAGCTATAGATCAGTGGGGAAAAGTGTTTGACATACAAGCATGAAGACCCAAGTTCAATTCCCCAGAACCCACATAATAATTCCAGTGTGGTGACGCATGCTTATAATCCCAGTACTGAGGAGATGGAAACAGGAGACTCCATGAGGCTCACTGGATACCCCAGGTTGTCCTCTGAACGCCCCCCATATGCATGAGTTACACACACATGAACACATGCTCACACACACATACATGCCACCTTAAGCACTAAGGATGGAGTGGAAGGACTACTCTTAGTTAGTTAAAAACAGTGGCAGCACAGTTTCAGAAACTGTGCAAAGAGCCAGGGGGAGTGATCACCCAGGCTCTTGCTTCCATGTACAGGGTATGCTGGTAATCACACCCACAGTAACCATGCTCACAGTAACCACACTCACATAGTGCTAGCTGTCTGTTGAATGCTTATGTTCCTGCAGAGGTGACAGCCCCTGGGTGAGTCTGAGGTAACAGAAGCTTCCCGCCACCCCACTTTCTGCCCCAGCCACACTCTGTCAAGGCAGAGGCAGACACACTTTCTGATGGTGAACCTGGGATAAGTCAGGCCATGCTCAGCCTCCTTGTCCTTTTTTGGTTCTATTGACACTTCCACAGTCACCTGCCTGGCTCTGCTTTCTGCCATTAGGGTAAGATTGTCTACAGGCTACCTGTGAGCACCCAAGAGTGCTGGAGAGTCAGTGACCAGGGCACAATTCCAAGCGTGCTCTCCAGGCAGCTCACCAAGCATAGAGCCCAAGATCCCTGCACACATTGTTAGGTGTCTTTCACTCTTTATTTCTGGACTGGGGATGTAGTTCAGCAGACAGAGCGTTTGCCTAGCTTGCACAGGGTCCTGAGTTCGAGCCCAGCACAACACATTAACTATGTAGAATGATGCTCATCTGTAATCTCAGTATTTGGGAGGCTGAGGCAGGAAAATCAGAAGTTCAAGATCATCCTCAGTTACATACTAAGTTTGAGGCCAGCCTGGGCTACATGACTCTCTGTCACTCCTTACCCACCCACCCCCAATTTCTTTTTCACTCAGTTGTTTGCAAGTTCAGGGAGGAAGAGGCACTTTATCCTCTGGCCACAAACCCCCCAACATGCAATTCTTTCAAGCTCAATGCTACAATGGCCTTTATATTTGTCCCTTTCTCCTCCTGCTGGAAACCAAGTGAGAATAGTTCCACATAGACAACCTTTACTGTGTCTTCCTGTAATGTATCTTACTAAGCACTGAAAAAATATACAAACTTTACACCTCTGAGCTGTGAAATCAATCTTCCTTCCTACATAAGACTATAAAGATAGAGGCCATTTAAAATGAGTAGTAGGTATCACGCCGTATGTGCTGCATATGTCGAGAAAACAAATTGTCAGGGGCTGGGAGATGACACAGTTGGTAAAGTGGTTGCAGTGCAAACACGAGGGTCTGAGTAAAATTCCCAGATTCCACGTGAAGAATGTCTGGTCCATTATACGCGTGTGCTTATAGTCCCAGAACTAAGGAGGCACAGTCAGGCAGATCCCTGAAGCTCACTGGCCAGACAGCTTCATTTGTCAGTCCCAGGCCAGTGAGAGATCTTGTCGAAAGAAAGAAAGAAAGAAAGAAAGAAAGAAAGAAAGAGAGAGAGAGAGAGAGAGAGAGAGAGAGGAAGGAAGGAAGGAAGGAAGGAAGGAAGGAAGGAAGAAAGAAAGAAAGAAAGAAAGAAAGAAAGAAAGAAAGAAAGAAAGAAAGACCAAGATAGTTGATACCTAAGGAACAATACCTGAGGTTGAACTCACTTGATCTCTCTCTCTCTCTCTCTCTCTCTCTCTCTCTCTCTCTCTCTCTCAATCTCACACTCTCACACCCACAGATAACCGTCAGTACAATGCAGAAAGGACTTGCTACCTCACATAAAGATTATTTAATATTTAATGTATTTAATGTATTTTGCTATAGACCAATACTGTTTATCAAAATCATCACCTCAAGTCCTCAATATACACAATCTATTTCTAGATTCCTGCCTGTGATGAACCAACCAGCTTCTTTGTTGTTTTGTTTGTATTTTGTCTTGCTTCAGCGTGTCTGCTTGAAAACTATTTCTCTAACTAGCTGACAGCTTTGTGATCTGCAATGGCTACACACTGCTGGCACTGTGTAACTAATATTTTTCCTCAATTCGCCTTTTTCCACTGTAGCAGAACAATTTTGAGGATGCTTTTGTGACTCTGGAGAAGAGAAAACCAGAACCATTCAGCACGCATCATAGGAATTATCAAATAGCCATGGCTTCTGTGGGAATGGGACAAGACTGTTCAATTCCACATAGAAACAATTGTCAGCTTGCTACTGAGGTATAAAGAGAAGGAAGAAACTGCCCAGAAGAGAAGGAAGCCAAAGTCCCTGTGAAGACCCATCAATGGAACTAGAGGTCAGAGCAAGGTCACCTAGAGAAGGGGCTGGGCAGGGGGCTCAGAGAGCAGCCTAGATCCAAGCTGGGAGATGATATCACAGAGATGCAATTATATACTCTCCATTTGTGCCGTCCACGCATCATAAGGGGTCAGCTAGCATTTCAGAAGTTGAGGCAGTATGTATAGCTAAGGGTAAAAAAGTTCCTTATGTTGACACTCTTCAGTCTCTTCCTGTGCATACAAACTTCTACACATGTTGTAAAGGGGAACCATTACCAGGACCTGAATTCCATTCCCAGAACCCATGCAAAAGCCAGGCACAGTGGTGTGGATCTGTAACCCTAGCACTTGGCAGACAGAGACAGGTGGACCCTGCCAGCCAATCAAGCCAAGTCAGGGGCACCAGATCCAGTAGGAGACCCAGTCTCAAAAACTAAGGTGCAGGGACTGGAAACGTGGCTGAGAGGTTAAGGGCATTTGTTGCTTTTGTAGAGGACCAGGTTTTGGTTCCCAACACCCACATGGTGGTTCACAACTGTCTATAACTCTGGTTCCAGGGGAATCCAGTATCCTCTTCTGGCCTACATGCACTTAGTACACAAATGCATGCAGGCAAAATACCCATATACATGCATAATAATAAATGTTTAGAAAAAATAATAAAAAATAAATATAATAATAAATCTTTAAAAGATAATAAGGTAGAAGAGAGTGATAGAGAAAAACACCTGACACTGATCTCTGGCATACACACACACACAAACACACACACACAGACACACACACAGACACACACACAGACACACACACACACACACAGACACACACACACACACACACACACACACACACACACACACAGAGGCATGCACACACACATGCATGCACGGTTCCAAAGAAGAAATGTACAGAGAGAAATAGACTCTTTGGTAGCAAACAGATTTCTTGTCCTGAGCAGAAACATGGGGAGGGAGCTGACAAGGACAGCAATGACACACACTCCTGAGCTAGCTTAGAAGTCACACCCGGCCCAGACACTGACCCCGAGCTGCTCCTCCAGGCACAGAGGAATGAGTCCCTGGTCCCTCCACTGGCTACTTCTCTGTTCCTGAAGCTAACTCCGCCCCCCCACACACCCTTTAAGGACCACACTATTTCCAGCAAGGCCAGAAATAGATGCTCTTGTGGCCTCCTGATAAGCAGGGTGCTGGAACCCAGAGGAAGTGCCTGCAGGAGGCCCAGGGCTGGCCTGGCCCTCAGTGTTCTTTGGGGAAGAGCCTGGTTCCTGAAATCAACTGGAAACATAGTTGTGATGGGCACCAGGAAGGCTGAGCATGCTGAGCTATCACAGACGTGGGAAGCTGGGGTCCCAACCCAAAGGCTGCCCTCCACTGACCTCAGCCAACCAGAGGCCCTATGCACACACACACAACACACACACACAACACACACACACACACACACACACACACACACACATTTTTTGGTATACCATGTTCTTTACAGGAAAAGAATGGTTCTTAGAACACTGACCCTTATCTCTGCTTCTCCCAACCAGTACAGAGAGCCTTCTTTATACAGCTTCGTCTCCCATGGACAGCTATCATTCCTCATCTTCCTTCCCAGGACCTACCTCTTGATGCCGAGGAGAAAGGGGAAGGAACCCTCATTAGGCCTGCGCAACACAGCAGGGTTTCTGTCACTTGTGTCCATGTGTAAGATTACATTATCCTCAGTGCACCACACACGGGGAAACTAAGGCAGACCCACTCTAGGTCACGTCACAATGGTCAAGGCAGCATTTGAACCTGAGTGATCTAACTCCAAATCACCTTACTTTTTTTTTTTTTCAGTACTCAGGGTGTCACACATGCTAAGTAAGTCCTCTACCACTGAGCCACATCCCTAGCCCCAAAGTCAGGACTCTTCTTAGCTGCTAGCCAGAAAAAGAGGAAGTTAGAAGGAAAGACCTAGTGTCCTCCCCTAAAGATGGTCACTACTGCTCCCATCCACAAAGTCTTAGCTCCAGAAACCAAAACAGGCCCCTGTGGTTCACACACACACACACACACACACACGCACGCACGCACGCACGCACGCACGCACGCACGCACGCACGCACGCACGCACGCACGCACGCACACGCACGGGAAAATGGTTCAGCAGAGTAAAGGTGCCTCTAGGATCTGGGGATCCAGAATCCAGACCCGCCTCCACTCACTCTCTGTGTAAGGTTGATGAAGTAGCACTACCTCTCTCGGTGCCCGCATCATGAGAGGACAGTGGGAGACCTAGCAACTGCAAGTCCCCAGGGTGTGAAAACCCTGAATAACATGGATTCAGAGTGAAGATGGCTCTAACATTGACATTTGTAGCCCTGGAGACAAAGTATAAATGGCTAATACTAAAGGTTGTATTACACTTACACACACACACACACACACACACACACACACACACAGAGGTATGTGTATGTCTGAACCCCCAGGACCTATGAACACAACCTTCTTGAGTATATACCCAAGTTAAGACAGGGTCATGCTGGAGTAGGCTGAATGAGAACTAGTGCCTAGCATCTTTGTAAGAAGAAGGCAGGTATAGTGACATATACCTGTCGTTCCAGCACTCGGGGAATGAGCAGGAAGACCAATGGTTCCAAGCCATCCTGGACTACATAGTAGGTTCAAAACCAGCTTGGGATACAGAGGGAGACATAGCAAGAGACTGAATCTCAAAGAAGCAAGGGTTGGGATATAGTTCAGGAGCAGAATGTTTGCCTAAAATGTGCCAAGTCCTGGCTTCAATCCCCAATATTAACGGGAGGAAAAAGAGGGAAATTTAGGCAAAGCCCCACACAGATGGAAGAGGACCATCTACTGACAAAAGCAGAGATGAACATGGAATGAACATGACATACCAAGAGCTACCAGCCATCACCAGAGTTGAGCAAGAGGCAAAACACACAAGAGCAGAGCTTCCCCAGGTGTTCAGGCAACCACAGCCTGGCCAGTGCCTCAAGGCCAGCCACCCTCCAGAGTGTGAGAATGAGCCTCTCCTATATTAAACCACCCAGTGGCACATGTAGACACCACCAAAGTCCCACAGAACCTTCTAGATACTTCTGTTATTGACAACCATGACTCGATTCTCAGGGGGTGGCTCTGGCTAAACCATCCTGCTTCATGCTCTCGGTAGCCCTATGACAGAGTTATTATGACACTCATTTGCAGATGTGAAAACTAAGCCTCAGAGTGGACAAGAAGTTTATCCAAGGTCATACAGTTCAAGACAGAGCCTACACCCAAAACAAGGAGGAGGCACCATGGGGCCCAGCTTCCTCTACCTCCCTCTGATGAGGGCAGTATCCTGGAGACTAAAGGAGCAGGGCACTGTCTCTCTGTACCTAGAATCAAATCCAGGCTCTAGAGAGCAAAATGATGCAAAGACTCCATGAGACGAATCCATCCAAGCCCCAAAGACTTCCTGCTGACTACCCAACAGAAATCAGAGTAAGCCACTCCAGAGACCAGGCTGGCCTTGAACTCACAGAGATCCACCTGCCTCTGCTTCCTGAGTGCTGAGATTAAAGGTATGTGTCACCACTGCACCAATGCCTGGCAGAATGTAAGAGAAGAAGGAGGAGGAGGAGGAGGAGGAGGAGGAGGAGGAGGAGGAGGAGGAGGAGGAGGAGGAAGAAGAAATCAGAGTAAACTCCAAACCAAATCAGCCAACACACACCTCAGCTCACCACCAAGGGGGCCGTGGGCTGTCAGGGGGTTGTAAAAGGACAGCCTCCATCAAAACATACCTGTCAAATTATCTTGTAAATAATTACTTGTATGCCCACAGATTAGCACCACTGCCTACTTAGGTTAAAGAAGCTCCCTTGTGCAATGGCAGTGGTCACTGCAAAGACGCTTAGCTGGTCAAGATACTGAGAATAAGTAGCTGTTGAGTTCTCATCCTTCCATGGGACATCTCCATCATTCTCTCCAAGGCTCAGGCAACATGGAAGAGGGAACAGAAAGACAGTAAGAGCCAGAGTGCTGTGAAATGCCATCTTGGGCATGAGATGGCCATTGTACAAGAATGATTACCTACATTCGACCTGCATAAGATTGGGCCCAACAACATTCTATCATGGAGGGGGTGGGACTCACATTCCCAAACCTTCCCCCAAGGATTTATAGGCAGCTAATGGTTGCTGGGGGAGGGAGAGACATTTTCTTTTTTCTTAATTTTTTTCCCAAGATAAGGTTTCACTGTGTAGTCCTGTCTGTCCTGGAACTCACTCTGTAGACCAGGCAGGCTGGCCTTGAACTCACAGAGATCTGCCTGCCTCTGCCTCCCAAGTACTGGGATTATAGGCACGTGCCACCACTGCTCAGCTGGGAGACATTTTCTTTACTGGTGTAGCTATTGGTAAGGTGTTTGTGCTTCTGGGAGCAACTTCTCAGCCCTGTAAGTAACCCTAATTAAACTTATTAGATATCACACACACACACACACACACACACACACACACACACACACACACACCATGAAAATAGGAGGGAACAAGTGGGAGCAGGACCAGTATGGGAGGCAAGAGAAGATAATGGGAGTGAATATGATTAAAAAGCACTAAATTCATGTATGAAAATGTCAGAGTGGGTTATTCATAATTAATACAGGCCAATAAAAATAATCTTAAAAAAAGAAGATCCTTGGAGAGGACAGGTGGGCCTTGGTCCCCAAGAGCTCCCCTCCAAGAAAGACTTCCTGCCTTTCTCAGACTTTGAATAAGCCTGCAACAGACTTCCTGTTCTGAGCACCCTGGTAAGGAGCCACACCCTTGAGACCCCGGAGGTCGTGGCAGCTACTTGGGGTTCATGGTCCCTCAGCCCCAGGCCAAGGCCTTTCCACAGAGTCCCTCCACCACTCTCCACCTTCTTCCATTTTGCAGAAGAGGAACCCGGCTTGAGCAGGTTAGACAAGTTCTGCCTGAGCCCTGTTGGTCCAAAGCAGAGCTCAGGTCCTGGGCCAAAACACTCACGCCTACAGACAGACAGATGGCCATTCCATCAGCAGCCTGGAAAACATGGAGCACCGCCAAGGTCAAGTGCCAGCCAGAAACATCTGACTTGGACAGAGAACAGAGAGAGCCTCCTTGAGAGAGATGCCAGCCCCGGCCTCCCCAGCCCCTTCATCTTCCTGCCAACCCCTGAGAAGAAAGTCCCTTTATCTAGAGCCACCCCCAGAAGGTTCGGTCATGAAGTCAGGGCCACCTGGTTGGGTTCTGATGCCAAAGCTATCAAGGTGGTGAATAGACTGTCCCATGGTGAAAGGTCTGAAGATGAGGTGGACAAGGACATCTCCTCACTCTTCCTGTTTTCAAGAGGACTCCCACAGGCCTCTCCAGACACCTTGGGGTGAAAAGGTTAGACTGACTACAGCCAGGTCCTTTTCTTAAAGTCAAGTAAGTCTCTATGAGTTAGTAGGGAACTCCAACGGCCAAAGCCAGTCATCTGGTGAGTCAAGTGAGATGCCTCTCTACCTGATGTTTCAGGAGTCTGCAGCTTCACCCCTTGGGTCAAGGCCATACTGGCTCAGGAACCTTAGACTGAAACACATCCACAACAAGAAAAGAGCTCCGATGAGCTGTGGGCAGATGATAGGAGAAGGCATGGTCTCTGGGAGATCATTCTGCAGCCCTAGTGACCCTACCCCACCCAAACCACAGCCAATATAGCTCCCTGGGCCTGGAAAACCTTGGGGGACATGAATTTTTACTATTTTTATTTTTTGATGTGTGTGTGTGTGTGTGTGTGTGTGTGTATTATATGCACTAGTTAGTGTGGTTATATGCATGTGTACTGTATGTACTACTTAGTGTAAGTATGTACGTGTGTGTACGTGTATGTCTTGTATGCACTAGTTAGTATGGGTATGTGCATGTGTGTGCTGTATGCACTACTTAGTGTAAGTGTGTGCATGTATGTTTATATGTGTATGTCTTGTATGCACTAGTTAGCACGGTTGTATGCACGTGTGTATGTGTGGAGGTCCGAGGTTGACATCAAGTGTCTTCCTCCATTGTTCTTCGCCTTTATTTTTGAGGCAGGGTCACTCACTAATCCTGAAACACTTCAGTTCAGCCTAGCTGGCTGGCCAGTGGACTTCAGGATCCAGTCTCTGCCCCTCAGCACTGGGGTTATAAATCACTATGGCTAGCTTTTTATGTGGGCACTGGGGACCCGAACTCAGATCCTTGTGCTTGAACAACAGGCACTTTATCCACTGAGCCATCTCCTTAGCCCTTTCATTCTTTAAGAGAGTGATTTTTACCTCAGCCCCTGAGCCCTTCTGGGGCCCTAAACCCTAAATGCAGAGTCCTTATGCTGGGAGCACTTCCTTAAGGCCTAGGTGGAGGAAGGAGACAGCTCTGGAGGCAGCAGCTCTGCAAGAGAGCTCAAGCAGGACCAAGTGCCCCACCACCCCCAGGACTCTCTCGCTCTGAGGGCCACCTCTGTGAACCTCCCCTTCCTCTCCCAAACTTCCTCTTTCCTGTGTCTTGCAGCATTTTACAGTAACCACCTTGGGTGACCATCAGGGCCAGACACCAGGCAGCAGACACAAAGGACCATCAAGCAGCCACTTCTGGCACTCACCCTGCCCTCTGCACCTGACTGTCACCCACAAGGACCAGGTGGCCTTGCCTCATCCTTAGCTTTGCAGGAAGGAGGTCTTGTCAAGAGGAGGCATCGGGTCAGCTTCCATCAAACTCCGGGAAGTTTAATTAAGGTGGTGTGTTAAGGCTGGGAATGTAACTCAGCTGGGAACATGTTTGCCTAGCCTGCACAAGGCCCTGGACATGGTACTGCATACCTGTCACCCCAGCACTCAGGAGTGGAAGCAGGAAAATCTGAAGTTCAAAACCATCCTCAAGTAGATAGAAAGTTCTAGGCCAGCTTGGACCATATCAGATGCTGTCTCAGACATAAAAAAGTAAATTTAAATTATGTTCAGAAAGACATATAGAAGAGACACTGCTGTTGAACCTAAGGATTACTTCTGAAAAACAGAAGCCACATGAGGTAGTGGCTAGGAGTGGCTCTCTGATCACGTCCTCCAACGCCACATTATAACAGTATGACACCTGGCCAAGCTTTCATAGCGAGTGAAGGGCTCTGAAGCACTCGCTCCTTTGCATCTCATACTATCACCACAAGCCCATTCCTCAGAGGAGAAGACTGAGGCTATAACATGACTCACTCCCAGCTCCCAAACTCAGAACTGGGACCCAGTGAGTTCCTACAGGACAGCTGCCATCAGAGATGGCTCCCTTGTGATAGGGGGAGGGCAGGGCCCAGCCCCAGTCTTGCTCTTGCAAATGAGTCCCCGCTGTGGTTAGCAGGCCAGCCCTTCATTTCCCCACCAGGCTCAGCGTTTTGCAAACCAAGACTAGGCTGGCCAGGGTGGCCTCCAGCAGTTCCTGCTGCAGCCAGTGGGGAGGTCCCTTCCCTCTCAGAGAAGCAGGACCAGAGCAAGAGGCGGGGCCTGGGTGTCCTGACACCCTCCGGTCAGACAGGTCAGCCTGAACTCCCAGAATGGGAAGACAAGTTTATTCTGCTCCATGGCCTGATCCACAACCTGTCTTCCCTCCTCCCAGCAATGGCCAGGGCCCCAGCTTAGGGTCCCTAACAACCCTAGTATGTCATGCGCACCACTTGTCACCCCTCTGGTCTCCACTTCCTGCTGGTAACATGAAAACCATAAACCAGGGCATGAAGGTTTAAAGAAATGAGTTCATGCCCAAGAGCTCAGCGAGTGCCTGACACAAGCTCACACTCAAACGATTGATGGTGTCATCAAGGGTTCTCATGGTCAATGACAGCATCAGGCCCAGGTGATAGGCAGTGCTCTGGAACGCACGGGACAAGGCAGATCCAATCCCTGTCTTCAGTAAATCAATATATATAATATTTGGCAGTGATGAATACTGAAAAACTTAACCAAAGCACAGTGAGGCATGATGGGAAGGGAGGAGGGCTCTCTGAGTGATCAGGGAGGTCTCCCTCATAGGTGAGGTCTAAGCTGGCATCTAAGAAAGATTATTCTAGAAGTGTGGATCTCAGCTCAGTCGGTAAGGCAGTGGCTGTGCAAGCATAAGGGCCTGAGTTCGGATCCTCAGTGCTCACATAAAAAGATGAGTGCAGTGTCAAACATCTGTAATCCAGCCCTGGAGGAGGAAAGGGAAATGGGACTGAGAGGCCACCAGTCTAGCCAGAACAGCAAACTGAGAGACCCTGTCATGGGAAACAAGGTAAGGAAGCACGTGAGACAGACAACGTCAACCTCTGACTTCTACAAGCACATGCATGGGCAAGCAAACCACACACATGCATTACACTGAAACACACACACACACACACACACACACACACACACACACAGAGAGAGAGAGAGAGAGAGAGAGAGAGAGAGAGCTTGAGACATGGATCGGTGGTTAAGAGCACGTCCTGCTCTTGTGGGGGGCCTGGTTTCAGTTCCCAGCACCTACATCAGATGGCTCACAATCACCTGTAACTCCAGCTCCAGGAGATCTCACGCCTTCCTCTGGCCTCTAAGGAGCCCTGCACACCATGACACACACAAATTCATGTAGGCACACATATACACATAAATTTACAAAACAAATGTAAAATACGGAGAGTTATTCTAGGCAGAGCCACAGTAGGTACAAAGGTCTTAAGGTACAGAATGTAAAGTATAAACTAGGGAAAGCAATGCCATCCCCTGCTGGGACACACTGCAGCTGTTTTCTAGAGGCTTCATGTCACCCAGTGCCTGTGCATGCCCTCTCCAGCCCGAACATCTGCTCACACCAGCTCCACACCCCCACATCTGCTGGCTGCTTCTTGAACCCAGAATGTAGTCCCTCTTCTTCTTTTTTTTTTTCTATTTTTTTAAATTTAAATTAGAAACAAGCTTGTTTTACATGTCAATCCCAGTTCCCTCTCCTTCCCCGCCCCTCTGCCCCCCCCTACTAGCCCCTATCCCAACCCCTTTCTGCTCCCCAGGGAGGGCGAGGCCTTCCATGAGGGATCTTCAACGTCTGTCACATCATTTGGAACAGGGCCTAGGCCCTCCCACATGTGCCTAGGCTGAGAGAGTATCCCTCTATGTGGAATGAGCTCCCAAAACCCATTCGTATGCTAGGGATAAATACTGATCTACTACCAGAGGCCCCATAGATTTCCGAGGTTTCCTCACTGACACCCACATTCGGGGTCTGGAACAGTCCTATGCTGGTTTCCCAGCTATCAGTCTGGGGTCCATGAGCTCCCCCTTGTTCAGGTCAGCTGTTTCTGTGAGTTTCACCAGCCTGGTCTTGACCCCTTTGCTCATCACTCCTCCCTCAAAGCAACTGGATTCCAGGTGTTCAGTTCAGTGTTTAGCTGTGGGTGTCTGCTTCTGCTTCCATCAGCTACTGGATGAAGGCTCTGGGATGGCATAAGGTAGTCATCAATCTCATTATTGTGGAAGGGCATTTAAGGTAGCCTCTCCACTATTGCTTAGATTGTTAGTTGGTGTCATCCTTATAGCTCTCTGGACATTTCCCTAGTGCCAGATTTCTCTTTAAACCTATAATGGCTCCTTCTATTATGGTATCTCTTATCTTGCTCTCCTCTATTCTTCCCCCGACTCAACCTTCCTGCTCCCTCATGTCCTCCTCTTTTCACTTTCTCTTTCTCCTAGCTCCCTCTCTCCTCCCCACATGCTCCCAGTTTGCTCAGGAGATCTTGTCCCTTTCCCCTTCTCCAGGGGACCATGTATGTCTCTCTTAGGGTCCTCCTTGTTCCCTAGCTTCTCTGGCACTGTGGATTGTAGGCTGGTAATCCTTTGCTCTATGTCTAAAATCCATATATAGGTGAGTACATAGTGTGTTTGTCTTTTTGGGACTGGGTTACCTCGCTCAGGATGGTTTCTTCTAGTTCCATCCATTTGCCTGTGAATTTCAAGATTCCATTGTTTTTTTCTGCTGAGTAGTACTCCAATGTGTAAATGTACCACATTTTCTCTATCCATTCTTCAGTTGAGGGACATCTAGGTTGCTTCCAGGGTCTGGCTATTACAAAAATAATGCTGCTATGAACATCGTTGAACAGATGTCCTTGTTGTATGAATATGCTTCTTTTGGGTATTGCTAAGAGTGGAATTGCTGGATCTTGTGGTAGACTGATTCCCATTTTCCTGAGGAATCTCCATACTGATTTCCAAAGTGGCTGTACGAGTTGGCATTCCCACCAGCAGTGGAGGAGTGTTTCCTGATGTCCCTCCTCTTTTTAAGCCTTTTCAGTGTGGTTCATTATCCCCATAGGGTCCTCTGGAACCTTCTGTGACCCTCAGCAGGTGGCTTTGCCAATGACATATTTGCTATTCCCTCCCTGACCCTGGAAGGAAGACTTGTTATCTTTTAGTTTGCAACCAGGACATTAAGAATGTGCCAGACGCCAAGCAGGCACTTGGAAAGGCAGAGCAAGCCCTTCCCTGTTTAGTTACTTTTCTATGACTGTAAAAAAACACCATGACCAAGGCACCTTATAAAAGAAAGTACTCAATTTGGCTTAAAGTTTCAGAGGGTTAGAGTCCATGATGGTGGAGGAAAGGAATGGCTGAGAGCTCAAATCTTTATCCACAACAACAAGGCAGAGAGGGAGCACTGGGAACTGCAGAAAATCTTTTGAAACATCAAAGCCCATCCCCCAGTTATACACTTCCTCCAACAAGATCACACCTCCTAATCCTTCCCAAACTGTTCCACCAACTGGAGACCAAGCATTCAATTACATGAGCCCATGGGAACCATTCTTGTTCAAACCACCACACCCACCTTGATCAGGCACATGTTGGTGAGGTCAGACAAGCATTGCCTCACTTCCAGGACCCTGTGATGGCTGTGGCCTATAACCTTGGTAAAGGAAGGAAAGAAGGAAGGAAGGAAGGAAGGAAGGAAGGAAGGAAGGAAGGAAGCAGATGCAGTGGCAGGGGCAGCAGGTAGACCCAGGTACTCCTTATCATTAAAGCTCAGACGTCCTTGCTGTTTCTGAGTCTACAGGTGTTTATAGAACACTGTCTGCAATAGAAATTCAGCAGAGAAGTGGTGTCCTAGCCCCACTATGAGCACTGGGAAGCCATGGAGGAAGAGTCAAGTGACATGTAGACTAACAACAGTGAAGTGACCTTGTAGACATAGCAGAAAGCAATCCCAGCAGTTGGAAGGGAGACTGAAACAAGAGGATCATGAGTTTGAGGCCAGCTTGGACTACATATCAAGTTCAAAGCAAGCCCAGGCTACACAACAAAACTCTGACTCAAAAAACAAAACAAGGGTCAGTAAAATGGCTCAGTGGGTAGAAGAGCTCACCATACAGACTGACAACCTGAGTTCAATACTTGGATCCCATGGTGGAAAGAGAACCAGCTCCCAAAAGTTGCCCTCTGACCTCCAGATGTGCTATGGCATTCATGATCAGACACATACACATAGACCACCACCACCAAAAACAGCAACAACAATAATAATTTTAAATATAAATAAATAAAACCACCACCACCACCACCCCCAAAAAAACATGTTTAAGTATATAAATATGTTGGGGTTGGAGAGACGGACTCAGTGGTTAAGAACATTGGCTGTGCCAGGCAGTGCTGATGCACCCTTTAATCCTAGCACTTGGGAGGCAGAGGCAGGTGGATCTCTGTGAGTTCTACACAGAGAAATTCTGTCTCAGAAAAAAAGAAGAAGAAGAACACTGGCTGTTCTTCCAGAGGACCAGGGTTCAATTCCCAGCATCCACATGGCAGCTTACAACTGTCTGCAACTCCAATTCCAGAGGATCTGACACCTTCACATAGACATACATCCAGACCAAAAAAAAAAAAAATTAATCAATGCTCATAAAATAAAAATAAATACATTATTTTTTAAAAAAGGATATGAGTGTGTGTTTAAACCTATGGGAGAGATTATATTTTTTTCAAACCCACGCTAAACAGTAAATACATCCTACCTCTAGGATTTGAAAAAAGAACACTCCTCCCACTGACATCGAATGTGATAGGAGGCAGACATCTTACAGTAACAGAGCAAAAGCAAAACCCTTGGTCCAATGTTTGCAGAGGCAAAAGAAAGAAAGAAGGAAAGAAAGAAAGAAAGAAAGGAAGGAAGGAAGGAAGGAAGGAAGGAAGGAAGGAAGGAAGAAAGATAGATCAGAGTCACGGCAGAGGATGAATGAAGAATACTGCTAAGGTCCTCCCCACCATGGGGCATTATGCAGCAACCAAGAAGGACATATTAAATCACCTCCATCAGCAGGATTGGTTAAAAAGTCCCAAGCAGCATATAAGCAAAGGCAAACCCCTGTGTGCTGGGATGGTGAGACAGAGTGACTACGGGCTGGATATGATGCTCAATTAGTGCAGTGTTTGCCCTGAGTTTGATCCCCAGCACTCATATAAGACTGGGTGTTCTGGCCCATGCCTGTCATCCCAGCACTCAGAAGGTAGGGACAGGAGGGTCAGACATTCAAGGGGATCTTTGGCTGTGTAACAAGTTCAAAGCCACCGTAGTGTATGTGAGAGGGCCCTATCTCAATAAGGGGAGGAGAAAGGGAGGAAAAGAAGGAAGAGAAGATGGGACCAGCTAGGGAGAAAAGGGGTACTCAGAGCAGCAGCAATGGGACCTTCTGGAAGCTGGTCAGGTCCTAGCCTAGATTTGACCGATGGCCCTGTGGTGGCTCATGCTATAATTAACCATTGTACTTAACATTTAAATATGATGCTTCAGATACTTTTTACAGCTTTAAATGGTAAGGAAGATTAATACAGCTCTTTCCTTGTGCCCAAAACAGTGGGCTAGATGTCAGGATGCCTGCCTAGCGTGCAATGTCACCCTACAAACAGTTCTCTAGTGATGAGACCTGGAACTCTGCTCTCTCTCTCTCTCTCTCTCTCTCTCTCTCTCTCTCTCTCTCTCTCTCTCTGTGTGTGTGTGTGTGTGTGTGTTCCTTCTGCAGCCTTTTTAGCTTTCTGAAGTACAACTCATATAAAGAAAAGAACACACGCTAACAGGAAGGAGATTCATGTTTACTGAGTGGCTTCAATGTTCTAGAATGTTCACCAGGCACTCTGAAGCTGCTGGTCAGCCTTCACAGTTGAACTTTACAAGGCTGGTATATAAAAGTGTCTATGGGAGGAAAGTGAGTTTTCTAACTTCAGATGTCTTCTGAGGACCCCACCATCACCACCACCACCACCAAACAAGGCCCCTCACAGACTGACACTGTGGCTGATAGAAGCAGAGGAAGAGCCAGCTTGCCCAGCTGCTCAGAGCTGTGAAAGTGCTCAGCTGCCTGGAACAGCCTGCAGCTTGTGAGCCACAGTGGCTGTCGATGTGTCCCTTAGGTGAAGACAGTGGTATAAGTCAACACTTTAAGGGTGAGATCTCACGGTAATGACCTGCAATCCCAGCCACAGATCTGTGGAGCCTGCACCACAGTCCACTCTCTAAGCAGGGTGTCCCTGTTCAGCAGGTCCCACCTGGAAGCTTGTGTTTGAAGTCAAATGTGTGCAACAAATCCAGAAGACAGGAGGAGATTCCTCAGAGCAGCTGAGAGGAGATCCAGACACGCTCAGGGCCAAGTGCCCTGTGGACAATTCTGATCAGGCAAGAGAATGGAAATACTTGAATAGCAGGTGGAAGATGATAATGGAAGACCCCAGAAATTCTCTGCTGAATTGCTCCAAATTGTCTCTGGCTGCCTCCAGAGCTGCCCTAGAGAACTACAGCCAAGGCAATGCTCAATGAGTGGCTTCAGGAAGTACCTAGTGCCTTTTCACACTCAATCCCAGCTATAAAATAGGTAGACTCCTCAAGAAGTATCAGGATTTTTCAAGGACCAAGGACATGGTTAATAAGCAATTTAACTTATCATAATGCTTGGTACTAAACAGGACACAGGTTGTCTCACTCCAACTCCTGCCCCATGCCACCTCATTGAACAGATGAACTTTCTTCCAACTGCCTCTTATGTAGTAGTGAACATATTCTAAAACCCCTTAATAGATCAATGCTGTTATGATTCCTCCCACCCATGGGGAAACTGAGGCGCACAAGACCTCAAACACAGGTAAGCAGAGCTGGAAGCAGATAGCAAGTAGTCTGTCTCTTGAGACTCCCCTCTTTTTCACTGGGGAGGGGGGTGGGAAAGGGGCACGGGTTGGCTTTGCGCTCAGGAGGCAAGGGCTCTATCTACCACTGAGCTCCACCCCAGCCCCAGAACTGAGCTTGAAAGATTAGCAAGGAGTCTCCAAGGCTGCCCTGGGGCTGTATCTCAGTTGGTGGAAAGCCCACCTCGCTGCCCCACCCCAGCCCTGAAGAGACCAGGTTTAGCGGCACACACCTGTAATCCCATAGGTCTAGAGGAGGCAGGAGAATCACAACTTCAAGGTCATTCTAGACTACATTAGTGAGTTTGAGGTCAGGCTAGCCTAGAGATCCTGCCTCAAAAACAAACAGTTACAAGCCTTATCTGAGAGGAGTTTAAAGATGGCGCTGTGCACTGTAATCTGGCTGAAGCCTTTCCAAGCAGGTATAGTGTTTCTCCTTCTTTGGCCTATGGCTAATTTTGCCATCTTCAAAGCCAACATCTTTACATTTCTCTTCTTCACGACCCTGTGACTCCCCTTAGGCCACCCAGGACTATCTCCCCAGCTCAGGACCTTAACCTTAACCACAACTGCAATGGCCTTGGAGGTCAGTGCTCTGACTAAAGATTATCACCAATAAAAGGTGATGTCATAGGAAAGGACAAGGAGGGCAAAGGACACCAGATGACAACCGAAGACATGCTTCTATGTTGCTCTTCAATTCTAGTAACTATTGTGTTTAGGAGTGTGGCATGTAAGAAACACACAAGAGGGTTATGACCCAGCCAAACTGTCATAGCAAAGACTTTTGGGCCACACCTGGAGTTTTCCACCAAGGCTAGGCCTGTCGCTTTAGCAGAAGTTGGGGATTCCTGGGGCTCATACCTTTAGGAGCCAGAAGTAACAGCGGTTTTGTTTTGTTTTTTATCTCTGTATGTGTGCTTGTATGTTCAAGTGTACATAGCAGATGCACACACATGAGTGTGTGGCAGCCAAAGCCCTACTGCCACAATCTTCATCTACCACTTCCCACCTTAGTTTCTGGTTTTTGCTGTTGCTGTTTTGGTTTGGTTTGGTTTTGTAAAGACAGAGTTTCTCTGTTTAGTCCTGGCTGTTTTGAAACTCACTCTATAGACCAGGCTGACCTCAAACTCACGGAGGTCTGCCTGCCTCTGCCTCCCAAGTACTGGGATTAAAGGCATGAGCCACCACCGCCCCAACCCTTCTTTTTTAAACTAGGTCTCATTCTGTAGCCCAGGCTAGCCTGAACTCATTATGGGGCCCAGACTGGCCTCAAAGTCCCTAGTTTTGGGAATGTAGACATGTGCCACCACACCCAACAAGAGCCTTACAACTTGAGGTGCTGCCCTAAGAGCACTCTGCCTCTACCCCTACCCTCAGCTGACCCCGACCCTAGAAAAGGCAAGTGGTGGCAGGCATAACAATGCAGAGCCTGGCCAGATGGGGAGGTGGCTGCAACCAGCTGAAAGAAACATTTCTACAGCCAGTACTAGCTTAACCCACATAGTCATAAAAGTCCACCTACAAAGCCACCCTCAGAACACCAGACACCTTAGCTTCAGAGGTCAGACTATTCATGTCTGGGGAGACTGGGGGCAGAAATATCAAGAAGTGACCAGCCATCAAGCTACATAGCAAGCACTGGACAAGCTCAAGACCCTGCCTCAACCTCAGCACACTAACCAGCTCCCAAGTGGAAGTCAGTCTCACTGGGTTGACATCAAGGGGCACAGAGCTTGGCTACTCTCTCAGGCTCTGGTGATTTGTGTTCTGGTTCATATCTTCTTTGTGTATGTAAAACAAGCATTCTGCCAATGAAGCTACAAAACCCCAGCCCCATCCAGATGCCATAGCACACAGCCCCGTCCCCCACCCATACACCACCCTTCCCTCTGCTCCTGTCCCTATCTGTCCCTATGTCATGGCCCTGTGCTCACCTGATCTGCTTGTCACCAAGCCTCTGGCACACACCTGATTTACCTAGATAACCCAGGCTCCGCTCCCAGCTCAACCTGCCTCACTAGATTGCACCCGAATTCTCCCATGCCAAAGAACATCCCAGGTCCACGAGTTTCTGGGGTTTGGGAGGAAGAGGTTATGGAAGTCACTGCCCATGCCTGCACTCTCCCTCCCAGGGACCTGCAGGGGAGGGTTAGGGCTGTGGATGAATCTTCCCAGAAAAATGCAGGACTTAGTCCCATGCCCTCCCTGCCAATCACACTGACAAAGCTACCTGGAATGGAGTACAAGCTGGGGACCAAGAGGAGAGGAGAAAAGAAAAACAGAAGGGACAAATGTGCCATGGGTGCCATGTGTCAAGTGCAGTGTGAGCTACACTTCGTACATACTGGAAGGCCTACTTTCATCTTCCTCATAATTGTGGCTCAGAGAAGTTAAGGAGCCTGGCCCAAGTCACACAGCTTGCAAATGGTAGGTCAGGGATTTGAACCTGAGCCTCTCTGGCTCTAATTCTGTGATGCTCTGAACCAAACACTTGGATCCTTTCAAGTCTCTTGGGTCTTTTCTCCAAAAACTTGTTTGCAGCAAACCTTTCCTTCTGGGTAGGAAATTATGCAAAGCACTTGCTGCTGCCCCTACTGGCTTGGTGACTTAAAAGATCTATTTTGGGGCTTTGTGCACCAGTGACCAAAAGCTCCCCACCCTCTGCTGTGCCTTTTTCTACACAGCCACTTCCTGAGCTCAGAGGAAAGGCTGGAGGGCCAGCCCAGCAAGGGCAGGGTGCAGGGCAACTGGTAAAGCCTCCTCAAGCCCATCAGAAACCCAGGACCGGCTCCAAACAAAAGGCAGCCATCTCAGAAGAGGCAGTGACTGCCCATGAACCTGTGACCGAGAGGAACCGCAGCTGAGCCCTCCCCAAAGGCTGTGTAACCCCAAGTTCACAGCTCCATCATTCTGCCTGCCCTCCAACATCCTCCTGTTGGGTTTTAGGGAAGGAGAAGGAGGGAGTTCAAGACCAGGAGGTGCTGCGTTAAAGCACTCCCCAGGCAAGAGATTTCTGGGGTCTACAACGGTCAATTGTAGGGGGGGAGCTCTAGAGGAGAATTTCTGCCTCTCGGGGGGAAGCAGGGTGTCTACTGTTAAAGGTCTGAGTGAAGGGGAGATCTTGCACCACCAGGAAGCAGGCTTAGTTAACATGTGTTAGATGATCAAAGTAGGAGAGGGAGGCTTTGTGACAGGGTAGGGGAATGAGGCCGGGTTAAAGAACATGTGACCCATGCAATGTAACAGGCTGTCTTGACCCCCTGACAACAGAACCGAGTGAGTTATTGCCAAGCTTGCAGCCCTTACTGGTTACCTGAAGGGCCTAGCTTCTTGAACACCTCCACTAGGGTTTGGAGTGGTTTGCTACACAGCAACAGATAAAAGCCGTTACACTATTATCCACAGTGGCCACTCATTTAGCGTGTACACCATGCATGGCTGTGCACAAGGGTTCCTCAGATCTTAATTCATGTCATGCACACAATGTGATAAAGTGGTTAACGCTGTCCTTTGTTTTATAGAAGGGGATGGTGGCATGCCAGGGCTACCCATCAGGAGTGTGTGCTGCTCAGCAATGGAGAGGACCATCTCAATTCTATTAGCTGCTCTGTGTCTGAGAGTTCAAGAACAAGGGCTGAGGTTGATTCTCAACAGCAACTTTGGGCCTCCACATGAACTTATACACATGTGTACACATGCCTACGCACATGTGAACTCACACATACTCACACACAACACACATACATATGAAAATAGAAAAAAAAATAATCAAGTGTCTCACAAGCAAAAGCCACTTACACACTGACTCCCATGATGCTCTTGTCCTCCTCATTTCTCCCCTGAGCCAGGGAGATGGGTTGGGCAGCCCGTAGTTTCCATGGAAACTCAAGACAAGGGGCATCCTCACACAACCTATTCTAAACATTTCCTCTACCCACAGTGCCAACCAAGCCTGCCACATCTGAGGAAGGGTGTTCCCGGATAGTTGGCTCTGGCCTGGCTCTTGTCCAGGCCACAGAAGCTTCTAGAAGCATAGCTCTTGCTGAACACATAGAGCTCCACTTCACTCAGCAGATAGGTGTCCCTGAGGCCAAGAGTTGGGGACAAGGGATATGGCCTCCACCTCCTCAGTATATATCATGTGCTTGGAATGTGCTGGCCATCATGCGAGGCCTTAGAATAACAAAGGCAGCAAACAGCCCCTTCCAAGAGCTGACTAAAGGAGGGAAACCCTAACTGCCCCTACAGATGTATAATTATAGCATGCCCAAATCTTAAAAAGAAGGAAAGAGACAAACGGGGGAGCCAGGCAGGGCCTGGAAGTGAGGAGCAACTGAACCGCCGGCCCAGGCAGACAGAAAGGGCCTCCTTGCTGAGGAGGCCTAAGGCTCAGAGGACTGTGGCAATAGCTGAGCACAGAAACCCCTCAGTCCCCACAACAGCCCTAAGAAGCAGGTGTTGCAACCCTCAGTGAGCAGACCAGGCATGCCAGCCGCAGAAAGGAAGTGTCGTAGCCTAGGTCCCATGAGAGGAAGGACCGGAGAGGAGATGACAGTCAGCTCCCTCTTGCTCCTTCTCTCCAACGTGGGACTTCCCTTTCCTCTCAGCTTCTAGGGCTCATCTCGCCCCACTCTCCCCCAAAGACAAAGAGTCACAAGACCAACTATCCAACAAGGCTTACCTGCCTTGGCCTGACACAGTGTGTTCTCAATCAACACGTAAAAAGGGCTGCAAATAGGGTTCAGTTGGTAGAGGGATTGCTAGCATGCACAGAACCCGGGACTCGACCATCAGCACCACAGAACTGGGGCATGGCAGTGCATGCCTGTAATCCCAGCGCTAGGGAGGAAGAGGCAGGAGAATCAGAAATGCAGTGTGATCCTCGACTGCATAATGGTTTCAAAGACTGCCTGGGGTAATGAGGTCCTGTCTCAGAACAAGCAGGCTGGGCAAATGACTCAATGGGCATGAAGACCTGAGTTCGGATCCACAGAGTGGATGGAAGAGGTCAGGCATGGCCACACTTGTAACCTTGGCACTAAAAGGCAGATGGGAGTAAGGGGCACAAACAGAAGGATCACCGGGACTCCCTGGCCAGCCAGTTTAGCCAGCAAACAGCAGTTTCTGGTTCAGTGAGGGTAAGGTGGAGAGCAACCGTGAAAATCAGTAAGGTGGAAGGACGCCAGGTGCCCTCCCACCAGCCATAACACAAGTATATGCACCCATTCAGACAAACACACCCATCACATACAAAGCAAAATGTTTTTAAAGAATTTTACTTTATTTTTGTTCCAAAGAGAGAAAGATAGAGAGTTGGGTGGGTAGGGAGGTAAGAAGGATTTAGAAGGAATATGGGGAGGGGGAAATCCGATTCAAATATATTATATGAAAACTTATAAAAAATAAAAAAGTAATAACAACAAAACTATGTGTTAAGAATCACAATGCCTGCTTTGACGCTCCACAAATGCCATCAGAGTCTTGAAGGACAGGAGAGGCCTGGAAATATCTATTACCAGCTTGTTCCCTGTGGCAACAACAAACAAACCTGACGCAGGATCCATGACCACTTCAAAGCCCCGCAAGAAGGGGGTAGACAGTACCTCTCAGGTCAACGGTGGCCAAGGAGGCCATCATGAGACACTGAAATACAAGGACAAGGCCGCTACCTCCCTGGCTCCTTCCACCAAAACTACTCCATTTGCACTCCTCGGCTTAGTGACCCACTTTCGCCATTAAGAGGACAAGACAAAAGTGAAACTGTGGAAATCAGAGCTCAGACCTCAAGAAACCTTGAGGCCCTCAGTCTAGTCCTAAGAGCACGTGTTCTTGAGCCTACCATATGGGAACGTTCACTAGACTGCCTCTGTGGGAGAGACCACATAAAGAACAGGACACCCCAGCCACCACTACTGACACATCACCAAGGGCCTTAGGGCTGTGTTCTAGACAGTCAATACTCTGAGGCCAAGGCCTGGTGAACTGACCCTGGCTACCATGGTCTACCCTGCAAAAACCAGCCTTGAGTTTGCTGTGACTGAGATGACATGGCAGAATGACCCATACCTTCTATTGTCACGTACCCTCCACCCCACCCTTCAGCAGACTGTCTGGGTGAGGGTCTTTAGTCAACACCAGTTGAGGCACAGACACCTGTCCTTTGAGCCCTCCTAAAATCCTCACCCACTGAGGGGTTTTCCTGAGCCTGTTATTTGATGGGTTTTGCTGTATTGCCAAAGAAAACAAATGCCATCCTTAATTGATTCCAAGACCCAAGAATACATTGTCTTCCAGGGTAACTGACATGGACGCTGGCCTTGCCCTGGACACCAGAGAAGCAACACCATCCCCTATCAATGGTTCTGACAGTAGAAGTGCTAAACCCAGAGGTTCACATACCAGGTCTCTGGTTTTCCTACCAACACATGAAGAGGGTACCACTTCATGCCAGCCTTTTGCAGATGCTTTCCTAAAAAAGTTAAAAACTTCCTAGGATCCCCCGAAAGCATCAGAAATCACCCTCATTTTCACTATGATGCACTCATCTGAGTGGTGGCCAGTGTCTGCTTGCTCGTCACCAATATAAACATTATGTCTCTTTCCATCTATTCAAAACAGTCCTTAGCTCGATGGTGATGAAACAATGGTTATTCAGTGGATAGTGGGTAAGGTAAAGAAGGACTAGAGAAATGACAGAGAAAGGCTCTGTGCTTGGAGCCACTTTAAACAGAAAGACCTGGACCAGTGAGAAAGCTCAGTGGGTAAAAGGTACTTGCTGCCAAGACTGACAACTTGAGTTTCATCTCCAGAACCCACTGGTAGAAGCAAAAGATTAGCCCCTCTGACTTCCAAAACACACTATGGCATGCTCACACCAACACACATACACGAATTAATTAATTAATGTGATTTAAAGGAACAGCAAGAAACAGGATCAAGATGGTGCAGCTGGCCTTGCCCTGGACACCAGAGAAGCAACACTATCCCCTATCAATGGTTCTGACAGTGGAAGTTCCTGTGTTCCATTCCTGGGGACCCACATGGTGGAATGGAGAACCGACTCCCTCAAACTAGCCTCTGATCTCCTTACATATGCACACAGATAATGTAAAAACACAAACAGCTGAATCACCAAAAAGCACACACAAAAAAAAAAAATGCAGAAAATAGGGCACTAAAGAAACTACAAAGAGGACTCATGTTAGCAGTCTGAGGGCCAAAATAAGTCAGGATGTTCCTGGGCACATGTGTGGATGATCCCAACTTCGTATGAAATACCATGAATGCTACAGATAGACCAGCTGCTTGTTCAAGACTTACAAATAACGTTTACAACTACCAAGTGCACAGATGTCAGTCCACAGAAGATGCTAAGAGGAAAAGTCACAGCAAACACAGGCACACACCCTCCAGGAACAAGAAAGCTGTAAGGCCAACAGCAGCCCCACTCTGACCTGCGTGGCTCCTGACATAGGGTGGAATTAGTCTCATTCTTCCCAAGTATTCCCCAGAAGCAGAGTCTGGGGCAAAGAGGTCCATGCATGATTTGTCTGGACAGAATCTCAGGGACCCGGGTAAGGGGAGTAACACAGGAAGGTAGGAAAGGGAACACAGCTGCAAGAAGGGGTGGTATAGACCATGACCTCTGATGAGAATCCCGTAAGCCAGAACAGAATAGGCACCAGTCATGGAGATGAGGGAGAGGGGGCTGGGTCCCCATCTTTCAAGCTCCCCCTGTCACAGCTATGGCACCAACTCCCCAAGCTTGAGGCCTTCCCTAAGCCACAGCTGAGTGGATACCTCAATCAGAGTACTTGATATTGGCATCAAGTGGCCTGAACATACATGTGTGCTGATGGGACAAGGACAGGCACCAACAGCTTCCATCTCCTGCCACAAAACCAACCCACCAAGCCAGTGACATAGCTCAATTGGTACAGAACATGCTCAGCATACACAAAGCACTGGGTTCAATGCCAGGACGGCATAAACTGTGTGCATGGCAACTGCTTTTAATCCTAGCATTTGGGAGGTAGAGACAGGCGTTCAAGGTCATCCTTGCCAATTTAGTGCCAAACTGGGCTCCATGTGATTGTGGGGGCAAAAAAAAAAGTGCAAAATAAGCCAACAAAATACCTCAACCTGTCCAAATAGTTCAGATACAAAGTGGCTCTCCCAGGTCCTCTAAGCAAACTTCAGTCATTTTCTTCCCCAATTAAAAGGAAAGACAGGCTTTAGAGAAACTAGGGGGAAACTAAGCAAGCCATTTTGTGAGGTACCTGGAAGTTGCTATGGTGATTACAGGCCATATTGTCAACCCCATGGGTATCAGCCCTCATAGGGCAGTGCCAATAGGCATATACTTCCCTGGATGGGATATTTTTCTCTCTTCACTTTCCAGGAGACTCACAACAACCCATGTCACAGAGTGGGGGACAGTGGCCAACACTGGGCTTGGTCAAGGCCAAACAGTAGGCAGCAGGTTGAGGACTCAGTTTGGGAACATGGGACCCTCCTTGCACGATATACAGTACCCTCCCACCTCTTTCTTGTGTAAGTTCTAACCTCAAAGCAGCATGGGTTCACTCTCTGTAAGGTTAAGGGGGAGTTTAGCCAGAGAGGCCTTGGGGATAAAGGTGCTGCAGCCTCTCTGACATCTGCCCCTGTTGTTCCTCAAAAGGTTAAAGCCAAGATCCTCATATATCCCACCAAGTCCAGTGCCAAGCAAATGCCTAAAAGAACTGAAACCACGCATTGTATTAATTACTTTTCTCACTGTTGGGGGTGGGAATCCCTGATAAAAGCAACTTAAGGAAGGAAGGGTGTGTTTGAGCTCACAATTTGAAAGCACAGACTATGTGTATATCATGGAGAAAGAAGCCATGATGACAAGAACGTGAGATGGCTGGTCACAATCGTGTCTGTAGTCAGCAGAGAGGTGAATATTGGCACTCAGTGGATCCATCCACACTCCAAATACCATCCCAGCCCTCAAGATCCCCCTTCCATATTCCATGTCTCTGCACAGACACACAATCTACACCGTCATCACTCACAAGACAAGCTGAGGCTTGTGCCTGCAGATTGTCCTGTGGAACCAGCTGGAATAGATGCTATGCCCCATCAACAACCAGTGCACTAGAGTGACACCTAAATCCAGAGCAGGTACCCTGACAGGTGGGCACAACCTTCAGACAGATGCACACCCCACTTTCCCCGAGAGAAGAAGCTCGAGGTGCATGTATCCATATCTGACCTTGTGGAATTTAGAGTGGCCTGTAATCACTGTAGCAACTACCACATGTAGACCACTGCACAGCATGATGAACAAGGAAACAGTTGATGGAAAAGAGGAATGGGGCCACCTTCTAGACCTGTACCACCCACTCCGGTACTCACCAACCACAGGAGGCTACAGAGAATTGGTCTGAATTGAGACAACTGGTATGTAATATAGATATAACACACACACACACACACACACACACACACACACACACACACACTGGGGTGATGGGGAATGTACTTCTGTGTATGTTCATCTTATTGATTGTTGAATAAAGTACTGCTTAGCCAATGAGGCAGCAAGTTAGACGGGACTACGAGTCAGGGAGGATTCTGGGAAATGTAGTAAAGAAGTGGTGATCCAGGGAGGAAGTGACATAGCAGGGAGACTCATATTTAAGCAAGGACAAACAGGAAGTGGTTCCCTTTTCCACTTCGCTCTTCCTCCTGCTCTCTGCTCAGAGCCACCATGTGATCCCCGGGATGTGGACGCCAACAGAAGGCACCGGATAAGATAAGTCTTATAAAATATATAGATTTTTGATAATTAAGACTGAACTAACAGATGAGAAATCCTAGTCATTGGCCAAGCAGCATTTGTACCTAATATAAGTCTCTCTATTATTTTGTCCATCCACATGGTGGGCAGAACTCAAGTGGATGGCGGAAAGATTTATCATAACACTGGGGTCTGGGGAGATGCCTGGGATGGCTCCACCAGGTGAAGTGCTTGCTAAACGAGTATACAAACCAGAGTTCAGATCCCTAGAACCAATATAAAAGCCTGGTGGCCAGGCAGCCCCCCCTGTAATTCCAGAGTGGAGCAATCTGGCTACTCAGAGTGGTCAAAACATTGGGCTCCAGGTTCAGAGAAACCCTGTCTCCTCAACATATACAGTGGAAGGTGACTGGCGCCTGACAGCCCCAAGTCTACACACACACACACACACACACACACACACACACACACACACACACACACACACATTCACCCAGTGCCAATAGCTGGAGAGAAGGCTCAGTTAGTAAAATACTGGCTATACAAGCATGAGGACCTGAGCTTGATTCTCAGAATGCACACACAAAGCCAGGCATGGTTGGGGCTGGAGAGATAGATGGCTCAGCAGTTAAGAGCACTGGCTGCTCTTTCTAAGGTTCTGAGTTCAATTCCCAGCAACCACATGGTGGCTCACAGCCACCTGAAATGAGATCTCATGCCTTCTTCTGGCCTTCAAGCGTACATGCAGACAGAATACCATATATATAATAAATAAAACAAAGCTGGGTGTGGTAGCAAGTACTTGTAATCCCAGTGCTGGGGAGGCAGACACAGAGAGGTCTTTGAGCATTGCTGGCCAGCCAGCCTAGCCAATCAAGTGAGTTCCACATTCAGTGAGAGACCCAGTCTCAAAAAAAAAAAAAAAAAAAAAAAAGTAGAAAGATTTCTAATTGGTAGAAAATTATAATTAAGTTTATTTTTGTATGTCCAGAGAAATGTTAAAACTTTTATAGACAACTTTTTTTTTAAAATCAGTGTAGTTAATTTTACTTATTTAGCCCACTGGCTATTACTCTGTAACAACTTGTATAAATGGAAAATTTTAAAAGTGTTACTTAGATGTAAGATCCTACATGTATTAAAATGTAAAAAGTTTTTGTTAACAAAATTTAATTATATTCATTTTAAAATAGATAGATAAATAAATAAATAAGGTACAGTAGGGTGATAATGGCACACTCCATTAATCTCAGCACTCAGGAGTCAGAGGCAGGTGAATTCTGAGTTTGGGATCTTAAGTTTGAGCCTGAACTACAGATGAAAGACTTAAAAATTAGCAAAGAAATATAGCCCAGAAACTGACCAAGGCTACTACTATGACTTAGTGCCTGGAATTTACCAGCCACCAGCAATTACTCCCTTACAAGGCCATAAGATAACTGGGTATCAAGAATTCCCAGATGGCCACCCTCCCCAAGGGGCTCATGAAGGAAACAGATTGCCCTACAGGCCAATGTGTCAATAACTAACAATTAAGGGTCCCTATGAAACAAAGTGATAGCTACCATTAGTTAGCACATCCTGAGGTCTGCAGGTTTTACAACTGGTGGGGTCAGGAGGCTCTCTGATTCCCAGGCCTCCCCTCAAGACAAAGGGCCTCCTAGGAACCCATGACTCTGGTCACATATTCAAGGGACAGAGAGTCGAGGCCCCTCCCTAAGCTTATGGTTTTGCCTTTAAAAACACCTTTGCCTGGGAGACAGGGCTGCTCTCTAGCCTGCATGCTGAGAGAGCCCATTTGTACAAACGTCCACCTTTCATAAAGCCTCTTGCTGTTTGCCTCAAGTTTCCGCCTCCTCATGGTGATTGGGGTGGCCGCAGTCCTGGGAAAAGATACTGGAGGCCTGAGCTTCTGGGGGGGTCTTACACAGAGAGAGTTCCTGGATAGCCAGGGCTACACAAAGAAACCCTGTCTTGAAAACCCCAAAAAATAAATAAATATTTTTTTAAAAAATGAAGTGGAAAGCAATTGAAAAAGACACCTGACTTCACCTCCTGACACACACACACACACACACACACACACACACACACACACACACACACACACACACACACACACACACACGCGCGCGCGCACACACACACACACACACACACACACACACACACACGCGCACACAACACACACACACACGCACACACACACACACACACACACACACGCGCACACACACACACACACACACACACACACATACACACACACACACACACACACACACACGCTGTGAGTGATAACACTTGTCTGTAATCCCAGCACTAAAAAGATAGAGGAAGAAGAATACCATGCCATCATGGGTTTAAAAGTTAGACCCCTGCCAAGCAGTGGTCACACACACCTTTAATCCCAGCACTCAGGAGACAGAGGCAGGTGGATCTCTGTGAGTCCGAGGCCAGCCTGATCTACAGAGGGAGTTCCAGTACAACTAGGGCTGTTACACAGAGAAACCCTGTCTTGAAAAACAAAAACAAAAAGTTACATCCCTGTCTCAAAAACCAACAAAATTAGTCGATTTTGAAGAGTCAGACCAAAAACAATAATGTAAAATGTCTCATTAATGGAACTAGAGAGATGGCTCAGTGGTTAAGAAAACTTGTTACTCTTGCAGAGGACCCAGGTTTGGTGCCTAGCACCTACATGGTGAGTCACAACCATTTACATCTCCAGCTCCAGGGGATCTTCTGATCTCCATGGCACCAGGCACACATGTGGTGCACAAAACACCCATACACATAAAATAAGTAAAGATTTTTTAGTGTCTCAAGGCTGAAGAGTTGGTACAATGGCTAATAGCACTAATAGGACTCTTGCAGAGTCCCTGGTTCAATTCCCAGCACCCACATAACGGCTCGAAACCATCTGTAAATACAGTCTCAGGGTATCCAATGCCCTCTTCTGACCTCAGCAGGCACTAGGCATGCACATGGTAAACATACATACACATAGGAAAAACATACATACAAAATAATAAAATAAATTTTATTTAATGCCTTGTTAACTCCAGTATATATGTTAAAACAACACTTCAGCTATACTAAATTAAATAAAGCATATTTAGTTTCATCCATTACTTTTTAACTTTTTTAATGTGCTAACTAGCAGTTTTTAAACTGCACACATGACCTTCACTTGGGTCATCTGAACACCACTGTCCCAGAAGCAGCTGCATGTGGCTTCAACAGGATGGAAGATAGGGAGGTGTCTGGGGGCAGGGAGGGGGGCTCAGATCTTTGGCCCACTTTTAACTGGGTTGCCTGTCCTCTGTTGAGTTTTGAAACTTGTTATTTTGGATACAGGTCCTTTGTCAGCTGTGTTTTGTCAACATTCTCTCCCAGCCTGGAGCTTAACTTTTCTATCTCTTAATCTAAAGGTTTGGGGCACAAGGTGACTAGGGACAACTGTCTAATACAGTTCCCCAAAGAGCCTGGTGGCATTGTCTGGTTCCTCAAGATAGATCACTTCATGAATCAGTAAAGTGGGTAAGAGTCACAAGCCAGTAGTGATGCCTAAACACTATCTGAGACTGTCTGTCCCTCCGTACCACCTGGTTACAGGTGCCCAGAGGGAGGCTAACACATGGCAGCTGCTCCATCAACTCTTCCAATGTGCCCCAGTCCTCACAAAGTGAGGCATCTCAGAGGAGGATGGGTTTATTTTAGTTCATAGACCCTAGTCACAATCCCTCCATGTGAGGACATCTTAGTGGCAGTAGCTCCAGATAGATGGTCACACTGTAGTCAGCTCACTCCTTTTCATTCAGTGCTGGGCCCAGCCTATGAAATTATGCAATCCACCTTGAGAGAGGGACTTCCCCCCTCAATTATCCCAATTAAGAAAATGCCTTCAGAGCCAGACAGTGGTGGCACAAGCCTTTAATCCCAGCACTTGGGAGGCAGAGGCAGAAGGATCTCTGTGAGTTCAAGACCAGCCTGGTCTACAAGAGCTAGTTCTAAGACAGCCTCCAAAGCCACATAGAAACCCCCTGTCTCAAAGAAACCAAAAAAAAAAAAAAAAAAAAAGAAAGAAAGAAGAAAAGAAAATGCCCTCAGGACAGACCCACCACCCCTCATTGAGATGGCCTTCCATTTAGTTCCACATTAAGTCAAGTTGACAACCAAAACTACTCCCCCCCCCACCCCATCCAGTGATATGGCTCAGCAGGTAAGCCTAAGGACCTGAGTTTGATCCCAGTGCAAGGAGAAAACAGATTCCCAAGTCATCCTCTGTCCTCTGGCATGGCAGGTTCACATGTACACACACAAATAAATAAAAATGTCTTTAAAAAATCTTATGAAACTAGCCATCACACATGATCATGCAAATGTGTGCATGTCAAAGCCAGATGTCAAACTCCGGTATTGCTCCTCAGGAACCACCCACCTTGTTTCTTTAAGCCATGATCTCTCACCTAGAGAGATAGGAGTCTGGTCAGCAAGCCCCAGGGATCCATCCCTGTTCCTCTCCACGGCAGCAGGATTACAAAAATGGACCAACCACACCCAGCTGTTTTACTTAGGTTCTGGGGATCAAACTCCAGCCCTCAAGCCCACCCGGGGCCTACCTGACATCCCTCCACATATGATCTCTCACAGTGAGGAGACTAGAACACGTCTACTTCCCAGGCCTGACATGTGGGTTAAAAGAAAAGATGGGCTGGCCGCCTCAGCCATAGGAAAGGCTCCAGACCGTTCCCATCCTCATACCATCAAGCCTGCTGAGGCAGGCTCCACACACAACCCCCAAGCCAAGAGGAGCCTGCTCTGTCCTGAGGTTTGGGGGCCTGGGCCAGAACAAACACCCTGGGGGTGGGAAGGAAGTGTACAGCCCTGCCATACTTGAATGCAGCGCACACTGTTTCTGCTACTCAACGGCAGGCCTCTAAAAGAAGTCTGTGACCTGGCGAGCATGGGTGACAGACGTAGAAGATACAAGTCTCCTGGGGAAAACTGAACACACTGTGCCCAATCCCACCACACGGCTGTGCTTAGACATCTGTCCTATGAGAAACGCAGAGAATTTGCCTAAGTTTAGCTATTAGGAGGGAAAAAAAGTTCCCAGAATCAACATTTGACATAGGAAAACATGAGACTACAAAATATTCAAAAAGTGGGACACTGGTTTAAGAAACAAACCTAAAAACTAGACTCATTTCAAACAACATGAGAGAATAGACTGGTGCAGGGCAGATTTTCACAACCGGACACTGAATGGCCAGGTCTAACACAAGAATTTGAGTGAAATATGTTTAAATAAAGTACTGGGAAGCTGGGAGATGGCTCAACAGATAGGGTGCTTGCCACACAATCTCAAGGACCTGAGTTCAGAAAACAACATTAAAAAAAAAAAAAAATGGGTTGGAGTGCACATCTGTAACCCCCTACCAGAGATATGGAGACTGGAGGAACCCCTGGCGTTCACAGGAAGCCAACCTCGCTAAAACATCTAGGTTCAGTGAGAGACCCTGTCTTAAGAAACAAAGTAGAGAGTCATTAAGGAAAACACCTGGAGTCCTCAGACCTCCACGTCCTTGTGCACACACAAGAACATAAAATGTTTACTGCTAAACCTTCTAATATCAACACAAACAATCCTCAGATGCAGAAGAAAATGCAAATTGTTTGAGGGCTACATAACACCCAGGGGTTTTGTTTTGTTTTGTGTTTTGTTTTTGTAGCAAGACAAACAAAAAATATGTTTATTGTAGATTAAATCTTTGTTTTGTTGAGACAAGATGTCACCATGTAGCACTGGTTGACCTGCTACTATGTAGACCAGGCTGGCCTTAAACTTACAGTGATCCTCCTGCCTCTGCTTCCAAAGAGCTGGGATTACAAATGTGCAAATAATCACTACTGAATCACCATCCTAATATCTTTATGGAGGGAGGGGTGTGTGCAAGACCCCTGTATGTTTAGAAAAATAGACTTCATAAAAATAGAGAAGGCCCAATGCCAGCGTTTCCACTTATCCACACTGGTTAAGTGAATGTATTAGTTCCCATTCAGTAACACATAACTTAAGACAACTCAAATTCATCAACTCACAGCTCTGAACAGGACCAGTTCTTTGGGAAGGCTCAGAAACTAGCTCCCTTGATGGTTCCAGTTTCTAGAAATTGCCTGCACTCCTCGGCTTGTGGCCCCTTTCTTCAAAGCCAACAAAACACCATATGCTTCTCTCTCTCTCTCTCTCTCTCTCTCTCTCTCTCTCTCTCTCTCTCTCTCTCTCTCTCTTTGACTTTGACCTTCACACCTCTAAGAATCTCTGTGGTTATATCAGACCTAGATACGTCATCCAGGACCATTGTCCCATCTCAAGACCCTTCACATAACCACCTCTGCCAAGAGCTTTTTGACAGGGAGGGCAACACATTCAAATGTTCCAGGGTTTAAAACTGAGTGTCTTCTGGGAGGGGGCTTTACAAATTCACTGCTATGAACTGAACAGCATCTTATTCACTTTTCGTGCCTGGATCACACATCAAGCACGATCTCATGATGTGGGACGCAGCTGAAACTAAAACTCCTAAAACTCCTAAAACTCCTGACTTATAGTGGGCATCACATTCTACAGATGGGAACCAAATCTCCTAAACTGTAGAGCCCGGATTTAAAGATAGGCAATCAGATCTCGACAACCTCTCCTTTTCTTCCTGCACACTGGGGATTAGATTTAGGACCCCGTGTGTGAAAGGCAAGTGCTGGACCACTGACCTACATTCCAGCCACTCTCCGCCCCTCCCTCTTTCATATCATTTATTTTGTGTGCGTGCCTATGGCATGCAGGTATGCCACAGCACACAAGCGGAGGTCAGAAGGCAGCCTGAGGAAGCTTGCTCTCTCCTCCTACCACGTGGGTCCCAGGGATCAAACTCTTGTACTCAGGCTTGACATTGGTCACTCTAACCACTGAGCCATCTGGCCAGCCCAAGCTGTGCCACCACCCCAACACATACTTTTTTAAACGTTTTATTTTGAGACATGGCCTTGCTATGTTACCCAGGCTGACATTGCTGTATTTACTGTATCTTTTTTCTTGTTTTGTTTTTAAGGGAGGGAAAGAAGGTCTCGTGTAGCCCAGGCTGCCTCAAGAATTCCCTATGTAGCTAGTGAGGAACTCCTGAGTCTCCTGCCTCCAACCTCCCAAGTCTGGACTTATAGAAAGGAGACACCACACCCAGCTCTGAACTCACTCTGGAGTCTAGGCAGGCCTAGAACCTGGGATCCTCCTGACTCAACCTCCTGAGCAGCTGGGACAACAGACCAGAGAGAGAAGCCCATGCCCTCAAGCCCAGCTAAACCCTTGCTCTACAGCATGGAGTATCTGCCACATTATCCTCAATTAGTTTATAATTACGTATCTGTCATGAAACTACAGGAAATGAAAATGGGCAGATCTCAAGTATATTATAAAAGATATTTTGAAAAAAATATATATACATACATACATATATATACATATATATATATATATATATATATCACATTAAAAAAAAACAGAAACAAACAAACAAAAAAAAAAAAAACAGAAGGAAGTTTAGGCATCTCAACACACTTCTCCCAGGTAGGACTAAGTGGATGTTCTCACCCAGTTGTAGTGTTAAATGCTTCTACTGATGAATTCATGAAACTTCTCTGGGGGGGGTGGGGGTCGGGGGGTTTGTTTCACATAGGGACAGCTCTGAGCTCACTTCCACAGCAAACCCTCAGGACACCTGGCCAGTACTTCTTGCTACCTTTGGGACAGGAATCTTCTCCACCAGTGCCATTGCATGACTCAACAGGGGCAGAAGCTGGCAGCAGGCCAGACTGCAGATGCTGAAGAGACCAGAGAGACCTCAGCTCCTGCTGCTGGAGGGAAGGCATCCACCCTGCCTCCCCTCCCCCGCCCCTTCTTGGAGTCTGAGTGCTGGCTAGCCCCTCCTCCTGCTAAGGTAATGTTGCTACTTTCTTTTCTACAGATTACTAAGTTCCCATTTTCTTTTTTCTCAGCACAGAATCCCTCACACAAGCACTTCACCCCCCAAAATGTACACCCACCCATGACCACCACCACAACTTAGAGATGCAAGCTGCAGCTCCTAGCTTCCCACGGGTGCAGAGTCAGACCTGTGCTGAACTGACAGTACTTGGAGCTCTTTGCAGGACCATGTACCATTTACTGCCTGTGCACACTTCTGGAAGCCCAGGACAGCCCGCCCAGGCCTCCCTAGCCTGTGGAAGGAAGGAAGCAAGGAGCCAGGCTGCTCAGCACACAGTCTGACAACCTGGGTCTACTCTGGCAGGATCCCAACTTGGCCTCAGCATAGCAGGAAGCAGACCCCACCAACATGTACAGGTTATACCTGAGGCTCCCTCCATCTCTCTTGCACTGGCACCAGCTGGTGATCTGGTGTTTGAGTCACCTTCCATCTCCTCTTACAAGGGTTCACAAGTTCAGTTCCTGACACCCTGGGAATGAATATGCTCTACTATCACCCTGCCTTACCAATAAGAAAACTGAAGCCCCGGAAGCCGTGCATGGTGGCGCATGCCTGCAATCCCAGCACCGGGGAGGTAGAGGCAGGAGACTCTACAAGTTTAAGGGCACCATGAACTGTAGAACAAGACCCTATTTGGGAGAGGAATTGAAAGAGAAAAAGAAAGGAAGAAAGGAGGGAGAGAGGAAGATGGGCAAAAAAGGCCAAAACAGAATCCCATTCTGTGTCCAAGCTGGGAACTTTGATGCTGCATGCAGAATGAAAGCATACTTAAGCCTAGTGAGGAGACAGCGGCAATGTTGAGCAGGAAGATTTGAGACTACCAGCCTATCCTTGCACTGTAGCATGTCAACTGGTCCCCCAGGGCTTAATCTCCTCATACATAAAATGGATGTAATTCCTACTGTTTAATCACCATGAAGACGGAACAATTTGTTGTACAGGATATGTCTACTCAGGAACCAGCGCACAGGGAACATTGTTAGACTGCTCTCAACAACAGCATCATCGTCGTCACCAACACCATCACAACTGGCACCATCCTACTTATTATTACCACAGTTTCTTCCTCCACCTCCTCCACCACCACCATCACAATCATCACCATCACCAACTCCATCAATGCCACCATAATCACATCAGCATCACTGTCACCATCACCATCACCAGACCCCAAAACACACCAGCTAAGTACCACCACAAAATGCCTCTGGCCAGACCACAAGGAATAGAACAACTGAGTCCTCTCCAGGTCTGACCCACAATTTGCTCATTTGTATCTACGGCTCCCACAGTCCCTGCTTCAATATGCTATTCTTGCCGGCCAGCTGGCAAATCCTGCCCCTCATTCTCCACACAAGGTAGCTCCCCTGCTGTAAGGCCTTCCCTTGTCACCGCTGGGTTCCCACTGGGTCCCTACCCCCAGATGAACGGCACCTTTCCTCCTGTCACCAAGTACAAATCCCAGCAATGGCACTAAATCACACAGTCCTGACACAGCTACTCTCTGCCTCATCTTCTCTCTTGGGCAGAAACTCCATCTCTCCTCTTTCTCATCCCCTTCCCCTCCTCCTCCCTCTCCTCTCCTCTTCCTCTTTCTCTTCAGCAGAATCTATACTCTGTCTGATGGCAAATAGGAACAGGAGAAAACTCCTACAGACATTTCCAGGGAAAACTGCTGATAACCACGACACTCCACAGCTTGAAATAAAGCCAGCAATTAGGTTCAGCACAGCTTGTCATTGAAGCCCCGATAACACACTGTACCAGGCAGTTCTCTGTGGAGAGGCTGTCCTGTGCCCTGATATCTATGCACTGGATGTCAGTGGCACCCTGACGACTTCAGCTGTAACAATCGAGCATGGCTCTAGACGTTTGTCACGTGCTCTTAGAGTGGGGGGTGGGTGTCAGCAAACCACTATGACTATAAACCAGTCACTGCCCTAGGTGGCAGGACTAAGTACCTCAGCAGGCCTACAAATGGGTTGTCATACCTACTGACGTGGTTAGTCTTCACTGTTAACTTGACAAGACTCCAATTGCTCTGGAAACAAAACAATTGCTCTGGACATAGCCGTGAGGTGGTTTCTAGACTGAGTTAACTTAGTGGGAAGATGCAACTCAACCATGGGCGGCACCAGCCCATGCACTGGAGTCCCAGACTGAATATAAAGGAGAAGGCAAGCTGAGTACCAGCATCCTTGCCACATCCTGACTAAGGATGCCAGGATGCCATAAGACCAGCTGCCTCAGGCTCCTACTGCCATGCTTTCCCCACCATGACTGACTGTCCTCAATCTATGCGCCAGAATAAATCCTCCCTTCTTAAAGTTGCTTCTTGTCAGGAATTTTGTCACAGTAGAGAGAAAAATAACTGGTGATTTGAATAAGAATGGCCCCCATGGTGGGGCAAGGCATGGGGGGGGGCAGTTAGCATATATTTTAATCCCAGCATTTGGGAGGCAGTGGCAAGTGGATCTAGAGCTCAGTTCCAGACCAGCCTGATCTACAAAGTGAGTTCCAGAACATCCAGGGCTACACAGAGAAACTGTCTCAAACTGCCTCCCCAAAAAAGAATGGGCCCCCTAGGCTCATATAGTTGAATGCTTAGTCACCAGAGAGTGACACTCTTTAATAGGTTTAGCAGGATTAGAAGGTGTGGCCTTGTTGGAGGTAGAATGTCACTAGCGTAGACTTTAAGGCTTTCAAAATCCCACACCCCGCCTGTCTTTTTCAGGTAGTTGAGATGTAGCTCACAACTACTTCTCCAGCACCACGCCTGCTGCCCTGCTCACCACCATGGTAATATAGACTGAACTTCTGAAACTGTAAGGGAGCCCCAACTAAATGCATGAGCTGCCTTGGTCATGGTGTCTCTCCACAACAATAGTACAGTGGCTAAGACAATAACTAATAAATACATTTATCCAAAAGTCACACCCCACTTGCTAAGGACCCTAAAACTGCATGCCCATATAACCCTCACATATGCTCATTCCCTCCAGACCCCATGGCAGCCAGCAGACCTCTGCTGCCTAGGCGCCCTTAAATGAACCCTGGGGCGGTTCATTCATCACTCTTCACAACAAGAGACTACAAGGGGCTCTGACTTGTCTCTGGTTAGTCCTAAGGCCTGCTCCTTCCAAGGGTCCAGAGGAGTCTCTTGTCTACTCGTTTTGTCTCAATGGCTTTTCCACAGACACCTCCACGAAGCAGGAATACCCAATCATAGCCCCTTTGAAGTCACAATGCCAGTTTCTTTTTTAAATCTGGCTCCTCTGCCACCAGAAATGCCCAGGCAAGGAGGGTATATACTTCAACTGCCTAGGAAAGCAGAAGCAGCAATAGTGGCTTCAGAAAGCAGGGTTTCTCAAATGCTGTGGAGCAGGAGAGCCCCTCAGAGGAGCTCCTCATAGCTCACTCCCAGCCTTAATGTGTGCAGGGGCAACACTGTTGCCATCTACAGATAAAGCAATGCAAACACAGAAGGGTCAAGCCAGCAAACAGGAAGTCAAGACACCTATAGGTCACAAGCAGGGCACTGTGGGCTTCAGAGGATTTGCATCTAATTTAGAAACTGCCACAGCCCTATCAGGTACCTGGCACTGCTATCTCCAAACTAAGATAGGTTGAGAGGGAAAGTGGCAATACATGTTCACACACACACACACACACACACACACACACACACACACACACACTCTATAATAAATTTTCTTTAAAAATCTTATTTAAAAATTACTCAACTCTACCAGTGAATGGACAAGCATAGAAGTCTATGGCAGTGTGGGTGAAGATGTGGCTCATGGCTCAAGTGCAAAGTGAAGCTGATTATTTTGTGGCATGATACCAAACTGCCCTATAAAATGAAAACACACTATACCCTTGACCATAGGCGTCCACACAGAAATGAAGCAAAGGTTTCATTCCCCTCTGCATTAAGACCCATGAATTTCACACCAAGCATATGAACACGGGCAGCAGGGGATCCACATAAAAACCTATAGACCAGGGATGGAGAGAAGACTCCATGCCTAAGAGCACTCACTGCTCTTTGCAGAGGACCTGGATTTAGTTCCCAGCACCCACACCACATGACCTTCTGATGCCCATGGACACCTACACACACGTGCACATAAACTCACCCAGGTACAGACCTATATGGATAAATTTAAATGTGAAAAATAAATAAATCTTTAAAAATAAAAAACCTGCTTTTAAATCTTTATATATATATGTATATATATACATATATATATGTATATATATATATATATATATATATATATACACACACACATACATACATACGTATATACATACATATTGGTTTTTCGAGACAGGGTTTCTCTGTATAGCTTTGGAGCCTATCCTGGCACTCGCTCTGGAGACCAGACTGGCTTCGAACTCACAGAGATCCGCCTGCCTCTGCCTCCTGAGTGCTGGGATTAAAGGCGTGCGCCATCAATGCCCAGCAAAATATTTTAAATCTTCAAAAATTTTTCTTTAAAAAATGGCAGTGGTGGTGAACGTCTTTAATCCCAGCACTTGGGAGGCAGCGGCAGACAGATCCCTGTGAGTTTGAGGCCAGCCTGGTCTACAGGGCAAGTTCCAAGACAGCCAAATAAAATAAAATAAAAAACATAAATGTTCAGAGCCACACTCTTCAAATTAGAAGACAGAAACTATTTAACTACCTAAAATGAACAGATTTAACAATTTCTTATGTAGAATAACTCTACTGTAGAATATTACTTGGATGTCTAAAAAAATAAAATTCCATTCCACACTAAAAAGTGGAAAAATCTTAAAACATGAAGCAGAAAGAATCCATGTGAAAAGGCTATAAACAAACAGGATTCCATTCCCACAAAATGGCCACAACAGCAGCATTTGTAGAAACAGAAAGTAGATTCAGGGCTAGGGGAGAGTCAGTAGGAGGGAGTCAGAGGAAGAGGGTCAGGGGGACAAGGCTACTTATTGAAAATGTTCCAGAATTGACCTTGGCAGTGATGACATAAATTTAAATATACTAACCACCATGGTGACCCTTGTCACATGCAGGAGGATGTCAATGACTGGTGTCTTCCTTGACCACTCTCCACTTTATATTTTGAGACAAGGTTCCTTGCTGAACCTGCACCTCACTGATTGGCACTAGACTGGATGACTAGCAAGCACCAAGGACCCTCCTGTCTGCCTCCCCAGCTCTGGGATTACAGGTGTATGTCACCATGCTTTTATGTGGTGATGAGGATTCTCTCTCTCCCTTTCTCTCTCTCCCTCTCTCTCTCTCTCTCTCTCTCTCTCTCTCTCTCTCTCTCTGTGTGTGTGTGTGTGTGTGTGTGTGTGTGTCTGTTTCCAAGGTCTCTCTACATATCCCTGACTGTCCTGGAACTCCCTATGTAGACCAGGCTGGCCTCAAACTAACTCCTCAGCACTCTGACTCCTGAGTGCTGAGGTTAAAGGTACATGCAACAAACTGGGCAGTGGTGTCTTTAATCCCAGTACCTGGAAGGCAGAGGCAGGTAGATCTCTCAGTTGAGGCTAGCCTGGGTGACACAGAAAAACCCTGTCTCAAAAAAAAAACAAAACAACAAAAAAAAACAGTGCATGCCACTATACCTGGCCCAGCATTCTCTTGAACCCTTAATCTTCCTTCCTCCAGAGGGCCAAGACTTCTACTGCTTTGAGCCACCACACCTAAATTTGCATTGTCTCTTTAAATCATGAACTGTAAGTATGTTAAGTTGATTTTGTTTCAATAAAATCATGACTTTTTAAAAAGAAGACTGCAAAAAAAAAGAAAGAAAGAGAGAGAAAGAAAGAAAGAAAGAAAGAGGAAGAAAGAAAGAAACATTGCTGCAGCTAGTGACAAATGTCTGGAAGCAGCACAAGTCCCACTCCAGTTAAACTGGCAGCCAGGCCCAAGAAAGCCAGGGACAGATCTGTGTGCTGAAAAGGCACCAGCCCCAGGCAAAAAGAAACCAAGGAGCAGAAGGAAGTAGTTCCATTTTCATTAAATAAATAAACAAACAAACAAACCTCCATTATGTGAACATAGAATATTAGCAGAAGACAAATCAGCAGTTTATGGCCAGGTGTGGTGGCACACGCCTTTAATCCCAGCACTCGGGAGGCAGAGGCAGGCAGATCTCTGTGAGTTCGAGACCAGACTGGTCTATAAGAGCTAGTTCAGGACAGTCTCCATAGCCACAGAGAAACCCTATCTCAAAAAAAAAAAAAAAAATCAGAAGTTTATGAGTTTGACATCTTAGCTTCAGTTATCAACCTTCCTCCAATCAGAGTCACCTTGGAAAAGTAATTGGCTCCCTCAGATTGTCCTGTCTGTGGGGTATTTTTTCAATTGCTATCGGATGTAGGAGGACCCAGCACACTGTGAAAGGTGTCATCTTTAGCAGAGCAAACCAAGCTCTCTACCTGTAAACTGAAATAAATCTTTCCTACCCCATTTGCTATTGTTCACGGTGTGTATCCCAACCACAAAGAACAAGCTAGGACAGAGCTATCTGTAGGGTAGGGGTGAAGGGTCAGAGGTGAAAGGCTCTTGTAAGTTAATTCCCCAACTTCTGAGAGTACTTTATTTCTTAGAGAAGATCTCACTATGTAGCCCTCAAACTTACAATCAATCCCCCCTGCCTCAGCCTCCTGAGCACTACTATTTCAAAGGTACATTATAGTTTTTCAATGAAAAGCTACTCCGGGGGCTGCCAAGATAGCTCTGTGGGTAAAGGCACTTGCCACCAAGCCTGATGACTGAAGTGTGATCCCTGGGACCCATGTGATAGAAGGGCAGGGTCAACTCCTATAAATTGTTTTCTGGTCTTCGCATGCATGCCAAACATACATACACACAAAGAAATTACTATTAAAAAAATCTTGTTAACTAGAGACATGGCTCATTGGATAGTGTTTGCCCCATATGCACAAAGCCCTGGGTTCCATCCTGGCCCTGAGAACTATGGTAGGAAGATCATAAATTGAAAGTCATCCTTAGCTACATTCCATGTCCCAGGCTAGCTACATGGGATCCTTCTAAAACAAACTCGACTGGCAAGATCGCTCAGGGGCTAAAGGTGTTTGCCACCAAGCCTGCTAAGCTGAGTCCTGTCCCCAGAATCCACATGTAAGAGAGAACCGACTCCCACCAGTGATCCCCTGACCCTCATATGAATGCTATAGGCACAGCAAAATAAATAAATAAAACTCTCACTCATTAATAAGGAATAAAATTAAAGTACACTTCTGCAACTGAAAATTACTTAAGTGTCCTGACTCTATTTGCGACAAGCAATCCCCTCAGAAATTCGGGGAGCTGAGCCAACAGCCCAGTGTAAGGCAACGAAGGTGATGAGGGAAGGCACAGCCACCAGGACCAGAATTTCATTTGGAAGCTGCAAAATATCCAATGATTTTTTTTTCTGTGCCTTTAAACACCAAAGTAAAAGTCTCTTGCTGCTGTGGTTTGCAATAAAATAAAGTCGTTAGCCCTCTGGCTACCAAGCTCCCAGCCTCCCCAGACCCCAGCCAGGGAGTCCTTCAGAAGCCAGACAGCTTGACAGCTATGGAAACCAGATGAACCCTGCTGCTGTTTCAAGATCACGGCCAAGTTGACCAATTGGGGTTGCTGTCATTTCACAAGAACTTCCCTGGATCAACTTCCCCCACCTCCTCTCAACCCCACCCCACCCCCACCCCTACCCCCACCAAGTGGAAATGCTTTCGCCTTTAAAAGAATGGACCAAACCAACACTCATCCTGACAAAGGTGACAAAGACAGACTGGAGGACCAACAGGTACTACTCTGGTGGGCAGGGCCGATGGACCTCACTGCCCGCCCAGCAAGTACTTACAGAAGCCCTCGATCTTGTCCGCAGTCTTGCTCCATGCCACCTGCCGAGTCTCCATGATCACCTGCACCGTCCTCCGCTCTGAGGTGCCCTTCCGGGCACTGAACACAGTCATCACCATCCCTAGCTCCAGGGCTCTCTTGATCTGACTCTTCTCATATTCCGGAAGGGTGTCCACATTGACCATGGTAGTCATTGTCAGCCACTCCAGGGAGAGAGAGAAGAAGAAGGAGAAACACAGAAGCTGCAAGGGGAAGAATATAGAAAAAAAAATTAATATCAGGAGCCAAGAGCCTGTCTCACTCCCATCAGACTGAGTTATAGGTGAGGGTTCTAGTGCCAAGAGCCTTTGGGCACTTAGAGAGTGGAGCCGAAAGGCAGAGGTTTAAATGAAGTCTGGGTGGAGAGAAGGCGCTGGCTGGCCTCCACGACCCCACCGTTACACAAGCTTTGAATAATCAAATCACCATAGCTGAATGGGTGACCCTCCTCTCTTCTTGTCCAAATTTGCATAAGCAAAGAAGTTCTGACATGTTCAGTAGCCATGTTTGGTAACCTCCACCCTCCAGCAGTGTGTCTCACCTGCTAGATGATTCCTTACTATCCATTTACAACAAAATTACAGCAACTGGTTCCTCTCTATGACAATGAGCCCGAAGGGCAGAAAATGTCCAGGCTTGGCAGCCCCCAACAAACCCAGGAGTGTGGTCCTGCAGAAACTGGATTCTCCACACCTCCCATTCCACTCCATCGATTCTTGTTTTTGTTTATTTTTTTAATTGTTGTTTGTTTTGTTGTTGCTGTGTCTTTTCAAGACAGGGTTTCTCTGTCTGGAACTCACTCTGTAGACCAAGCTAGTCTCGAACTCAGAGATCTGCCTGCCTTTGCCTCCCTAGTGCTTTTTGTTGTGCTTTTTTGAGACAGGGTTTCTTTGTTCTGGAACTCACTCTACAGACCAGGCTTGTTTTGAACTCAGTGATCCACCTGCCTCTGCCTCCTTAGTAATGGATTAAAGATGTGCACCACCAGCAGCCCTTTCCCTCCCTTCTTTAGGAGAGAATTCTGGTCATTCCTAAGCCTCAAGAGGAACCTGCAGCCTCCAGTGTGGTAGAGAATCCAGGGGTCTTAGGAGCAGGGCACCCCAGTAGACAGTTGGTATTTAAGAAAGTACTCCAATCATTGTCTGGACTTTCTCATACCCCAAAAGTGATCAGAACATCCAGAATCCAAACATTCTTCCTTCTTCCTGGCTTCTCCAAGGAGCTCTTTCTACTGGGCCCTGGACTTACTTCTTGCTCTAGGCCCCTGGGAGTCTCAGCTCAGTTGCTGGTGGCCTTTTAGAACACAAATTCAATTCCATCACCTGTCAGCCCAAAGCCCTATAGCCCTTGAGCCTGCTAGATGGGAAGTTACACCTGTACCAGGGGCACCATGCCCTTTGGACCTCATTTCCAGAAATGCAAAGGAAGACACCTTTACTTACTTCATAAAGAGTCTGAGGCCAGCCTGGTCTACAGAGCTAGTTCCAGGATAGCTAGGGCCTGTTACACAGAGAAACCCTGTCTCAAAAAATCAAAAAGTCTGTAAGCACTAAACAAGATTACCTGTCATCTCAATTCTTTAACAAGGACAAAAGCTGGCTACAGTGATGCATGCCCTAGCACTTGGAAGCAGGGAGCAGGGTTATCAACTTAGGGTCAGTCTCCAATACACGTTGAGTTAGAGGCTACCCTGGTCTATACAAGACAGTATCTCAAAACAGTAGGGAGAAAAACTTGGATGGAGAGATGGCTCAGCAGTAAAGAGCACCTGCTGTTCTTGCAAAGGACCTAGGTTCAGCTCGAGCACTCCATCAGGTGGCTCACAACCTTTTTTAAAAAAAATCAAACTAAGAGGTTGCTCAATGGGTCTGTAACTTCACCTCCTCCCTCTGGGTCCCACAGTTGTCATTCTGGACCCACCCACCGAGGTTATCAAGCAGTGCTAAAGAACTAGTCCAGACCAAAAAGTGACAGGCAGGCCGTGGATTGGGGTTGTTAGGACCTCTAACCTGCTCAACCCTCTAGACAAACTGCTCTGAGTCTCAACCCTCTCACTTGTAAAATGGGGATAAATTACCCTAGGGTATGGATGTAGTAACTAAAAACTGACTGATAAGTGTTTACCCACAGCATTTAACACTCAACAGTATCAGCCAGGTGGCCAGCACTCTCAGTATCAACTCCAGTTGGACTGGGAACGAGAATGCAAATGCCAGGGAGCAGGGAGAGGTCCAGGCCTCACCCTTTGCCCCGTCTGTCATCTTACATGTCACAAAGCCAAAGGATCCTCTGTGGGAGCTCAAGACATGGGAAGTCATTCTCACCACCTGTTCCCTGTCTATTGCTTGGGAATCAGGCCTGAAAACACCAACACAGAGTCAGGTGCAATGCCACCCCCTAGGAGCAGTTAAGAAGAGCCCAGCTTTAGCCAGGGGTGTGTCTAGGGGACTAAAGGGCTCAGAGAAGTCATCTGGGAGAGGAAAATGTCTGAATTCAATCTTGGACAAAGATGAGGAGGCTGAGGATGTGGCCCTGTGGGTAGAGTGCTTGCCTAGCATGTGTGAAGCCCTGGGTTTGGTCCTCAGCACCACATAACAGGGCATGGCAGATGACATAAGTCTATTAGCCCAAAACCAGGGAGGTGGGAGCAAGAAGATCAGAAGGTCAAAGTCAGCCACAATTAAGGAGCTATACTAGACACTATCAAAATAAAATAAGAGACACAACTGGGTGTGGTGGCACACACCTGTAAACCCAGCAATTGGGAGGCTGAAATAGAAGGGTTGCTAAGAGTTCAAGGCAGGCCAGCCTGGGCTACAGAGTGAGACCCTGTTGGAGGAACGGTCTTCTAATCTGGGGAACAAGCTTCCACACAAATCAGGCTGCACGCTCACAAGGTACACCCTGAGCTCTCCTGTCCCCTCAGAAGCTACCTCACATACTGCTTTCATTGATACTGTCAGTTAGCCAGGTTAGCCACTGAGGATGGGAAAGGGGAATTTCCAGGCTGTTGCATTATTTTGGAAAGAAAAACCAGAAGGAAAGTGGAAGCTGCTAGGCCCCCTGGAAAGTATCTGTTAATACATGCTCCTCTAGGCCTCACACCAGCTATTTGTGAATGAATATATGCTCCCCTAGACATCACACCAGCTCTCTGTAAATACATGCTCCCCTAGACATCACACCAGCTGTGAATACATGCTCCTCTAGACATCACACCAGCTCTCTGTGAATACATGCTCCCCTAGTCATCACACCAGCTCTCTGTGAATACAAGCTCCCCTAGACATCACACCAGCTGTGAATACATGCTCCTCTAGACATCACACCAGCTCTCTGTGAATACATGCTCCCCTAGACATCACACCAGTTATCTGTTAGTATATGCTTCCCTAAACAACACCCCAGATCACCCCAGATGCCTCACTGACCAATGCCTAGGGAATATGGCTGAGGATATTGCTCAGGGGTATAGCACTTGCCTAGCAAGAGCAAAGTCCTGAGTTCAATTCCTGCCACTGAGAGAAGGGAGAGAAATTTTGAAAATTCAAAATTCATCCAGAGAGGAGAAAATTACATGACCAAGGTCACACATGCAGGTGGCAGGACACAAAACATGAGGACAGTCATTGGAGTCTGATCCTTCAATGCCTGCTTTCTGGAACTCAGACGTCTGGCAGAATTTGACCACATTCTACAAAACTGGTTGACCCTTTGAAGAGTGGGTCGGGGACTGGTTTGTCCAAGGTCATGCAGCTAACAAGTAGAAGAACCAGGGCTTGAAGCTGGTCCCCGTTGCACAGCTCTGCCCTGTACAGAATGTTCCAGTGAGGCATCTCCTCAGGTTCCCACTGCCAGGTCCCCAGGAAAGGTTCCCCTCAGTGAAACAAAAGCGAGGCTCTCAAGTCCTGAAGCAATGCCACTGTGGGAACAGACTCTGGATTGGGGCACCAGGTGACATCCAGCTCAGACAGAATTCCAAGCTTTAGTACCCAAGGCAAGAAGGTCCCCAATTGACCATGACCCCAGAGCAGGACCCTAGCCATCAGGAAAACTCCCTCTTTGCTTGTTTTATTCTTCCCAAAACAATGAAATAGCCTGGCGATCCACCCAAACCCTCCCCAAACACACACATACCCCGATTCGGTGGGTAACCTTGTCAACTCATGTTTTCAACACAAACATGACTGGGAGTGAGGAGTGAGAAGAGACTTCATTTTCACATTTCTATGGCCCTCACACTTTGAAACCAACGTCTCATACACAAGAGCCCCAAAACAGGAAACAGGGACTGTCCTCTAGAAAACACTGCACATTTGGGTCAGTTCTGGACTTCAGCCAAAATCCCAAGAAAGAATTCTACTAGACTTTGGCTCAGATGAACCCTTGAATATTGCCTGTCCCTCCTACCAGGGCTACGAGGGTTCATCTTACACCTATCCTAAAGCATCAGGGAGGGGAAACCAAGTTCCAACTCCAGAACCAAGCAATGTCCACCTCTACAGGTGGAAGTGAAAGCAGGTTTGACATTTTTTTCAGGGCACCTATAAGCATTTTCTAAAGTATAAATATGCAAATGTTTTTGATCCAGCAAGCACGCATGTGCAGAGAGACATCGTGAAGATGCCCCTGGGGACCATAAAATCAGGAAACACTTTGACTCTCATCTCTAGGGGAGGGGGAACCCTTACATAAATAATGGAAAAGCTCAGGTCAAGAGTATTAGCACACACCAGTTGTCCCAGCAATTGGGAGGTGGAGGCAAGATCAAAAGCTCAAGGCTGACATGAACTACATAATGAGACCCTGTCTCAAAAATAATAAAAACTTTAAAATGTATACGAGCTATGGAAAAGAATGAATTTAAACCCAAGCAGTGGCCGGGCGTTGGTGGCGCACACACGCCTTTAATCCCAGCACTCGGGAGGCAGAGGCAGGTGGATCTCTGTGAGTTCGAGGCCAGCCTGGTCTCCAGAGCGAGTGCCAGGATAGGCTCCAAAGCTACACAGAGAAACCCTGTCTCGAAAAACCAAACAAACAAAACAAAAAAATAAACCCAAGCAGTGGAGGTGCATGCCTTTAATCCCAGCACTTAGGAGGCAGAGATAGGTAGATCTCTGTGAGTTCGAGGCCAGCCTGGTCTACAGAGTGAGTTCCAGACCAGTCGGGGCTGTTACATAGAGGAAAACCCTGTCTCAAAAGACAAAACAAAAATTATAAATTTTGTTTGATCTTGGAAGATCAGTAAGCTATTTTGACAAACAAGAAACTTACAAAGCAGTGAGTTATAAATGTGCTGCTATTCCAATATATGAAAAATTGTAAGTTTCACAAGGGTTGTTTGTAAATCCAGAGGAGGGGGGTGACTAGGAGCCACTGGGAGGAGGCACGTGGACCAGCCCACTTCCCCCCCCCCCCAGACAGGGTTTCTCTGTGGTTTTGGAGGCTGTCCTAGAACTCACTCTTGTAGATCAGGCTGGCCTCGAACTCACAGAGATCCGCCTGCCTTTGCCTCTCCAGTGCTGGGATTAAAGGCGTGTGCCACCAACACCCAGGACCAGTCCATTTTTTTGTTAATTGACACAGAAAAACCCTTATTTAGGGGGGGGGGAGGAGGGCAAAGGGTTGCCTGTTTTTGAAATTAAATGTTTGTAGTTTTCCCACCAGTAACTTCCCAACAACTTCACACAGGAGGCACAAAGGGGTTCATTGGTCCCTCCAGCTGGGGCTCCTCCTGGGACCTCCTGAGCAGCAGCACCCAGCAATTTTAAGCATCAATAAAATCCGCAACCAAAATCCCCTGTGGCTCCTACGCTGCGGCTCACAACCGGGCAAAATGGGTAACAGCCTAGGGCCAGCCTGGACCCCAACATCCTGTAAGTATCCCGCGGATGCAAAAACAGAGGCCATGACCTGTGCCCACCAGGAAGGGCACAGGAACTGCCGGGGAGCCTCTTTCATGCCCCGAAAAACAAGCCCTGGGCTAGTACAGTGTCCAGGAGAGAAACCTGGACTCGGCAGAGCTCCTTGCTGTCTGGTGTGTCACAAAAATGGAACTGAAATTCAAATTTAGATCTCAGAGAGGAGGCCACCTGTTTTTCGGGTGTGTCGCCCCCACACCCTGACAGCCTCTCACTAGCTTGAGATCAGGGTACCGAAAGGGCCCGCCCCAACCTCTCCAGACATCAATCTCCAGGGTCCATATGCAACCCATCTTTCCCTCGAATTCTGATTCCCCGCGGGGCAAATGACCCCTTTGAGATCCCCAAACTAAACAGAAAAACACATTTCTGAGTACAATTGCGGGAGGGGCGGGTCTCGGGAATCGACTCGCGAGTGGAGAAAGGACTGCTCCGCCCCGACTCTGGAGCCACCTGTGTACTGCTGGGAAGTACAGTCCCAAGTTCAAAATCAAAGGGTCAGGGCTCTCCCGCACACGGGGAAGTGCCTCCCGCGCAGGACCCTAAGCCGCAGGAGCCTTGAAGGCCAACGTTCCAGTCACCCCAGCACACGGAGCCGCGTCTCTCATTCAAACCCTGTTTGGTCACCGCACGTCCCGGAGAGGTGGCGCCAGCCCCGGGGGAGGAAGTGGCCGGCGGCAGGGCTGGGCTGGGCTGTCCCCAAGCAGGGTTCCCCAGGGCACACCCGGCCACCTGCCCGGATCACGCTCCCTAGCCCTGCCCGCGCCCGCTGTGCTCTGTCGCAGCCCCTACTCAACGACGCGGTGCCAGCTCGCGGGTCTCGAGCGCACGCAAGCTCCAGGGCGCGCAGATCACTCACCTGGTCGTGCCACCGGAGCGCAGCCACCCGCCCGATCCCTGGGCCTGCCAGTCACGGGTGCGGGGGCCACAGGGGTCCCGCGTGCAGCAGCCGCCTGGGACCGGGACTGTCCGGCAACACACGTCTGGTTCTGCCGGGATCCTACTTCTGCTTTAGCAGCGGCCGCGCCACGTGACTCCTCGGGGCCGCCCCCATCAACGCGCCGCCCCGTCCCAAGGCGGGTCTGGACCCGCCAGAGCACCCCAAAAGCGCACGCCCTGAGCCACGCCTCTACTCGCCCAGGGGGAAACTGAGGCAGCCCCGAGACTACCTGCCTGGCCGCGATCACTTAGCTAGGTGGACAAAATATTTCCCAAGAACATGAGCGTTTTGAGGGCACCTCTGCATATAGATATTACGCATGCATTTACTTCTTCACCCACTCGGAGTTGACAGTTGAAGTCAATGCTTTTCTTCCTACCTTATACGCCATAATTAACCCAGCCTCAGTTTTCCTATCTGCAAAACAGATTAAAACAGTGCCAGGCCCAATGTTTGTTGCAAGGACTAACTGGACACTATAGAATCGGTGTCTTGTTTTGGGTGTTGTTTGGGTATTTTTTGTTTGTTTGGGGGGTTGTTTGTTTGTTTGTTGTTGTTGTTTTTGTTTGGTTTTTGGTGACATGGTTTCTCCATCACTCTGTAGACCAGGCTGGCCTCAGACTCATACATTTTCCTGCCTCTGCCTCCCTAGGATTAAAGGCAGGCGCCACTACCCTCTGGTTTACATCTTTTAAATCTTCTTTTTTCTTGTTTCATTCTTTTATTTCTTTCCTTTTTATTTATCATTCATTTATTATTTATTTTAGACAGGGTCTCTCTGTGTAGTCCTGCCTGTCCTGGAGCCTGGTATGTACACCAGGCTGGCCTCAAACTTGCAGAGATCCACCTGCCTCTCTCTGTCTCCCGAGTGCTGGAATCAAAGGTGTGTGCTACCACCACCCGGCTCACACTAAATCTGTCATCAAAGAGATCGTAACAACATCAACCACCTGAATCATAGTTCCATCCTCAGAAATGATGACTAAACCTGAGGACACTTGAGTATTTTTTTTTTTTAAAGAACTTCGACTTGTATTATCATTGGGGGATTTGATTTTGCTTATCTGAGACAAGGTATGTATCCCTGGCCAGCCTGAAACTCACTGTGTAGCCCAGGCTGGCCTCAGACTCACAGATATCTTCCTTCTTCTGCCTCCTGAGTGTTGGAATTACAGGTGTGAGCTTTGGATTTTTTGGTGGTGGTGGTGGCAAAGGGTTTTGGTTTTGGGGTGTGTGTGTGTGTGTGTGTGTGTGTGTGTGTGTGTGTGTGTGTGTGCTTGGACTTGGCTGGCCAGACAACCCCATGATGATTGTGAGCATGCGTGGTTACAGTCTCACCACAGTGGCCGTGCAGGAAATCATGAAAATCAAGTAGAAACTGTTCTGTGGCACCTTGGACCTCAAGGAGTAGATGGCCACTGGGGCATCTTCCTCTTCCCTTAGAATGGGACGCTTCCTGGTGGCGTGTTTCCAGCCTTGATCCAGGGGCACTCACCTTCCATTCATGCACAGCGAGATGGCTTAGAGGGTAAAGGCACTTGCTGTCAAGCCTGCCAACCTGTGTTCTGTCCCAGAGACCTGCATACTGTAAGGAAGGAACTGACCTCAACAATTCTCCAAGTTTCCTTATGAAATAAATACATAAATAAATAATTTGATGCAAAAGAGACTCAAGGTCCCTTTTGTCATGGGAGCATGACAAGTCATGGCTAACTGAGTCAGTGCTCTCTCTTTGGAGTAGAGCAGTGGTTCTCAACCTTCCTAGCACTGCAACCCTGTAATATAGTTCCTCATGTGCTGACCCCCAACCATAAAGTTATTTCATTGCTACTTCATAACTATAATTTTGCTACCATTAAAAATCCTAATGTAATTATTCTTGGAGTTGGAGGTTTGCCAAAGGGGTCTCAACCCACACAGGTTGAGAACCACTGGAGTGGCACATGCTAGAGCCACAGAACAAACATCACACTTTAGCTGACAAACCAGGCAGCAAGTAGATCACACAGGGCTGTTGGTTTAGCAGACATAAAGGTGATGGCGTGACACAGCACAAATACTCCACTGAGCCACAGTTGCTCATTCCAGACCTGAAGGGTCTCTCAAACCTGGGCCTCTTCTCCCCCTTAGTAGTCAGGTCAAAACAACTAGTGTCCTCACCAATTTAACCCCCATCCCTGACACCAATAGCAACAAGAAAAAGTCCAAGTGCCTTTGAGTCTGGTTTCCTTTCCTGACATTGTTCATAGTACATAGCCCCTGGGGACAGGCTGAGTCCCAGCTGCTGAGTACTGGGCTCTGGGAGAGGAAGTACCACCCAGAACTGGTTTGCAACCTGGCAGCTTCCACAGCAGGCCAGTCCAACCCTCTGACACTTCAATTGAGACTGACTAGGGAGGGCCAGCCTGTGACTTGCAGCTTTCCTTGCAGATCTCCAGTTTCTGAAAACTGGGATCCTGCTGAAACACGTTTAGTCATTCAACCAACACATGCCAACTACCTGCCAGGAGCCAGGCACTGCTTGGCTCCAGGGGTACTACAGCAATCATCACAGCCCAATCCAGTGAGCCCAGAGTGGACTAGAGGGCTATGCAAAAGGTAACTCCTGAGCCAGGTTTTGATCTCAATTCTAGTACTCATATATGTATGGCCCGCGTAGACTGACATCATGACTGCTCCATAGTATGGCTAAAGCAAAGGTTTTTAATGTAAATATGAGAGAAGGAACAGCCAGGGGCATTTAGAAGGGTCCAGAGCAGAGAGAGAAAAAAAGTGGACTGAACATGACCAGCAGATCAGCCATGGCCCATAGAGAAGCAGAAACAGAACAGAGCAGACCAGAGAGAAATAAAGGGGGTCAGAGAGAGGGAGAGAGACAAAGAGAGAGAGTGTGTATCAAAGATAGCAGGGTTATAAGGAGAGTTAAGGGTGAGAAGGGTTAGGATGCCAGCATGGACTCTGAAATGGGTAACAGGTGCTTTACTTAGGGACCCTGGAGTCCAGCAGAGCTTGGGGATGTTAATAGGCACCACAGATAGCCAGTTGTCCTTTCTACCAGTGATAAGAAGAATGACTCCTTTTTGTAGAGGGGAACAGGCTTCCCGAGTTCTTGAGGAATGCTGGCTTTTGTCTAACCAATAGAAATCCTCCTATAGTCCAGGACTGCTGTTTTGAGTTTGAGGAATTGGAGTTCCCTTTGGAACTAAGCCTCATTTTCTCCCTTGGGGGAACAGGGCTGCTATTGAGGGGTGAGTCAGGTGAGCAGGTCCTAGGCTGGGCTCTCCCTAGGAACTATTCCTGGCTAGATAGGACTCTTGGGATAACATTGCAGTTCCTACATGAAGGTGGGTGTTTAGCACACTGGCCTGCACTGCTGAAACAAAAGTTGTTGCTTGTGAAATCAAGATTAATGGCTTAAAATCAAGAGAACTATATATTTAGCCAGTCATGGTGGTACATGCCTGTAATCCTAGCACTCAAGAGCTGAGGCAGGAGAATAATGAGTTCAAAACCAATCTGGGAGTATAAAGAAACACCCCTTCTGGGTTTTTTTGTTTGTTTGTTTTTTGCTTTTGTTTTTGTTTTTGTTTTTGTTTTTGAGACAGGGTTTCTCTGTGGCTTTGCAGGCTGTCCTGGAACTAGCTCCTGTAGACCAGGCTGGTCTTGAACTCACAGAGATCCGCCTGCCTCTGCCTCCCGAGTGCTGGGATTAAAGGCGTGTGCCACCAACACCCGGCCCCCTTCTGGTTTTTTGTTTGCTTTGTTTTGTTTTGTTAGAAACAGGGTCTCACTATGTAGCTCTGGCTTTCCTGGAACTAACTCTGTAGACCAGGCTGGCCTAAAACTCACAGAGATCTGCCTGCCTCTGCCTCCTGAATGCTAGGAACTAAAGGTATGAGATCCTTTCTTAAAAAGTCAAAGAGAGAAGCAGAGAAATGACTTGGCAGATAAAAATACTTGACTCTAAGCCTGACCTAAATTCAATCCCTGGGATCCACAGGATGGACAGAGAGAACAACTCCCACAAAGTTGTCCTTTGACCTGTACACATGAACCATGACACATGCATACCCATGCACACACATACACACATGAAATAAATGTTTTCTAAGAATCAAAGAGAGGGGCTGGGGATGTAGTTTAATTGGTAGAGTTCTTTTCTGGCATACAAGAAGCCCTGGGTTCCATCCCCAGCATTTCATAAATTTCATATTTTCTTTTCTGGTTTCTGTGATAATATGTCCCCAAAAAACTCTACCAGGGAACTCCTACAGATGATAAACACCTTCAGCAAAGTGGCAGGATATAAGATTAACTCAAAAAAAAAAAAATCTGTAGCCCTACTATATACGGATGACACATTGGTGGAGAAAGAAATCAGAGAAACATCACCCTTTATAATTGCCACAAACAACATAAAATACCTTGGGGTAACACTAACCAAAAAAGTGAAAGACCTGTATCATAAGAATTTTGAGTCTCTAAAAAAGAAATTAAATAAGATACCAGAAAATGGAAAGATCTCCCATGCTCTTGGATAGGTAGGATCAACATAGTAAAAATGGCAGTCTTGCCAAAAGCAATCTACAGATTCAATGCAATCCCCATCAAAATCCCAACACAATTCTTCACAGATCTTGAAAGAACAATTCTCAACTTTATATGGAGAAGCAAAAGACCCAGGATAGCCAAAACAACTCTGTACAATAGAAGAACTTCTGGAGGCATCACCATCCCTGACTTCAAGCTCTATTACAGAGATATAGTCCTGAAAACAGCTTGGTATTGGCACAAAACTAGACAGGTAGACCAATGGAACAGAGTTGAAAACCCTGATATTAACCCACACCCTATGAACACCTGATTTTTGACAAACAATCCAAATTTATATGCTGGAACAAAGAGAACATCTTCAACAAATGGTGTTGGCATAACTGGATGCAGACATATAGAAGACTGCAGATAGACCGAAGCCTTTCACCCTGCACAAAACTAAAGTCAAAATGGATCAAAGACCTCAACATAAACCCAGCCACACTAAACCTATTAGAAGATAAAGTGGGAAATACCCTTGAATTAATTGGTACAGGAGACCGCTTCCTGAACATAACACCAATAGCACAGGCACTGAGATCAACAATTGATAAATGGGACCTCCTGAAGCTGAGAAGCTTCTATAAGGCAAAGGACACAGTCAGCAAGACAAAACGGCAGCCCACAGACTGAGAAAAGATATTCACCAACCCCACATCTGACAGAGGGCTGATCTCCAAATATACAAAGAACTCAAGAAGCTAGTCTCCAAAACACCAAACAATCCAATTAAAAAGTGGGGTACAGAACTAAATAGACAATTCTCAATAGAGGAATCTAAAATGGCTGAAAGACACATAAGAAAGTGTTCAACATCCTTAGCCATCAGGGAAATGCAAATCAAAACAACTCTGAGATACCATCTTACACCTATCAGAATGGCTAAAATCAAAAACACCAATGACAGTTTATGCTGGAGAGGATGTGGAGAAAGGGGAACACTCCTCCACTGCTGGTGGGAGTGCCAACTTGTACAGCCACTTTGGAAATCAGTATGGCGACTCCTCAAGAAAATGGGAATCAGTCTACCACAAGATCCAGCAATTCCACTCCTAGGCATATACCCAAAAGAAGCACATTCATACAACAAGGACATCTGTTCAACGATGTTCATAGCAGCACTATTTGTAATAGCCAGAAACTGGAAGCAACCTAGATGCCCCTCAACCAAAGAATGGACAGAGAAAATGTGGTACATTTACACAATGGAGTAGTACTCAGCGGAAAAAAAACAATGGAATCTTGAAATTTGCAGGAAAATGGATGGAACTAGAAGAAACCATTCTGAGCGAGGTAACCCAATCGCAAAAAGACAAACATGATTTATGTACTCACTCATATGTGGATTTTAGACATAGAGTAAAAGATTACCAGCCTACAATCCACACTGCCAGAGAAACTAGTAAACAAGGAGGACCCTAAAAGAGACAAACATTGTCCCCTGGAAAAGGGGAAAGGGGCAAGATCCCCTGAGCAAATTGAGAGCATGGGAAGAGGGGGGAGGGAGCTACTAGAATGAGAAGGGAAGAAGAGGAAGGATGCAGAGGTCATGAGGGAGAAGAAAGGTTGAGTCAGGGGAAGAATAGAAGAAAGGATATGTGATAGGTAGGGTTTTAGTGTAGGTGTGGTAGGGGAGGACAGGAGGGAGAAGGGAACTGGGATTGTCATGTAAATCAATCTTGTTTCTAATTCAAATAAAAAAATGAAAATAGATAAATAAATAAATAAATAAATAAATAAATGGCCTGGAAAAAAAATGTCTTGACAAAAGCAACTTAGGAGAAAACCGGTTTATTTTGGCTCTCAGTACAGGTTACAGTCCATCCCAGCAGGGATGTCATGACAGCAGGAGCTTGAGGGAGCTGGTCACATGACATCCATAATCAGGAATGGAAAGCAATGAATCAATTCACGAATGCTAGTACCCAGTTTGATTTTTCCACTCATACAATTCAGGATCCCTTGCTTAGGGAATGGTGTCAACCACAGTGGGAAGACCTTCCCACCTCAATAACTATAGTCAAAATCTCAGCCCAGTGACTCTGGAGGCAGAGGCCTAGTCTACATAACAAGTTCCCAGCCAGCTAAGGCTACATTGTAAAAACCTGTCTCTAAGTAAATAAGACAACCCCCAACAGAGATGCCCTCAGGCCAACCTGATCTAGATAATGTCCTTACTGAGAGTCTCTTCCCAAGTGATTCTAGATTGTGTCAAGTTGACAATTAAAACTAAGTAGCACACTGAGTTTGGTGGCCTGTCTCTGTAATCCCAGCAGTCAGGAGGTCAAAGTGAAGGGACCAAAGTTCAAGGTCATCCTCAACTAAAGTACATAATGGGTCTTGAAACTTTTTCAAAAAATAAAAATCAGAAAAAAGAAGGTTAAGATTGTTAGTCCTGAAGACAAGTAGATAGAAGTGTGACTCTTGGCTCTGCCACACATTTGCCTGTGTCCCCAGAATGTGACTTAGTCTCTTTGAGTCTCAGCCTTTCAGATTGCATTGAAGACTGCACTATACTCCCTAAAGGCTGGGATTCTACAAACCATGTGCATCAGTTGACCATGTGAAGCCGTGGCTGGGATGGAGGTGGACATGGCAGAATCAGAATCTAAAAAGCTTGGGATGTGGCTCAGTGGTGGAGTTCTTGCCTAGCATGTGCAGAACCCACAGTTCCATATACCAGTGCCAGGAGACAAACAAAAATAACAAAGTTTCAGGGGCTGGAGAGGTGACTCAGTGGTTTAGAGCACTTGCTACTCTTCCCCAGGACCTAGGTTCAGTTCCCAGCACCCACACGGGGGCATGTGACCAGCTATAATTCCAGTTCCAGGGGATATAATGCCCTCTGGCCTCTTTAAACACTGCATGTGTATAGTACATGTGAATACATGTACGCACTCACACACATACAATAAAAAAAAATCTTTTTTTAAAAAAGATGAAGCTTAAGTGGTTTTTCTGTTTGAATCTGAAATAACGCCTACAGGTTCCTGTTTTGTCCTGTTTTGATCCTTGGTCCCCAGCTAGTGACACTATTTAGGTTGTGGTGGTGGGGGCATAGAACCTTTAAAAGGTGGAGCCTGGCTAGAGGAAGGATGGGCCTTTGAGAGTTAGAGGCTGGCCCTGTTTGAATTGCTGGCTGCTTCCTGATCCACCATGAGGTGAGCAGCCTGTGTCTCCACACCTACCACCAGGACTACCCCAACCAAGATGGCCTGAAAAATGCCTGAAACCATAAGCCAAAGCAAAATTCTGTTCCCTGGAGCTGTTTCTGTCAAGTATGGGGGTCATACAGGTGCCAAAGTAAATAATGAGAATGGCGACTATGTCCGTGTCTGCTGTCTTCAGCCACTGGACCCCATGGAGTTTTTAAAAGCCCAGAAGACAACAGTTCACTGGAAGCCTCTGTATTGGTCATAACTGGTCTCAAGTGCCACCTGCCTCAACTCTTTGCCCGAAAATGAGATTCCTCCTTTGTCTGGGCACTTGGGATGAGGTCCCCTCTGTACATAGATTTTTTGGACTGCAGCCCAAAAATAATGACATGGAGACTTATTAATTAGTTATGAAAGCTTGGGCCTTTCACTTAGGCTTGATCCCAACTAGCTCTTATAACTTAAATTAAGTTTCTATTAATCTACATTCTGCCTCGTGGCTTTTCTCTCCCCTTCTATACATCCAACTTGCTCTGCATCTCCCTGGTGTCTCTCCACCTCTCTTCTTCCCAGAGTTCCCCTCTCTCCTCAGAAATCCCGCCTATTCTCTCCCACCTAGCTATTGGCCATTCAGCTCTTTATTAAACCAATCAGAAGGTACCTTAGGCGGAGACACATCTTTACTATATAAAAAAGATTATCCCACATCACCCCTCCCCCATTTCATGTAGGGGTTCCTGTGGGCATGTGATTACACAAAGGAACAAGGGAGGACATGGGAAATGATACCATGTGGACAGTCCTCAGAGTCCTCGGGTCTCTGATTGGTTCCTTGCCACGAGGCAGGCATCTGACCTCCTAGTGACCAAGGCAAGGTCAGGCAAGCACGTGTTAGGCTGTTATGGCTCCCGAAATGGGGAGCTGGTCCCTTCACAGCTAAGAGCTTCTTCCCCTCTCCCTGCTTTTTCTTTCATTTTACAGTATTGCCATGATTAATTTTAATTGTCACTATGGCAAAACCTAGAATCACCCAGGAAGTGTCTCAATAAGGGATGGCTTAGAAGAGGAACATGTGGGTAGTTGGAATGGAACCCTGGTGCTCTGGAAGTGCAGAACAGGCTCTTAACTGCTGATGCATCTCTCCAGCCCTTGGTTTGGTTTCTGAGAAAGGTCTCTTGTAGCCCAGGTTGGCCCTGAACTCTTTATATAGCTGAAAATGCCCTTGAATGTCCAGTCTCCTTACCTCTACCTCCCTTGGGCTGGGATTACAGGCACCACACGCCACACCCAGCTGGGAAACCATCTGTTTTATTCCCACCACAGGCCAGGAAGCCCTGAAGCTCAGATCTTTGACTAATTCAACACTGAGCACAATCACTAGGTATAGGGGAAAAAAGAAATAAACTGAGCATTTTTATAATCTACATTTTAAAGACAAGTTGAAATTCCATATTATAGAAAACAATGTGGAAAAGCACAAAATTCCTAGCTTAGCAGAAATCCCTTTTATTGTTTATTCTGAATTAACCCTTCCCAGTAGAGATGCCCCTGGAAGAGCACAAAAGAGATAACTGGAGACACTACTTACACTCAATGTTTCTAAAAGTGTCTGAGGGCTGGTGAGATGTCTCTGGCAGGTGAATATGGTGATATATTATTTATGATTCATTAAAGCTTGCCCGAGGATTCAGAAAGCAAAGTCATTTAATTCCAGCAGCCAGAAGCTAGGAGGTGGTGGAACACACCTTCAATCCTAGGACTCAGGATTAATACATAGATGGATCTCTATGAGTCCAGGACCACCCAGATCTACAAAAGATTGATCCAGTCCTAAAGAGAAACAAAGATGATCTCAGCGCCTGGGATCACATGACTTTAATCCTAGCACTAGAGGAGTATAAAAGACAGGAGCAGGGTTTTCAGTAGTCAGTATCCAGCATTCATTCTCCAGCCACACTGAGGACAGGAAGACATTGAAGTCTCAGGATTCTCCAGCCATTCTCAGGAAAGAAAGCAGGATCAGCCCATTCAGCCTGAGGAAATGGTAAAAGCTACTTTGCTTTTTTGTTCTTCAGCTTGAAGTTTGAAGCCCAATATCAGTTTCTGGGTCTCCAAGCTTCATGACCTGAATTTGATTTTTGGAACCTCCAGACCGCGGGCACACACACACACACACACACACACACACAAATACATTTTTAATGTTTTATGTAAAAAAAAAATAGGACTGGGGAGATGGTTCAGTGGTTAATAGCACTGACTGCTCTTCCAGAGGACCTGTGTTCAATTCCCAATACCCACATGGCAGCTCACAACTGTCTGTAACTCCAGTTCCAGGGGATCTGACACCCTCACACAGACATGCTTGCAGGCAAAACACCAATGAACATAAAATAAAATAAAAAAATTAAAGAAAAAAAGAAACCAACAATAAGCTAGGGAGATGGCTCAATCACTAAAGTGTTTACAATTCAGGCATAAGGACCTAAGTTCAATACACAGATTCCATAAAAGAGCCAGATGTCACAATATGCAATTGTAATACCAGCCCTGGGGAGGTAGAAACAAAGGATCCTTGGACTCACTAACTAGCCAGCCTAGGTGAAACTTCAAGCCCCAGGCCAATGAGAGACTCTATCTCAAAACAACAACAACAACAAAACAACAACAACAACAAAAAAAAAGTGGACAGATCCCAAGTAATGATACCTGAGGTTGTTCTCTGGCCTCTGTAGATATGTACATCTCACATTCATACACTTACAACCCACACATACAACTCAATAAGAGGGAGGGAAGAAGGGAGAGAGAAAAAGAAGAGCGAGCAGAGCCAACAGTACTCAGGCCAGGGAAAATATGCAGTGACTGGCCAGAAAGCACAGAGCCTGCAGTCTCTTTGGAAAAAAGCTGCGTTTATACAAAGATATGTATATATAAAACCAGGGTTTCCAGCAACCCCACCTGTGTTTATGCAAGAGAAATTTAAACACACACACACACACACACACACACACACACACACACACACACACACACATCCATGAAATAATCTGAACAGTAATGTTGGCAGGAGTTCCATACATAATTTCTGGCAATCATGGGATCAGCCCACACATCTCTCAACTTGTGAATGGCAAACAAGTGTCCACAACCAGCAAGAAGAGTGATTACCAAAGCCCACTAAAGCTGGGTCTGCAACACGTAATCCTAAGCGAAAGATGCCGTGATCAAGGGGCTACAAACTCTGGTTAGTTGTTTGGTTGGTTTTTATTTGTTTTTGGGGGGAGCAGGAGAGTTCAGTGCTGGTAATGGAACCCAGCTTTAAGTGTGCTAGGCAAGCATTCTACCATTGAGCCATGCTCCCAGCCCCTCATGGGGAGCTTGAGGGGCTTCTTACCACTGAGCCATATCCTCCAGCTCTAATCCTGTTCTTATGACATTCTGGAACAGGCAAAACCACAGAGACAGAAGACAAGTCAATGATGGACTGGGGCTGTGGCCGGAAGAAGGCTGGTAACAAATCGGTGTCAGACACTTCCAGGGGAGTGATGGAATTGTTTTGTGTGATTTTATTATTTTTGATTATGTATATATGCATGTACGTCTAGCGTATGTGAATATATACCATGTGTGTGCAGGTGCCTGCAAAGGTCAGAAGAGGGCATGAGGGCATAGGACCCCTTGGAGCTGGAGTTGCAGACAGTTTTGAGTACTGAGAACTAGACTTAGGTCCTCTGCAAGAGTGGTATGTACTCCTAACCACTGAGCATCTCTCCAGCCCTGACCCCTTGACTTTATATTTGTCCACTCTTACAAGATGAAACCCAAAACTGCCTGAAAAGTCACATTTTCTAATCTCAAGGGTGAAAATGATTAAACTGAGAGAGTTCCATGAAGCAGGGACAGCAGACCCTGGGAAAGGACTCCGTTGGGCTGAAATGGAAAGTGTCTGTCTCCCAGCCATGTCATGCAGCAAACCAGGGATTGATTCAGGCAGTGTCTTTGGAGCCTTGCTAAGGCGTCTGGGGGCAATAGGGAGATACAGAAGGTTTCAAAACAGATCAGTGCACTGAACAGAATTCAGCTTGAAAAAAAATATTCTGTAAAGAGAAGGGAGGATGACTTAAGCAGAGAGCATGAACTTAATACCAGCTGTGTTCAGGGTACTGTTCTAGAAGCCAAGATCTGAAAAGAGATGTAGAACACGGTGTGGTGGCATAGGCTTATAGCCCCAGCACTTCTGAGGCTGAGTCAGGCAGACCGTGGGCTGAGAGTTCAGAGTCAGTCTGGGTGACATGGGGAAACCCTGTCTTAGACAGAGAAGACAGAGAGGAGAAAGAGGCCAGGGAGATGTCTCCGTTTGTAGAGTGCATGCTAGGCAAGCATGAAGGAGGACGTGAGATCAGATCCCCAGCAACTGTGTAAGGCTGCATTTGGCAACATGCTTCTATAATCCCAGTACAGAGGGAGGGCAGAGAAAAGACCCTTGGCAGCTTGCAGGCCAGACAGGTCTAGCAGAATTGTTGAACTCTAGGTTTAGTGAGAGAACCTGTCTCAAAAAAATAAAAATAAAGTGGAAATGGATTGATGAAGATAGTCAACATGGACCCCTGTCCTTTACCAGTGCTCAGATGCACACACGCAGAGATATGTTCATTATACACACAAAACTACCACTACATATACCTATGAGAGATAGAGAAGCACACACACACACACACACACACACACACACACACACACACACACACACGGGCAGGGAAGGGGGTGGAGACTAGCCCTAGAGCTCTTCCACTTTACCAGGGAAGACAGATCTTAAACAAGGAAGCTAATATATGAGATTACTATCTCAGGTGAATGAGGTGGATGAGGAGGGAGGAATCTTGGCACAGTGCCATTGAGGCTACCGGACAAGATGGCATTTGGCCATCACCAAACAGCAGGAGACGGCAGCTGACCCAAGATCTGGAAGACCAGCTTGGAGCACTGCACCTCCCGCCAGCCCCCCAGCCTCCTAGCTGCGGTGAATAACAGCATTGGCCCAATGCAGAGGGACCGCCTGAGTCAGAGTGGGAGAGTTTCCTTTTGGCACTGAAGGTCATGGCTGTTGCCATTATAAACAGTGCCCGTGTTGATACAATCACATGGACTCCAGGGCGCACCTGGAAAAGCAAGCCTGACATTCAGATTTAAACCACACAACCCAAAACCAGGGTTAAGCAGGGAAAACAACTCTCCCTGCAGTCTCCTTGCCAGCCAGACAATGTCCCTCCCAGGCTCCTCAGTCAGGACCCTCCTGGGGTGTCACCACCAGTGTCCCCCGGGAGGCATTCTGTTACAAATTGGGCCTCTAAGTCAGGTCAGATGTGGCTGCCAGCCCACCCACCATGCTCATTAGGGCATGATGAAATCAAAGCCAGGAATAAATCATGCTGGTGAGGGAAAGGGATATGACTTAAAGGTAGGCTATCAGCTCTGAGACTGTACATGCTTAGACATGTCTATATATTGCCTTGCACTCATGGCATGCTTTTCTAACCAGAAAAATCAGAATTACACACATCTGAAGCACTTGTTAGTATGAATGGGCTCCACCAAGTTTAGTTGTCAGTCATCTTCCTGTATTTGGCGCATCCTTCCATAAGAGGACACACCTGGCTAAGGCAGAAGCCAGAATCTTGCTTTTCCAACTCACTTGCAGCTGTGTTAGAATGCTCATGTGTGCTCCATCACTCAGAGGCACTAGCACTAGGCTCCTGCTTAGAAGTCAGCAAGAGAAGCGAGTGTAAGAAGGGACCCATCTGGAGAAGGTAGGGCAAAGCCACCCAGCATCCGAGAGGGCAGCAGGACCAAAGGTGACAGTGTCCTTAGATCTTTTTAGAAATTTTGTGATAGTGTAGCTTATATCCCAGGCTGATCCCTATCTGTAGCCCAAGATGACCTCTACCTCCACCTCCCAAGTGCTAGGATCACAGCTTCAACCACCACATATGGTTTTTATGAGGGGCTGGGGTTTGAACCCAGAGCTTTGCACACACTAAAACAATCACTGTACCAACTGAGCTACAGCCTCAGCTATTGCTAACTTTTAATATATTAATTTTGGTAACACTTCAAGAACTCCCTGCTCTGGTTTCTCCCAATTGGTGGATACATTGTATTTCAAAACAATTCTTACTAAAAAGAAACCCCTTGCAAATCCACTACCGGGAGGGAGATGCTTAGCGATAAATACCAAGCATAAGCATAAGCTAAGCCACACAGTAGTAATAGGAATTGTTACCTCAGGAAGGCCATCGAGAAAGGAAATGGGGTGGAGGAGATGGCTCAGCTAGCAAAGGTGCTATACTTGAGTTGGCCCTCCAGGACCTACATAGTAGAAGGAGAGAATTTCAGGTTGCCCTCTGACCTCCACACCTGCCCCATGACTTGCACACCCATGCACATACAAAGTGAATATTTTTTTATCTGCATAGGGCTTTTGCCTGTGTACATGTCTGGGTACCACATGCATGCCTGGTGCCTGAAGAGGACAGAAAAGGGTATTGGATCCCCTGGGACTGGATTAGTGAGCTATCATGTGGATGCTGGGAAAGAAACCCAAGTCCTCTGGAAGAGCAGCCAATGCTCTTAACTGCTGAGGAGATGGTTTGAATGAGGATGACTCCCATAGGCTCATATGTTTGAAGGCTTGGTCCCTTGTGGAATTGTTTGGGAAAGGATTGGGAGGTCTGGCCTCATTGGAGGCCAGGCATCCCCTGGGGTGTGCTCTGAAGTTTCAAAAGTCCACACCATTCCCAGCTATCTCTCTCTCTCCTTTGTGGTTGTTGTCTCAGCTACTGCTCCACCGCCAGTAGCCTGCCTGCTGACATAGCCCCCACCACGATGTCATGAATTCAGCCTCTGAAACCATCATCACAGATAAATTCTTTGTTTTGTAAGTCGCATTGGTCATAGTGTTTCATCACAGCAATAGAAAACTAAGACACCATCTCTCCAGTTCCAGGTTTTGTCAGTTAGTTTGTTTGCTCGTTTGTTTTTAATTTAATTAAGTTGCTAACAATAGCTGCCCATGGCTACTGTTAACAACCTGAGCCTACTGCAGGAGGCTCAAGATGAAAGGAGACAGGACAGACCTTTAAGGTTCTGTACCTGACCCTCTGCCACCAGCTCCCAAAATGTAGAGTCTTGGCTGATGAAGATGCTTGGGATAAGTGACGGATGAGTGCTCAGCCCTAAACAGGACATTTGTACCACCCCTCTAAGACTTGAGGTTCATTTCAAGAGAGGGATCCAGCACAGTGTAGGAAGTGGGATGTGGGAAGAAGAGCTGTGAAATGTCTGCTTCTAGGCACGGAACAGCCATTGCACTCAGGAACTCAACGCAGCTACAGTTGCCTGCACAAGACTAAACCAGTCAGGGCTGGAGAGATGGCTCAGCGGTTAAGAGCACTGCCTGCTCTCCCAGAGGACCCAAGATCAATTCCCAGAACCCACCTGGCAGTTAACAACTGTCATCAACTCCAAGATCTGGCACCCTCACACAAACATATGTGCAGGCAAAACACCAATGCACATAAAAAGAAATACATTTAAAAAAAAAAAAAAGATTGGACGAGACAAGAGTCAATCAGGCATCAGGGAAGAACTCACAGGACTGTATCTCAGCCCATTCAACTAGGATTCTGGGGGTAAGGCAGTCATTGTCCTCATTTGTGTACCCACTGCTGAGCCCTAATAGAGTTCCAAACCCACAGTTATGCGGATGGTCCTGGTTAAAATAAGTGTGTCACAAAACAAGGCATAAGTGTGGGATAGGGCTGTATAGGGAATAAGGGAGACGACAGGAGCAGGAGAAGGATAGGAGAAGACGAAGTGAGAGTAACCAGAATGTACTGTACACACAGATGACATTGTCAAAAATCAAATTTAATTTTAAAATGCATACCTGTAGCTGTCAGCAGAGCCTGGGGGCTCAGGCCTGTAATCTCAACACTTAGGAGTTGAAGCAGAAAGATCATAAGTTAGCCTGGGCTACATAACAAAACCTTCAAAAACAAAGTTGGGGTTGGGGGTAGGAGTGGAGAGTTGTCAGTCATGAGCATTGGCTCCTCTTCTTGAGAACCTGGGTTCCATTCTCAGAACTCACATGGTGGCTCACAACTATCTATAACTCCAGTTCCAAGGAATTTGATGCCCTCTCTGACCTCCTTGGGCACTAGGCATGCACGTGGTATACAGATAAACACGAAGGCAAAACATTCACATACATAAGATGATAAAATATTAATGGGGGTGTTGGGATGCAACTCAGTCAGCAGAGTGTTTGCCTGGCATGCAGAATTCCCTGGATTAGATCTCCAGCACCAAGTAAACTCAGAGTGGTGGCACAGGCATGTAATCCCAGCCCTGGGGAGAAGGGGGAAGGAGAATCAGACATTTAAAGTCATCCTCAGATACACAAGAATTTAAGGCCAGTGTGGACTGGCTACATGAAATTCTCCCCCCCACACACACACACATATACCTAAAGAGAAAGAGAGAGAGAGAGAGGGAGAGGGAGAGGGAGAGAGAGAGAGAGAGAGAGAGAGAGAGAGAGAGAGAGAGAGGAAGGAAGGAAGGAAGGAAGGAAGGAAGGAAGGAAGGAAGGAAGGAAGGAAAATAGAAGGAATGAGGGAGGGAGGGGGGAGGGAGGGACGCATGAATCTGGAGGCTGAGGAGATAGATGGCTCAGCCCACAAAGGAGCTTGCTGCCAAGATTGATGGATGACTCAAAAGCCATGTGGTAGAAGGAGTGAACTGACTCTTGCAAGTTGTCCTCTGACCTCCATACATGTGCCATGACACGTGTAAACACACACATACACAGTGTGAACAATTTTCTTCCAGTTTTTCAAGACAGGGTTTCTCTGTGTAGCCCTGGATGCCCTGGAACTCACTCTGTAGACCAGGCTGGCTTTGAACTCGGAGCTCCCCCTGCCTCTACCTCCTGAGTGCTGGGATTAAAGGTGTGCGCCATCACTGCCTGGTCAATATACATAAAAAATTTAAAAACCTGTATCTGTGCAGATTTTACTTATCAAAAAATAAAAATAGAAGTGAACATGCCAAGAAGACAAAATGGAAAAATGAAAGACAGTGGTTAAACAATAGGCAGAAAGTTCTCCAGACAATTGTTTCCCACCTTAGTCTGCATTTTTCAAATATCAGTATCAGGATGTACGGACACCAATCACCAGACAAAGGATAGCACAGGGAAAAGCCAGAACCCACAGGACAGGAGATGCTCGCAAATCACACGGCTGGTAATGGACTCCTATCATGCCTTTTATTTGTTGGAGGCAGGTTAGGTTTTTCCTATGATTATTCTGTCTTGAACTCCTGGCAATCATCCAGCATCAATAGCCCAGTGCTGGGATTATGGGCATGTGTTACCAAGCTTGGTTTATAAAGAATTATATAATTAAAAGGCAACACAATTAAATGTGAATAAAGAATTCAAAGAGATATTTTTCTCACTGAAGATAGACACAGACATGTGGCCAAAAAAAAAAAAAAAAAGAAAAAAATGCTTGTAAGATGACTTGGGGATAGCACTCTGAAATGATGAGAGGCCACTTCACACTTGCAAGAATAGCAATATATGTGTATGTGTGGGGCACACACACACATACACTCAGAGAGAGAGAGAGAGAGTCTGTGTAGCTATGGCTGGCCCTCAAATTATTTTTTTTAAATATTTATTTATTTATTTATTTGCTTCATTTTACATTCCAACCAAAGTTCTCTCTCCCACCCTTCATCCCTCCTTCTCTGGTCTCCCCCAAAGCCTACCCCCCCATCCACTCCTCCCAACAGGTAAGGGCTCCCAGGGGGAGTCGACAGTTTGGCACATTAAGTTGGGGCAGGACCAAGCCCCTCCCCTCTGTGCTAAGTCTGAGCATGGCATCCCCTCATAGGGAAGGCTCAAACTCTTAATCCTCCTGCCTCATCTTCCCAAGTGCAGTGATGACAACCATAAGCCACTATATCCTAGTAGAATACTAACTAAAATAAAACAAAAACAAAAAACCAGAGGTGAGGCCTGGTAGCTCAGTCCTGTCATCCCAGCTACTCTTACAACCAAAGCAGAAGGATCACAAGCTCAAGTCTTGCTTCAGTTACAGGGCAAGTTCAAGCAAGGATAGCCTGAGCTAGTTAGTGAAATCCTATCTCAAATCAAAAGTAAAAAGAAGCCCGGGGGTACAACTCAATGGTAGAACACTTGCCCAGCACGCATGAAGCCCTGGATTCAATCATTCAATCCTCCATTCTGTAAAATGAATAGACAAAAAAAAAAAAAAAAAAAAAAGAGTTGCTGTGTTGCTGTTAAGTGTTGAGGATGCTACAGTGAGGTGGGAGGAGGGATACCATGGTGACATTGCTGTCAAAGCACCTGCTAGCTGTTCCAAAGTTAAATACAGACTTGTGTGTGACTCGGCCATCCCACTCCTAGGTAAATACCAGAGAAATGAAGGCATGTCCACACAGAGACCTGTGTATGAATAGCTGTGCTATTCACAGTCTCCAAGACTGGAAAGAACCCAGAAGTCCATCCACTGACAGACAGGTCAATCAGAAGTGGTCTATTTACACAACAGAATATTACTTAGTCAGAAAAAGAAACATAAAGCTAAAGATATTAGTCAAGAAAAAGCACACACAAGGAGTTCCATTTTGCATGAAATGCCCAGAATAAGCCCATTGTCAGAGAGAAAATAGGGCTGGGGTTGGAGGGGAAGCAGGATATGACATGGGAGTGACTGCTTGACGGGAAATTCGCTCTGGCTGGGGATAAGAGAGCTCAAAGGTTGTGGTAGAGGGCCACTACCCTGTGAGTACACTAAACACGGAATTATGCACTTGTATGCACACTGCACGGAATGGGACTCATAGCTCCATGAAGCTGTTTTTAAAAATCTAGAAAAAACAAACACATACAAATAAAAATGGAGCCGGGTGTTGGTGGCACATGCCTTTAATCCCAGCACTCGGGAGGCAGAGGCAGGCGGATCTCTGTGAGTTTGAGGCCAGCCTGGTCTCCAGAGCGAGTGCCAGGATAAGCTACACAGAGAAACCCTGTCTCGAAAAACCAAAAACCAATAAATAAATAAATAAATAAATAAATAAATAAATATGGATACCCTGGCCTGTGTGTTTGTAATCCCAGCACTTGGAAGGTCAAGGCAGGAGAATCAGGAGTTCAAGGCCAACCTCAGCTACAGGAAAAGTTTGTAGTTAACCCTACAAGAGACACTGTCTCAAAACTAAAATAGAACTAGGGAGACCGTTCAGTCTAGAAAATGCTTGCATGAGGACCTGTTTGATCCCTGGAACCAACATAGAAAAAAAAAAAAGAAGCTGACCATGGTGGTACATGCTGATGCGTTCTTGTATTCTTAGCACTCAGGGGTGGGGATGGAGACTGGAGGATCCCTGGGGCTCACTGGCAGCCACCCTAGCCTACTTGACAAGTTTCAAGCCACTGAGAGACCCTGTGTCACAAGAACAAAGCAGATGATGTTCTGAGGGCACAACACTTGAGTTTTAACTCTGGTTTCTACACATGAGCATATACACCACACACACATCTACAACCCCAGCCACCAACACATATGAACATGCATGCCAACATTTATACACATTATATATATGAATATTTTAAAAGTTGGGACTGGGGATGTAACTAGGAGCATGGATGATGTGAAGGCTTGCCTAGCATGCAAGATGCCCTATGTTTGATCTCCAGCACCCCCAAAACTGGGCATGCTGGTACATACCCTGCAACCCCAGCACTTGAGAGATAGAGCAGGAGGATCAGAAGTTCTGGTCATCCGTCCCTACACAGTTAATGTGACAGCACCCTGGCATATAGGAGAACCTAACTGAAAAAAAAACAAAAACAAAAACTAAAACTGGAGACTGGAGAGATGGCTCAGTAATAAAGTACTTGCCTTTCAAACATGAGGACTTGGGTTCAGAACCCGCTGGGCATGGTGGCACACACTTTTAACCCATGTGACTCTAGGAGGTCGAGGCAGGAGGGTTTCTGTGAGTTTAAGGCTAGCCTGGTCTACATAGCAAGTTCCAGGACAGCCAGGGCTACACATTGAGACTATCTCAAAAAGAAGGAAAGAAAGAAAGAAAGAAAGAAAGAAAGAAAGAAAGAAAGAAAGAAAGAAAGAAAGAAAGGAAGGAAGAAAGGAAGGAAGAAAGAAAGCCAGGAAGAAAGAAAGGAAGACAGGAAGACAGGAAGAAAGAAAGGAAGAAGAAAAAAAAAAGCAAGACAGATTTCTAGTAACCATGTACCCCATAATGGCAAGACAGGAGGCTGAGCTCTGCAGACCTTTCTGACTCTGCCTCCAGCACACTGGGATGACAGATGTGGGTGGCCACACCCAGATGCTATCTTTCTTCATGAAATACTCTACTTCATTCTACTTAGTACCCTACCATTGGTATCGGCAGCCCTTGACATATCTGGTCTTGCCGATTTTGTAGGAAGCATTAGATGGATCAGGGATCCACGTTCACAAGGTCTACCTCAGGTGTTGTGTCAGTCCTCCACTGAAGCAGCCATGATGGCTGCTTTCCAGGCCCTGATGCTAACTAACACACTGTAAAATAAAATACACTGCCTTGTGAATTTCCAAATGGATCACTCCCAGCTTGGTGTGAGATAAAAGGAGCAGAGAAGCCATGGATGAGGAAGGAAGAGCACAAGAAGCAGGAAGGTAGGATGAAGTCAGAGAGACAACAGGGGGCGGAGCAGATACCCCATCCCCTCCACTGCAAGCACAGTAGGAAACCAGTCTGAGGTCCTTAGGTCATTGCCCAGGCATGATTCCCAAGAAACAAAATCCTGCTGGGTGGGGCTTGACTTCCCCCTTTTCAGAAAGACAAAGGTATGTGGAGATAGTGCCCTCATTCCAGCTTAATGCTACCTAAGGGAACTGTCCTGGCCCGGTTGGGGCCCAGGCTCAGGGACAAGCCCATTGCCGGAGCCTCCCTCCCCAGGTTCCACTTACACTCTGTGGTAGTTTAATGTAATTGATCGCCATTAGCTCATAGGGAGTGGCACTATTAGGAAGTGTGGCCTTGTTGGAGGAAGTATGTCACTGTGGGGGTGGACTTTGAGGTCTTATATATGCTCAAGCCGCACGAAGTGCTGCAGTCCACTTCCTGCTGCCTTCTGAATCAAGATGTAGCTAACGCCACATCTGCCTGCACACCGCCATGCTCTCCACCATGATAATGGATTGAACCTCTGCCCTGAAAGCCAGCCTCAATTAAATGTTTTCCTGTATAACAGTTGTCGTGGTCATGGTGTCTCTTCATAGCAACAGAAACCCTAACTAAGACACTCTTCACCTTTGAAAGGGTCAGAGCACACACCCCTTCAACTGCGCTCATCACTCCTCCAGCCTAGCCTTCAGTCCTGACCGGCGCTGCCCATCTCCTGGCCTCACTTGTTCCCTTACAAATTGGGTCCCCAGAGTGGTTCAGTTATAGAGAATGAATATGGTCAAACATGAGAGGGACTCCTCTGGGCCTGAGTCTTGCTGGCATCCACAGGCTGGACCTGAGGGTCCCTTATCATTGTTCCCTAGCTTTGATCTTCAGCAACTCAAGCCATGGATGGAGAGATGAAGAGAGACTCAAGATATTGAAGAAGAAATCTTGAGTCCTTGGGAGAGAGAAAGGCCAGCTTCCAAAGCATGCTCCTTGGAAGGGTAGGATCCATGTACTGGACAGTGAGAGCTGGTTCCAGGCCTGCCCCTGCCCAGAGCCCAGGAACCAGCCTACCCTTGAGTACAGATCCAAGGATTGTGGGGACTGCATACCTGTGAAGCTAAACAAGTCCCACCACAGGGGAGTGGTGGAGCCAAGGTCTGATCCCATTATAGGTATCTCTTGATTTTCTACTGCCCTGTTCATAGTATGGCAAAGAAAAGGCTTCTCAGGGCCTGCCCTGCTTAAGACCCCAGGTCATCACAAATAATCCAGCAACTGCACTCAATTGGGACAGCCCCCAAAGAACTGCAAACAGGGACCCTAGCAGGGACTCACACTTTAGCACCATGCACAATAGCCGAGAGTCAGAGCAGAGCAGTGCCCTGACATGCATAGGCAAACAAAATGTGGTATATCTACAAAGCGGAATATTATTCATCCAGGAAAAGGAGGGGAGTTTTCATGCCTGCTATATTGCCGATGAGCCTTGAGGACATTGTACTAAGGTAAATAAACCCAGTCCCAAAAGGCCAAGTCCCATACAAGCAGAGTTAAAGAAGGACCCCAGAGGGAACATATCCTGAGGGACAGAAAGGAAAATGACAGTGCCAGAGGTGGGGAGCAGAATGCAGTCATCATTAAATGGGGACAGAGTTTGGGTCTGGGAAGATGAGAAGGTTCCACAAAAGGATGGTCAGGATAGCTGGACAGCATAATAAAATTCAGCATGAAAAGGGAGGCATCACAGCACACAATGAGGAAATTCAGAGAACTGTAAGGTCATTCTTTAAAATTCAATATTCCAGCTGGGCGGTGGTGGCGCACACCTTTAATCCCAGCACTCAGGAGGCAGAGGCAGGCGGATCTCTGTGAGTTTGAGGCCAGCCTGGTCTACAAAGCGAGTTCCAGAATAGTCAGGGTTCCACAGAGAAACCCTGTCTCAAGAGACAAGAAAACAACAACAACAACAAAGTTCAGTATTCCACCCATCTGGAAAACCTGGAAGATATGTATTTTTAGACATATACAACCAACTAAACTTAAATTCAGATAAAGTAAACAATCCTAATGGAACCACAGCATTCAATGAGATAAAAAAATAATAATTTAAAGTATCCCCAAGTAAGCCCAGGGCCAGAAGGACTGAGGTCAGAATTTTACCAGACCCTAAAAGAGAACTGACACCAGTACCCCTTAAAGTGCTCCAGACAAGAGAGACTGAAAGAGCACTTCCAAAGTCTCTCCTGATACCCAAACCAGATGGACTTAACATCAATAGAAAATTATAAGTCTGCATCTCTGATGAATATGGAGGCAAAAAATTCTTGAAGAGACAAGCAATTCAAGAAGATATCAAAATATTATCCATCATGATCACCTTGGCTTCATCTCAGAGATGTAGGGATTGCTCAACATTCATAATAAATCAATACATATAATCTACACATAAATAGATTAAAGGACAAACACCCCATTATCTTCTCATTAAATAAAGAAAGGTCTTTTGACAGATTCCAACATATCATGACAAAAGTCCATTAAGATATTGGGAGCCAGCCAGGCGATGGTGGAGCACGCCTTTAATCCCAGCACTTGGGAGGCAGAGGCAAGGGGATCTCTGTGAGTTTGAGGCCAGCCTGGTCTACAAAGTTACACAGGGAGACCTTGTCTTGAAAAAAAAAAAAAAAAAGACATTGGAAGCCACTCCTGGGATAGATAGTTCCTGAGGCTCCTCTGTGTCTGCCAAGGCCACTTCTCTGCTGGACACAGCCACAGCTGCCTCCCTCCCTCCCTCCCTCCCTCCCTCCACCCAGGGGAAGAGGAAGTGGTCAGAGGCCAGCAAAGGAGAGCCTGAAAGAGGGCATGTCCCAACCCAGGCCACCCCTCCCCTCTGCGGAAGAGTGGACTTGAGTCGGGGTGCCCAGAGTTTCCACCACTAGGAAAAACAGAACCTGCTGAACCCCAACACTGATGTCCAGGCTTCTAGACTCCAGAGTAGGGGAGGGGCATGGGAAACCCAAAACCAACACCAGTCCCTCCTTAGGCTCAGAGAGGATGAAGCATTGCTGAGCGCTGACGAATGTGTCTCAGGAGCTGGGGGTTTGAAGCCTGGCTCCGGGGCTTAGTGAAAGAGTCCTTTCTGCTAACAGCTGAGGCAAGAATCCATGAGGTGCAGGCACAGCCTGTTCAAGGGGTTGCTTGGTCTGCAGTCAGAGTTAAAGAAATGTCAGTGCTGTTATATACCAGGGTTGTCTCTGTGGTCTGGGGCTCTCAGGTTCTTTTCTTCGTGACACTGGAATGAGGGCTCCATTTAGGCTATTTCCAGAGAAAACCAATTGTGAGTGGAGTAAGAATTATAAAGCTCTCTGTGTGTTGTATATACATATGTGTCCAGGTGTATAAATGTGTGTCTTTAAATGGAGCCCAGCGGTCAAAGGTCAAAGTTGGGCATCCCCTCTACATTCTCAACCTTTTTTTTCCCTCTTGAGACAGGGTATCTCTGTGTAGCTTTGGAGCCTGTTCTGGAACTCTCTTTATAGATCAGGCTGGTCTCGAACTCACAGGGATCTGCCTGCCTCTGCCACCTGAGTGCTGGAATTAAAGGCATACACTACCACCGCCAGCCTCCACCTTCATTTTTGAGACAAGGTCTCTCAATGAACCTGGAGATCACTGATTCAACTCGCTGGTTCTCCAGGGATACCTAAGGATCTTCCTGACTCTGCTCCCCCAGTGCTGGACTTACATGAATGTGCCACCATGTTTGGTTTTTTCTTTTTCTTTTTTGGTTTGAGACAGAGTCTCAGGGTCTCACTGGTCACCCTGGAACTTGCTATGTAACCCAGGCTGGCCTTGAACTCACAGGGATCCACCTGCCTCTTCCTTCCAAGAGCTGGGATTAAATAAAGGCATGTTCTATAATACTCCATGCTTGACTTTGGGGGATCCAAGCTGGGGTCCTAATTCTTGGGCAGTAAGCACTTTACTCATTATCTCTCCACGCCCACCTCGTCCCCCCACACCCCAGAAACTCTAAGAATAAGCAAGAATAAACCCCTTTATTTGCAGAGGTCCACTCTGAGCTTCTTGACTACAGTCTAATCACCAAATACTTTCACAGCCACAGGGAGAAGCATAGCCCTGCTGCCTTCCGGGATGGAGTCAGTTTATTTAAGTATGAATGAGAAAGAACAGATCTAGACAGTTGCCATCACATACCTGTGCACAGCTGTTATGTCTCTTTGGGTGTGGTGACTTTGGAGTCACAAAAACAAATTCTACCCAGAAACACCAACTCCAGATTCAAAAACCACAAAACTGCCTTCCCCAGAATGCACCACTCTGGACTACATTTCCCGGAATGCAGAGAGGTCATGTTGCTACCTTATTTCTCACCCTGATGACTTCTGGGAGTTGTAGTCTCTACCTGTACTAGAGGCAGAAACCCATGGGCCAAGAAAGACCACCATGGTTGTCTAAGTGGGAGCCTCAGCCAGGCAGAGGTGGCGCTGGCCTTTAATCCCAGCACTCAGGAGGCTGAGGCAGGCAGCTCTCTGTGAGTTTGAGGCCAGTCTAGTCTACAAAGTGAGTTCCAGGACAGCCAAAACCATCCCACAGAGAAACCCTATGGTGGTAGTGGGTGGGAGCAGGAACCTCAAGTGGACAAATTATATCTGAGGCACCTTGCACAGCATTTCATCCTAGACTGATTTTACTTGCGGCCACTCCTGGGACTCACTGGGAGCTACCATGTTGAAGGCAGAAAATGTGCATTTTTATCTCTTTCCCTAGAACCTAGCCACAGCCAACCCCAACTGGGACGCCCTTGGAAAAATTAACCACATGGTCAGTTAGTTGTCTGTGGTCAGTGGTCCAGTCACTGGTCAGTGTTGTTTTGAACACAGCTCTGAGCTACACTTGTCATCCAGATGGACCTGAACAGAGTTCAAGGTTGGGAAGATAGAATGATCAGGACGGTATTAAGTCTTAAGAGACTGCCTGGGGCCAACAAAATGCCTTAGTGGGTAAGGCACTTGCCCTGAAAGCCTGGTGACCTGAGTTTGATCCCCAGTGGAACGACTGACTCCCACAAGTTGTCATGTCCACACCCACACATGTCATACACACAATAACAATAAATCAAATTATAATAAAAAGATTTCCAGTGGTCACAGGTCACCAAAGAAAGCCACCCTCCTTCCTACTCATTGAGCATCCAGGCTAGGTCATGTGCCTGTCCTGTCCAATGAGTGGGAGGCTGGAGGAAGACCAGTTACTGGCTTAGATCAGGCAAGATCCAGATGTTGGGGTGGGACCTCTTGACCGGGGCTCTGGCCCTGAGGAGCTTTCAGCACCCTGACCCAGGCCTTTCCTGTCACAGCCCTGGAGTGACCAGGATGTGAAACCTAGTCATGTTCTTGGGTTCATTACAGGAAACATTCTGGCCGGTTCTTACATTCTCTCCTGAAGGGTAACAAACCACAGGAACATTCCAGAACATTCTTTGAAAAGGCATACCAATGTTGAGGTTAAAGTGAGACATTTTTGCTCAAGAAAACCTGGCATTCTCCTTTCCCTCTGCCTTCCCAGGTACCCAGGGTGCATTGCCATTGAGACACTATGCAACTCGGCTGACTTGTAATCCACCATCCTCCTGTCTCAGCATGCCTAGTACTAGGATTACAGGTTTGCACCACTACACCCAGTGAGGAACCCAATCTTGTTTTTCTCCCCTTTCTTCCTTCCTCAAGTCTTTCAGAAATAATAGTTCCTAGCCAGGCATGAGGGTGACTGCCTGCAATCCCAGCACTAAAGAAGATCACAGGTTCAAGGCCAGCCTCTGCTACCAATCAAATTTTAAGCCAGCCTGGACTACACGAGATCCTGTCCTCAAAGCAAGAAGTGTCACAACCCTTTCCTGGTGTCAGTTGGGACTGCTCATGTCTGTCTGTCTTTCTTCCCACACACACCTCACCACTTGTCCTGCTCACAGAATACCAGACCATTTTGGAAATTTAAGGTTACAAGTAAGGAAAATCAATAGCATATGAACTATTAGAGCTAAGTGGATGTCTCAGTGGGTAGGAATGCTTGCTATGCAAGTATGAGGATCTGAGTTCAAATCCCCAGTACCTATTTTTTTTTTTTTAAGAAAAGGCCAGGTGTGACTGCACATGTGCCTGAAAATCTAGCACTGTAGAGGTTGGAGATAGGAGGATACCTAAGGTTCAGTGAGAGACCCTGTCATAAGGAAATAATAGAGTGAACAAGCAGAACAGGTGATAGCCTCTTTTGGCCTCTGTGTGAGCCTGTGTGCACACACATCCCAAGTATATAAAAAGTACTTATCTACATAGCGCTTCTACTGCACTAGGTCTTCCACAGAAGCTAGAGGTGGCGTACTGCACACAGAGGAAGTGTGAAAGTCATGCGCAAACACGTGACCTAATATACAGAACACGAGCATCCAAGGATTTGGGTATCTGTTGGGGGAAATGGGTCCCCACATACTGAAAATGTTCCTTAGAGAAGTATGACTCAGGTCTCCTGTGCAAAGAAAGCCTGGGTATCCTTGCTGGACCCACCTAAGAGACAGACATGCTCTGCTCAAAGCCAACACCAGCAGGGACATTAAAGCCACACTTAACCACCTGAAGATCATTTGAGGTGGATTCTGGGCCCTGTGATGAAAGTTACAGAGATACGCAGCTGCACCTTCCTGCCAGAGGGACCAACCTGCATGGGTAGTGAGCTCCCTGCCACTGAGCTCACCTTGGCCTTGGCCATTCCAATGCCCAGTCCTGCATCCCCTAGGAACTGGACACTGTCTAGGGCAGACTTTCAGAATCCAGGTCAGTTACATTCCATCATCTTGAACCCTCCCATTCCCACGGCTTCTGGCACTTTGCCTGCTAAGCCTGGTCACAGAGCAGCTTTGTTCTGTCTTTCTACCACTCCACAATCCCTACCTCAGGACTCTGCCTGTTTGGAGGGGTCTTGCTCCTTCAGGCTCCCAGCCTTTGACCATACAGGTCTTTCTGCTGGACCCTCATCTATATCAGGGTAGATGCTGGACAGAGAAACACGTAGAGATCGCTAACCAGGGACTGGGAACTAAAAAGATGGAATGGCAACACCATGATTCCCATGTCACCCCACACTGCCTCTGTCCATCAGAGAATGACACCATTGTTCCAGGTAAGGCTGAGAGGAAGGGGGTCATGGTCACTCCAGAGAGTAGTACTGGAAGCACCTAGACTTTAGGGGGCTCTGCTTTAGTGTGCAGACTGCTTTTAGTGTCCTTTGGAAAATTTTGGAGAACTTTCCAGAAATGGAGAACTGAGGTTTCACCCCAGGGAAAAGCCCTCGCCGGAAGACGTGAAGCTCAGTTTTGCCTCACTACGCTGTCAGCTGTGTGACTCTGGGCCACTTATTGTCCCTCTCTCGGCCTCTTTCTTCTTGAATCGAACTAGCAGTCTTTAAATTCTCCATCTCTGGGGTCATGGGTTCTCTCTAGGGAAAAGCAGAGGGGAACTACAGCCCAGGTTGTGGTGAGCTCCAAACTTTCTGGGCCCCAGCAGCACCTCTGAGTGCTAAAACAATTGGAGGTCTCCCTTTCCCTAGTTCCCTAACAAGACACCTAGACTCTGTGGTCTGGCTTTCTCCATTGCTGGGCAGCCACACACAGCACCCTGGGGCAGTGTCCTACCCACTCCAGGCCCTACCAAGCTCTGTCCCAGCTGCTACTTCCCTGTCTGTGGTCCCTGCATGGGTCTGGTGCACGTTCTTATCTAAACAAATACCCAAAATTCACTGAGGCACTAACTGTCAATCATGGTGACTGTGACCCAAGGTATGTTTTCTAGAATGAGCAAGTAAAAACATATTTGGGACATGGTGACACAAAATGCCATGTGCTTTTTATTGGCAACTAATTAAATGGGCATCCCGTGTCTTACATTCCAGCACTATGCCTAGGGAACATCTCCGTTTTGCAGACATGCTGTCTATCCCAACTGGTTATGAATGCTTCTGGAGACCAATGCCAACAAGCCAAGGGTGCAGGGTGGTCCCTTAGCAGAGAACCATCCAGCCCCAGGTGCCAGGCATGCTGAAGGCAAGGAACCCCGTGTCCATACACGCCACAGAATTCTCAGGACCACATCCAAAAGCACAGTGGTTGTCCTATGGTCAAGTCAGGGAAACCAAAGCCCGGGTGCAGTGCCTCTGTTGTAGTCTTGTGCTGTGGTTTCTCTCGGCTATACTCAAGGCAGATCTGTGCAGAGACATCCAGGAAAGGAAGGAGCAGGAAGGGAAGGATGGAGCCCTCCAGTGTCCCCAGATCCCCACCCCAAAGCCCACCTTCCCACATCCGCCACCACCACAGGGCATCCTGAGAACCTTTGGGGTTGTGTGGTGGAATTCCAGGTTGTTTCCCATGGCGCCACCAGGGGGCAGCAGAGACTGGGAAGTGCCTACAGACACCCCCCAACACCCACACCCACCCACCCACCCACATACACACACACACACACACACACACACACACACACACACACACACTCCTGTCTAAGGACACTGGACTGAGGTGGTGGTCTTGGAAGTTCTCAGGGTATTCTATTACCCAGACATGGTTAAGAACCACATGTTCAAGGCCCTGGTTTGGGGCACCATTTGTATAACAGTGACCCAAGGGCTGTAAAAAACTACCAACGGGCCGAATGTTGGTGATGCACACCTTTAATCACAGCACTCAGGAGGCCGAGGCAGGTAGATCTTTGTGAGTTCGAAGCCAGCCTGGTCTACAGAGCGAGTTCCAGGACAGTCTCCAAAGCAATACAGAGAAACCCTGTCTCGAAAAACCAAAACCAAACAAACAAAAACTACCACACAGAGGCCACACAGGTGTGGTTTATAAACAGTGGTGAAAGGAAGGAGGTTCTGGCACATGTATAATACAGATGGTGGTGGAGCAGAGCTCACTGCCTTCCAATTGATTTAGTCCTGAGTCTAATGCTACCAAGACAAGGGAAACAGGCTTCTGATTAAGGAGATGGAAATATTTGAGGAATATTATTAGGCTCTGCATGGATTAGAACATCACATGAAGGGCTGCTGAGACAGCTCAGTGGGGTAAAGGGGCCTGCAGTCAAGCCTGATGACCTGAGTTCAATCCCTGGGACCCAGATAGAAGAAGAAACCCAACTTCTACAAATGGTGCTCTGGCCTCTACACATTGTGGCACATACCAGCACACACACACAAAATAAATAAATAGTTGTTAAAAAATTACATGGAGCTGGGTGGTGGTGGTGCACAACTTTAGTCTCAGTGCTCTGGAGGCAGAGGCAGGAAGATCTCTGTGAGTTCAAGACCGGCCTGGTCTACAAGAGCTAGTTCCTGGACAGCCTCCAAAGTTTCACAGAGAAACCCTGTCTTGAACCACACACACACACCAAAAAAAAAAAACACAAAAAAAAACCAAAAAAAAATTTACATGGAGCATGACTGGTAAAGGCTGCTTTCTAAATGGTCCTGGGTCTTGTGTATGCTAAATGTGTGCTTGTCTGATAGGCTACTTCCTTGGTACCCATTTTCTTTCTTTCTTTCTTTTTTATTTTCTTATGAGATGTAAACTTTTTTTGGGTTTTCAAGACAGGGTTTCTCTGTGCAGCCTTGGCTGTCCTGGGACTCACTCTAGACCAGGGTGGCCTTGAACTCAGAGATCTGCCTGCCTTTGCCCCCCAAGTGCTGGAACTAAAGGCGTGTGCCACCATCGGCCAGCAGAATGTAAACTTTAAAAGCCAATTTAAAAAAAAAAACAAACATTTAAAAAAGTTACCAGTTGAACACAGATAGTTCTGATTTGAAAATATAAAAACAAGAATTAACAAGGGACGGGGCTGGAGAGATGGCTCAGAGGTTAAGAACACTGGCTGCTCTTCCAGAGGTCCTGAGTTCAATTCCCAGCAACCACATGGTGGCTCACAACCATTTGTAATGAGATCTGGTGCCCTCTTCCTCTTCTGATGTGCAGGCACATGTGCAAGCAGAACATTGTATACATAATAAATAAATAAAATAAAAAAGAATTAACAAGGGAGAAGGAGAAATAAACCAATATGGAGGCCTCCAAACTCTTATTGGTGGATGAAACATTAGCAAAATGTGGGATGTGAACCTTGAGAGGCTCATCAGGTCAGGATACTTCCCACCAAGCTTAACAGCCTGGGTTTAAGTCAGGTGGTGGTGGTGCACTCCTTTAGTCCCACCTCTCGAGAGGCAGAGGTAGGCAGACCTCTGAGTTCAAAGCCAGCCTGGTCTACAGAATGAGTTCCAAGACAGCCAGGACTACACTGAGATAACCTGTCTCACCCCCTCCCCCAAATAAAAAACAAACAAACAAATAACCCTGGGTTTAATCCCTGGGACCCACAAGGTAGAAGGAGAAAACCAACTTCCAAACGTTATCCTCCAATCTCCACGTGTACACTCTGGCCCACATGTGCCTGTATGCACAGACACATACATATACACACACATAAGCACACAAATAAACAACACACAACAGCCAATTTTAGTGTGGGGCTGTGAAATACTACATAGCAATAAAAGGAAGGCAGTAAGGACAGGAGCTACAATAAGGACGACCCTTGAAGACATGCTCAGTGAGATAAGCCAGGTACAAAAGGACATATATGTTTGGATCCACTTACCCAAGGTCCATGGAGTGGCCAAAACGGAACAGATAGAGAAGTAATCGAAATGAGGAGTTAGTGACCCATACACAGAAAAAAATGATTAAAACACAGGCCGGGATGGAGCTCAGACTATGAACTTAGCATGTACAAGGCTTCAGGCTCAATTTCCAGCCCTATATCACAAATACCACACACAGTTAGGATATACACATTTTTATTACATTTACTGTAGGGGGGTCATGCACGTTCCATAGCACACATGTGGAGGTCAGAGGACAGTTTATGAGAGTTGGTTCTCCCCTTCCACCATGCAGGTCCTAGGAATTGAACTCAGATGACCAGGCTTAGTGACAAGCTCCCTCATCCAATGAGTCATCTCCTTGCTAACCACATGCACCAGAAACAACAACAATGTTCCAAATCTCTTACCCAGGTAATTTAAAATGTTTGGGGACTTTTCCATGCAGCAGAGAGGAGACAGAGAGAAGAGGGAAGGGGAGAGGAAGGGGAGGGGAGGAGGGAGGGGAGGGAGGGAGGGAGGGAGGGAGAGGAGGGAGGGAGGGAGGGAGGGAAGGATAGCTAATTCAGGGCTAGTCTCAGGTGTCTTAGTAACCTGGAGAAACAACTAGTGCCTCCAGATATTTTTCTGTTCATCCAGAGGTTTTTAAAGATGTGACAGACTGGTATACATTATGTCTTCAAGAGGCAGAGGGGAACTACTGCCATGCTGCCCTTGCCTGACCATGGAGAAGAAATGTGACAAGAGAGGCCTGGGTGGGGAGACAGGACTGCTCACATTCAGAGTATTAGGGAGCTGGTAGCTGTAGGGAGTCCCACTGATTTCAGGGAGGAAGCAGACCTCAAGATTGCTTCCCACTCAAAAGAGGAGGTCAGAGAGACACCGCAGAAGTTTGGAGGACACTCACAGGGGAGGAGTGGGGTCAGGGACCAAACTCTTACCTCATCTCTGTTCCACAGACATTGTCAAAGCTCTCATTTGGACCAGCACTATAACAGCATCCAGAGAAACTACAATGACCAACCAGTGTCAAGGGGAACACCAGTGGGGATGGGAGAGTGTCCTTTATCCATCCTCCCCCCCCCATGTTGGGTGGGGAAGCACTTGCAGTGGCAGGGGAAGAGGAGGGAACTGACCCGAGGTAGAAGCTTTCTCCGGCTAGATAGTATCATTAAGAAACAAAAGAGAAGGACATGGCAGAGCCACATATGGCGTATAGCAGAGATGCAGCCTGTGGGCTGCAGCCCATTCTTATAGTTCACAGCTTAGAAACTCTTTAGGGGTCTCCTTGCAGCATTCCCCTTTAGGACAGCTGGGCCCTTATGCTGGCCTGCAACACCCTTCCATCCGCTGACTGCTCTGTTTTTTAATGCAAGCACAGCCTACCACCACCCTGCCAGAAACATTTGTGGGGTCCTCTTGGGCAAGACAATATCCCAATGCTTCACCCAGTTAAGGAGCCTCGCCAAGGTCCAGAGAGGGAGGATGGCAGGCAGAAACCCTTTCCATGACCTCCTCCTCCCTCCTTTCCTTCTCTCTTTAAGACAAGGTCTCTGTAGCCCAGGTTAGCCTTTAAGTCACTATGTCATGAGGAACAACCTTGAACTTGTGGTCCTTTTGCCTCCATCTCCCAAGTGCTGGGATACACGGATATACCACCTCACCCAATTCTAGCTGGTACCTGGGAACAAATCCAGGACTTTGTGAATGCTGAGCAAGCACACTACCAACAAAGCTATAGTCCCGGCCCAGAAGTTCTCTTTGTCCCCTGTTAGTTGTTCCTGAAGGAGAATACTGCAAGGAGACCCATAGAGAGTTCCAGCTTGTAAACTCTGAGATGATAAATCCTGGACCCCAAAGTGGGGAAGCCAGGGTTCTATCTCAGGGATTTCCCATCCTTCTACATCTGAAGCCAATGCAAGAAAGCAGCCATATCTGAGCCGCAGGTCAGTCAGGGAGTCCTCCTGGTCCTGGCACCCTGACTCCTTTGCAGGTCTGTGCTCTGGGCTGAGCTGTAGCCTGTGGGCCACAGCCCACTCTTTCTGCTCGCTTCAGCTTTGCTCAGCCTTCCCTGCCCGGTGGTGGTGGTGGTGGTGGGGGCTGCAGCAGCTGCCTCCTGCAAGGGAAGCTGGGTCTCCATGGCAACATTGACGTCAGGGGCCCAGGTTGGGAATGCTGCCTCCCGCCCCCAGTGGCCAGCTTGGCCCAGCCTCAGCCTTGATCTGCAGCAGCTGGGACCCCAGAGTGTTGGGGCCACCGGCCTTGCCCTCTGATCTGACCCATTTGGGGATGCGGGTATGTCCGAGGCTCTCGACAGGTGTGAGCATCCTGGTGGTCCTTCCTCGTTTGCCAGCCCCCAGTTTGTCCTCAAAGTGCCCTCAGCTAACTGCTTGCTAACAGACCCTGCTTCCCGCTCCATTTACCATGGGTCCTCTCAGAGAGCAAGAGCACTTAATGAGAATGGGGGAGGGGGAGGGGCCAGGAAGACAGACAGTTCCCAGCTTACCACTTAGCCCTCAGCTCTACACTCACCCCAGTTCATTGTTCTAGGATAAAGGCTCAGCCCTTTCTCTGGTTGATCCAGAGGTCTTTCCTCCTGCTTCTCCTGTGTCCATGCATGCTCTTCTTCATCTGCACTCTGGGAAGTCACTCCTGACTCCCCTCTGGGCCTCCCCCTGAGCCCAGGTTCCTCTTTGAGGCTCTCTCTCTTTTCCAGCCACTTTTCCTCACTTTCCTCATGGCTGTTGTGAAAAATGGCATGTGAGATTACAATGGCTGCCTCCTCCCTCAGACTGTGTGGCTTGAGGTCACGGATGGCACATGTTTCATCCACTTCTGAGTACTCATGGTGCCTTGTGTACAATAGATGTGCCCCCCCATCTCTCTCCTTCTCTCAAAGACACACAAATACATGAACACACACGCGCGCACGCACACACACATACACACACACACACACTCTATGGTGGAGGTTCCACCCAAGTCCCCATCTCCTATCTCCTTCCAAACCCTGCTGCATCTCAGGAAGCCCCCCCAAATGATGACCCCTCCCCCAGGTATGCTCAAGACGACTCCCACAGGGTATTTAAACTCCCCCCAAATAGATGTGTGGTTTTCTGGTCTCTTTTTGCCATCTCCTCTCTGGGGGCCCGGAAGGCCACCCAGGAGAGTTGTATCTATTAAATGTGGGCTTTTCTAATTTGGTTTGATTTAGTCTGATTTGGATGGCTGTGGCAGCAGAGAGGATTATTGAGGTGCAGAAACTTTAACCCCCCCCCCACACACACACACTGGTGAGATGGTTCAGCAGGTAAAGACACCTGCCCCTAAGCCTGACAATTTAAGTTCAATCCCCAGGTCCTACATGGTGGAAGGAGAAAACTCACTCTCACAACCTGTTCCTTGACCTTCACAAGCATACTGTGACGTGGACCCCCAACACACACCCATAATTGAATATAATAAAAAATGTTTAATCACACCTTTTTTGTGTGTGACACTGGGTGGCCACGGCATCCAGGGCCTTCTGTATGCTAGACAAGGGCTTTGCCCTGAGCTATACATGGAGACATCCCCTGTCCCATACATCCTCACACAGCCTTGAAACTCAGTTCATAGACAGATCAGCCAGATAAAGTGCGCACACATCAATGTTTATTGTATCTTAGAGTCACACACACACACACACACACACACACACACACACACACACACACACACACACGACAGTCACCTCAGAGACCTTCACTGTCCCCAATGGAACCTGGTCGCATTAGCACGTGTCCTCCTGCTCATCCCCAGGTCCACTTCTGACTCTGTGGGCTCCTGTCCTGGGAACCACATGCATGCAATCATCACACTGTGTGAATATGAGGTTGTGTGCAACAGAGGGAGGGTACCCCTATAGCAGCCACAGGATCGGGGGGTGGGGGGAGGATGACAGAATTCTAAGGCATCTCTGACCTGGTTGTCCAGGTACACATCTAATTGATTCAAAATACAAGCAAAAATAAAAATCCAGGTTTGGGGTTTTGCTTCGGCATGGCTCAGTGCTAGAGTGCTTACTCAGCATGCTCAAGTCCTTAAGTCTCTGCGTTTCCCCCAAATCCAGACGCACCCTCCAATCCTGGGTGTTAGATATGACACTGACTCTATCCATTACCAATCACGCCAGTATGTGCCACTCATCCTTTACACCTTATACGTGTGTGTGGGTGTGTGTGGGGGCAGATCTGTTTCTCCTCCTAAGTAACAGGCTGCCACATCCATGGCTGCCTTGTTCTTTAGATTTAACCAACTGTGCCTAGCATGAACAAAGCCTTGGAGTCTACCCCATGCCATGGTGGTGCGTAGCTGCAAGCCCAGAACCCGGGAAGGTGAAACAGTAGAATGAGAAGTTCAGGATCATCCTTGGCTATATACAGTCATAGGCTAGCCTGGGCTACAGGAGACTTTGTTAAAGGGGGCAGGGAAGACTGAGTCTGCATTAAACATGAACATGGAACTGTGCACTTTTCCCCCCTAAACCAGTGGTTCTCAACCTTCCCAGTGCTGTGACCCTTTAATACATTTCCTCTCATCGTGGTGAGTCCCAAACATAACCAAAAATTATCTACTCTCATGAATCATAGTGGCAATACCTGTGTTTTCTGATAGTCTTTGGTGTTTCCTGTGAAAAGGCTATTCAAACCCCAAGGAGTCATGACTCACAGGTTGAGAACCACTGTGATGTAAAGCATGAAATACAAATTTTCCCCTTGTTTTCTATTTCTCGTTATAAGCCACCTTGAGCTGCTTTGAGCACATGGCAGGAGGCATGTGGGCCGTCAGTGAGCACTCCACCTCTTTCTGAGAGACCTGAGCATCTGTGGATGTACCTGTCCCTGGTGGATGGGAAAGGATGGAGGCCTGTACTCTGCCAAGTAAAACAGTTATGCTAGCTCTGGAGTGGGGCTAGGCAGCCCTGCCATTTCTACACACACACACACACACACACACTCTCTCTCTCTCTCTCTCTCTCTCTCTCTCTCTCTCTCTCTCTCTCACACACACACACACACACACTCTCTCTCTCTCTCTCTCTTCTCTCTCTCTCTCTCTCACACACACACACACACACACACACACACACACACAGAGGCGTGAGCACAAGCATGCCTACCCAGAGCCTGTCCAGAGCCTGTCCTGGGACTTTTCTGATTAGCGTTCTCTGAGATGGAGGCTCCCTCTCCATGGTCATGCAACCTGCAGAGAGTCCCCTTAATCGTATGCTCATTCTCAGCATCTCAACTCTCATGTCTCAATCCCCAGCCTTGGAGGGTCCTGCTTCTTAGAGTCACTCCCTGAACGACCGATTTAAAGAGATTCCAGGACTTAAATGGGAATGGCCATTCTCGGGTTTGCTCTCAGCCCACACCTCTGCATCTGGAAGCCTCTTAAGGAAAATAACAGTATGGCAAAGACTTCAGTAGTATTTTTTTTTTCTTTTTTGAGACAGGGTTTCTCTGTAGCTTTGTTGGTTGTCCTGGAACTCACTTTGGAGACCAGGCTGGCCTCCAACTCACAGAGATCCGTCTGCCTCTGCCTCTGCCTCCTGAGTGCTGGGCATAAAGGCGTGTGCTACCACCACCGGTTTCCACCTGTTTCTTTTTGCGTCTCAAAATGTAATTGCTGGGAACTTTGCTTCTGAGAATCCTGCTTGTAGCCCACTCTAGCTTTGGGTTCAGGGTGTCCTCAGCTTCGTTGTGCTATGTCACCATACCTGGCTCTTTTGTTTCCATCTTAAATGACATGTGTGTCCTCTCTTCTCCTTCTACTCAGGGAGCTGGACTAGCACAGGTCCCAGAGGGAAGGCAGCCCCGCTGCAGGCATGCTGGTGCTCTCAGGGTGCTGTAAAGACAGGGTCATGACCTCACACCCTCCCCAGAAGCCAGAGTATGTATGAAAGGGAGTGGCCCAGGGAATTGCTGCTGTGAGGGTACCCTATTCGCACAGGACTTCCCAACTTCCTTCTGGATTCCCAGCCCTTCTCTTCCCTACTAATGAGGGGAGGCAGGCCTGATGTGTGGAACTGGACCATTCTTTTCTATCATTACATTGAGAGTAAAAATAGCCAAGGGGAGGTGAGGCATGGTAGTGCACGCCTTTAGTCCCAGCACTAGGGAGGCAGAGGCAGGAGGATCTCTGTGGGTTTGAGGTCAGCCTGGTCTACATAGTGAGTAGACCTGTCTCTAAATAAACAAATAATAATAATAATAAAACATACAGCCAGCAGGGGTAGGGGTGTGTCTGTCACTGGGAGGTGTCCCTTCCATTCTGTCTTTCTCAACCTGATGAGTTAACCAATTATCACGTGGGCCCCTCTGCTGAAAGCCATGTCTTCATTAACGGGTCTCAGGGAAGCCATCTGGTCATGTGGCTCCTGTGTCCTAGGCAGCCACATGACCAGTGCTTTCACCAAAACTCAGGTTTAACACTCTGCCCTCAAGGTCCCAAATTCTTGATTTCCCAAATAAGATGACTCCCTGATTTCATATCTGGCCCCACTAAGGCTGCAGCACCTCCCAGTTGAGACTTCTCCAAGGAGGCTGTAGAAATCACTCAAGAGCCTCATCCAAATACAGATTGTGGCAGGTGTTTAGGGCAAGCCCCAGCTGCTGCCCTGCAAAGGGGACCTCCAGGACCCCAAAGCTGTTGGTCCTAATTAAGCTCTGCACCTAGCAGCCAGGCATCTCAAGCAGCAGTCTGAAACTTGGCTGCCCGGTAGAATCATCTGGGAAGCTTCCAGATCTTGCATTCCCACACCCTCCCCATCACCTGCCTCGTTTTCTCAGAGGGAGCCCATTGTTTAGTGTGCACACAAACTCGCAAGAGACTCTGGAATGCAGCCAGGCTCAGGGGCAGAATATCCCATGTACAGGAATCACCTGGGAGACTTGCTAAGTGCCCAGAGCCTTCAGAGGGTCTGTGGGAGCCCAAGAGGCTGCAGTTTCGACTGTCACCCCCATCGTGCAGTTCACACAGCAAGGCTCTAGATGTCTACTTCCTTTCCTGGCTGGTATCATCCACATTACAGTTGGGACAAAGAAGAAAGCCACCATTAGTTTAAAGATGTATCCAAATCTATATAGAAATTACTGAGAAATAACCCAAAGCCACCCACCCCAACGTAAACACCTGTACAGGCTTTGGGACTCACAGGGAGTCCTTTTACATTACAGATTTTAATCTTTATTATAATTTCCCAGCAGGTGGCAGTAGAGAGCTTAAAGGCCCGCCTATTCAGAGGTGGTTTCACAAGGACTTGCATGGCTTCAGTAGGTGAGGACATTTATCGTGTCTCTTAAATTCTTTTTGCGGGGGAGGGCATGATGGTGGACACCTGTAATCTCAGCACTCAGGAGACTGAGGCAGGAGGATTGCTGCAAATTTGAGTCCAGCCCAGTCTGCACAGTGATTTCCAGGTCATCCAGGGCTACTCTGTTTGACTGTCTCAAACAACAGCAACAACAAAACCACGGAAAAGTAAAACAAAATGCAGAAAATGTTGCCCCCCTCAACCCCTGTCCTCAACCAGCTGCCCTGTTTTGTGTTTGGGGTTATAGAGCATGTCTACAATCCCGACACTGAGAAGGCTGTCAGCATTGAAATTTCAACTCAGTTGAGGTTGCAGGTATGAGCCAACATGCTTGATGCACACATTTGTTTGTTTGTTTTTGTTGTTGTTGTTTTTCCAGACAGGGTTTCTCTGTATTGCTTTGGAGTCTGTCCTGGAACTAGCTCTGTAGACCAGACTGGCCTCAAACTCACAGAGATCCACTTGCCTCTACCTCCTGATTGCTGGGATCAAAAGCATGCACCACCAACTCAGCACACACAATTCTTTTTAAAAATTGAGCTATAAATACCTGTGACATTAATAAGCCTTTAAAAGTTATTTTTAATTATGGGTATGGATGTGTGTATACAAATGGGTGCAATGCCCTTTGAGGGCATTGCCCTCACATGGAGTTACTAAAGACTGCAAATCAATCAACAGGGTGCTGTGACCCAAACTCTGGTCCTCTGCAAGAGCAGCAAGTGCACTTAGCTGCTGAGACGTCTCTCCAGCCACTTAGTAACCCTCACAGTGTACCTCCCAGTGGCACATGGAACCGGCACCATGCATGAAACCACTCTCCCTCTAGCTCCAGAATTCCCGTTATCTCCAAGAGGAACCCCTATACCAACTGGCAGCCAGTCCACCCACCCCTGAAAAATACCAGGTGGCTTTTCAGTGGTCTGGACTTGCCAATTTCTGGACATTTCCTATTAATGGAACCACTTCTGGGCTTTTGTGTCTGGCCTCTTTCCCTCAATGTCATGTTTTTGAGGTATATTAATGTTATAGGATATATCATCATCTTTTTTTTTTTTTGGTTTTTCAAGACAGGGTTTCTCTTTGTAGCTTTGGAGAACTTGCTCTGTAGACCAGGCTGGCCTCAAACTCACAGAGACCCACCTGCCTCTGCCTCTCAAGTGCTGGGATTAACGGCGTGTGCCAACCGGCACTCCTTCTTCTTCTTCTTCTTTTTTTATAAACTATTTATTCGTGTGTGCATGCATATGCCAAGGCACATGTGTAGAGGTCAGAGGATAACTTGTGAGAGTTGGTTCTCATCCCCCATGTGGGTTCCAGGGATCAAATTCAGATCTTCAGTCTTGGCAGTAAGCACCTTTACCTGCTGAGCCACCTTGCTGGCCCCTTCCTGCTTTCCTTTTTATGAGCAAATAATATTCCATTGTCTATATGGGCCTCCTACATCCTAGGCAATTGCTTAGCTACACCCCTAGCCCTGGTTTATAGGTATTTGGCCTGCTTCTCTCTAACGCTAATTTTAAAGAGTCGTTGTGTGATGTGTTACATGGCACTAGTTGCAGAGAGCTTCATGAGTGTCTAGCTGTCCATATCACCACAGACCAAGTTGCAGAGCCCTCATGTCTCTTCTTGTTATATCCATGTCAGTAAAAAGCAACTCCAAGATTGCACCATGGAGATCTCTGTCATTACTGAGGGCGTGCACCTGTTCAAAGAGCTTTCTTCTTTTTGTTTTTCAAGACAGGATTTCTCTGTGAAACAGTCCTGGCTGTCCTGGAACTTGCTCATTAGACCAGGCTGGCCTTGAACACACAGAGATTCACCTGCCTCTGCCTCCTGAATGCCACGATTAAAGTGCACACTACTACCTGGCTTCAAGAACTTCTCTAGAAGTGAACCACATGGCTATTCCTGTGCGCCTGACTCCTTTAACTCGACCCTCCCCCCCCCCGCCCCCCATTATCTATGTATTGTATTGGGTGGCTCTTTCTTGCTCTGTAGAACTGTATGTGAATATACTATTGTGTGTATTCCCTGAGTGGCCCTGTTATATATCTGCCCCACAGTGTTTACCACTGGTAGGCATGTTTTCATTTAAGTCGTGCACTATTAAACCTTGCTTGTGTGTTGGATGTGTGAGCTCAGTTCTACAGTTGTCGGGGGACACAGCTGCTGGCTACAGGGTGCCTATTTTAGTTTTAGCAGACAAGCCTGCAAGAGCAGCTTGTCCACTCTGTGCTTCTGCCTGCTGAAGCCAAGTTCTCTTAGCAGTCCCTCCCACCAGCTCTGAGAAACAGCTAGCTGACTCGACCCTTTCAGCATGGCCAGGCAGCACAGAGACCTGGTGACAACACAGCTCTCTAGACTGCCCTGGAAGGCCCTCTCCATCTTACCTGGCCCCCTGATCCTAACACAATTGGCCACTCTCTTAGTGGAGCTGTGACTCTGTCACCCATCCGTGCCATTGAGTCCTTTAGCACCTCCAAAGGGCTCCTCCCACCCAGCCCAGGCCTGAAATCATGTGAAATGTCACATACTGGCATCCAGTGTGCTCGTGGCTGGCTATGGGGATGACGACACAATCCAGTGTTTGGGAGCATCCCTTTTGATCGTGTCCCCCTAGTGAGGCCTGTCCTGCTCCATGGAAGCCAGGCTTCTGCTTCACCACAGCCTTGGCTGGGTAGCTGGCCTTTCCACTCACAGGACAGAGGAAACCCAAGAGAGGAAGGCATGTGTGGGGCAGCCAAGTACTCCAGTCTTAAGAGTCCGGCCTTGGGTGACTAGAGCTGTCAGGTGGCATATCAGGTTGTCTGGGTGGGTAGAGGGAAGGGGGCACAGGGGTATAGCATACATCAGGTTCACTCAGGGCTGTGGGGATATCCACTGATGGTCAACCATTGGGGAAAGGGTGCAAATCAGTTTTCTGACTGTGGTGTAAGTGTTTGTGTGGTGCAATATGGAGACTGAAGGCCAACATGTCTTCCTCAGTGATTCTCTACCTTAAAATTTTGAAGCTGGGTCTCTTACTGAATCTGGAAATTACTGGTTCAGCTAGGCTGACCGGCCTGCAAGCTCCATTGGTCTGTTTCCACTATCCCAAGTACTGGGATAAAGTGCTTGCATGTCACTGTGCCTGGCTCTGTATGTAGGTGCTGGTGGTCCAACTCAGGTCCACATGTCGTTTATGTGCCAAACATGTCACCTACTAAGATTCCCCTCACCACACTCTTTTCAGTTTCAACACAAGTTCTCACTACACAGCTTAGGCTGGCCCTGGATCTATGTAGCCTACACTAGCCTTCAATAACAGATCTTCCTGCTTCCGCTTTGAGCCATGGGATTACAGGTGTGTGACAACATGCTTGTCGATCATCTCTCGTCTCATTTCAGACAAATTTGCTTATTCCCAGGAGACACCCCTGGGAAGAAGCAATAGATGGCCAGGTGCTGGCCTACAGCCTACTAGGACCCTCTGGAGAGTGGCAGGGTCCTGGGTGTTTCAAATAGGATTTTACAGAGGGTAGTGACGTTGCCCTGGCAAAGTTAAGTGGTAGGGCTGGTTGTACCAATGGGTGAGAGTGGTACTAGTAGGCACTGGTCAGGGACTCTGTTTTTCAGACCTCACACTAAGTGGGATGGGCTGGTCCTGTGTGATGACTTAGGCCCCACGGTCAAGCACCCAGAGTGAGAAGCCAGTCTTCAGGTGTCCTGGCCCTGAATGGGACCTTTCCCCACTTCCCCCCTCCCATCCCCCCCCCCACTACACAGCAAGGCCAGCCTCTGATGAGTCACTTACAGTTTATTTTTGCCTGAAAGTATTTCACATCTCTTTGTACACAGCTACGTGACAGTATTTATTATTAACCATCAAGAAAAGCAACAGTGCAGGGGATGGGGTGGGATGTCTTCATTCTTTTTTTTTTTTTAAATCTTTTTGAAAATTTTTTCCTTTTTTTTCTTTTTTCTTTTTATTTCATTTATTTATTTTTCTGCTTCTGCTTCTGTCTGCACCAGGGTGCTATGAAGCACGGAACCGGGGTTGGAGTTGGGGAAGAAAGCAACAACAGAAATCAACAGAGAAACGAACACAAAACAGAACTCACTCCACACACACACAGGCACACGCACAAAAGAAAACCTGCCACGGAAAGTGAATTAAGACTGAGACTGAAACCCAAAGTCTCTGTTTTTTTTGTTTGTTTGTGTTTTTGTTTTTTTGTGTGTGGTTTTTTTTTTCTTTTTTAAAAAAATGAGGGCATAGTTGGGGGGGGGGTAATAAAGTCTACCTGGCAAAGTATAAAACAACTAAAGCATGGTTTCCATCGAATAAGATTAAATAGATATAAAACAATTAACATCGACTGGTGGGTTTGGTTTGGAGGTGCCAGGGAGGGGAAATATTTGTGCTAAACAAACAGAAAAAGGGAAGAGAGGGGACCCCAAAAGAATTGTCAAAGGGCTGTTCTGTACAGTGAGGGCTTGGCAAGAAAAAGCCAACTGTTTGTAAAAAGAAATGATGTTGGTCTGCCTCAGGGCACGTGGATGAGGGGATGCCGCAGTGAACACATTAGTGGAGAGGAGATATGGACAGTCGGGTCGGGCTGGCTGGGTGACATAGCTCTTCTCTCCCAAGAGACCATGCAAAGAGGTGGGCATGGGGCATGCGTGAGGGAACCACAGGGTGGGGAGGCTACAGGTCGCAAGTCTCAGTAGGGGACAGGAACAGCTAAAGAGGGGTGGGGATGGCAGCAGGACCTCGGAGGACCAACTTTTCTATGGGGTATACAGGGAGGAAGGGTCAGGACCCTTCCAGATTTACAGAAGCAGCAGAGGGGAGGAGTGAGCTACAATATGGAGACACTGTCTCCTTCCTCCTCCCCCCCTGCTTAACCCCCACCCACAAGGAAGCTGGAAACAACTGGAAATAATACAGGGTAGCAGGTGGGCAGACTGACGGGGACAGCATTAGCATACAGAGTCCGTTAAGAAAAAAGCAATTAATTTTCCAAAGGTCTTTTTTTTTTTGTTTTTCTCTGTTGTTTTGTTTGTTTGTTTCCTTTAAAAAACCAAAACCAAAACCACTAGCACTAACCCGACAGCTGACTGGTCCAGACAGTACTACACGCCAGGGGGCAGGCGGGGAGGGAGGGCTGGTCAAAGACTTCATAAATAAGAGCGGGTCCCAGACCCGCAATTTGTCAACATTTCTTAAATAGGTGCGTTATTTAAATCTTATGTACAACAAGAACCACTTTGCATAGCGATGGTGGGGACACAGGACGATGGGGTGACATGACTGGGTATTCTTGTCCCAATGGTAGGGGCGATATCTCGGCTCGGTGCACCTCCAGGAAGAAAAGGCATCCTCCTTCTGGCCCGAGTCGAGTCGATGGCATCAGGCTGGATGAATGCCCCCACACATGGCATCACACAACAAAGGCAAAGAAAATCCACACAGGGATCCCCACCCACCCCTCCCCTGCCCTCCCTACCCGCTGTTCCTCCTCTTGTTGCCACCAAGGCCGCTTTTGATCAAGGTCAAAGGTTCCAATATGAAGCTCTAAGAATTAGGCGGGGCTGGGCGTGCTGAGGATCCCCGCCCCTCCCCCTCCGCCCCCCAAGACTCCCCCATCTATCCTGCAGCCAGGTGCTGGGGCCACCCCAGGACCCACTGCTCTACGGCTATTAGTCAAGAGTCGTTTTTTTTTTTGTGCGACACCATCCTGTGCACACGGGGGCTTCACCAGGCTTCCGTGTAGCGGACATCCACCTCCTTCAGATTAGGAAGTTTGGCCTGTGGGTGATAAGAAGGTACCTGGTCAAATACCAACCAGTCATTCCCCTCAGCAACCATGGGGTAGACAGCCTGATCCTCAGGGCCTGGTGTGTGTGTGGTGTCCCACCACCCACACCCCCTCAATTGTGAGGCTGTGGGCTTTAAAGGCTCTGGAAGGGGCTGGTGACCTTGAAGAGATCACAGGGCAGGTGGCCTCAGAGACATTCTACAGTGGTTGCAGAAAACACAGGACTCTGTGGAATCACAGTTGCTGTGTGAGACTGGACTACACATCTGGCATCCTGAGGCTTGTTTTCTCATGACTGCAGCTAAACTGAGCCCTGTCCTTGGCATCCAGGTGACATTAAGGATTAACCGTGACCTTCTCGGAGAGCCCCGAGCATCTTGTAGTAGACTATATATTCCTAGGTCCCTCCCCAATGTTAAATGAGAACGGGCAGAGTGGGGGAGAGACAGGGAAGCACCAGAAACTGTCCTGGACTCTTACTCCTGGATTCCTCTGCCCTTAAACTGATACTTTTATTAAATTTATTTATTTGAGACAGAGTCTCGAAGTCCAGGCTGGCCTCAAACAGCTATGAAACTAAAGGTGGCCTCCTACTTCTAATCCTTCTGCCTTCAGCTCCGAGTGATGGAATTACAAGCACGCATTACTTCATCTGGTCTCTATGGAACTGGGCATGAACACAGGCCTTTGTGCACACCAGGCAAGTGCTCGAGCAACTGAGAACATCTGCAGTCCAACCCACTTGTAAGATCCGTCTCAGCCCCTGCCCTCTGTTCCTGCTGCCAGACTATTCTCTCAACAGCTGGCTTTTGCCTTCTCTGTACAGAGGCATCTGTCTCATTAATGGTCTCCTTCCTGTCCTTACTTCCTGCCGTCCTAACACCACTCACACCCACCAGCCCCATTCAGTAGCACTCGCACTTCCGTGCACACCTATACACACGCAGCATACAAAGGTAGCCTGCTCATTGCCTCTGTCCTGTACCCAACAATTTTAATGGCTTCCCCTGACCAAGCACAAGTTACAAGCTGGGGGCTTGTGGTCATCGGTATAAAGCTGGGGAAACATCTTCAAGCCATGCTTTTCAGTCTAGGAGGCGGCTGTACAGAAAAATAAAGATGTCTAGGTTCTTTTGAAAAAAAAAAAAAAAAAAAAAAACAGGAAGATGGGCCAGACTACATATTGAACCATGTGGGTTTTCCTGTCTGGCATTTATTGCAAACATCCTTCTTCAAAAGTCAGGTAGTTCCCAGGTGCCCCAGAAGAGGAAACATGGAGGCTGGTCAAAAACTAGCATCATTGGGTTGGTACCATAGCCCTCCGGGGTGTAAAAAATAAGTAAGGGGCTAGTTAGATGGCCCAGCAAGTAAAGGCATTTGCTGTACAAGCCTAGTGACCTGAGTTTGATCCCTGGAACTCACAGAAAGGTGAAAGAGAGAAATCACTACACATAATTGTCATGACCAGCACGCACGCGCGCGCGCGCACGCGCGCACACACACACACACACACACACACACACACACACACACACACACACACACGCCCCAATAGAGTAATATTTTTTTTAGAAAAGATACTAGGGGCTAGAGGGATGGCTCAGTGACTGCTGCTCCTCCAGAGACCGGAGTTTGGTTCTTACTACCCATGTCAGGTGGCTCACAACCACCTGTTACTCTAGCTCCAGGGGATCTGATGCCTTCTGAATGCACCCACACATATGTGACTTTCTCTCTCTATCCCCTCTCTCAAAATGAAAAGAAAAATGTGATTTTTCCTCCTAAGCAGCCACTCCTACTCCCCTCTTCCATTTGATTTCACTGGCGCTGTGGCTTTGGAGAACTGAGGCGCAGGACACTGTGAGGGCTCTACTTCTCACACTGCAACGTGCACACGTGCCCCCCAGTATGCTTGTAAGCATGTGTGCAAATGCGCAGCTGGCACGTTCAAGTCCTGGAGGCCACATCTCTTTCAAGCCTGACCAATGCTGAGAGCACTGGTCTTCGGAGGCGTCCTGAGTGTCTGGCTTCATAGTTGAACCCTTTTCGCTCTCACTGACTGTCCTCCCCGTTGACTCCTAAGTTCTGTGCCTTCTGGGACTCATGACCTTTCTGGTCACACATCATGGCAGCTGCTGTTTGGCCTTTGTTCCCTGCCTGGATCAAAGAGCAAGCCCAGCTGTGGGAAGGCCACAGAGGGTGATTGCTAGTGGTTGGAGGGCCACCAGGAGACCCTGGCAAAGGAGGGCCCTGACCAAGGGTTCCAGGGGACCCTCTAACAGTGGCTTCCAGGATGTGGAGGTGTCTCTGGGACCTAAAGCTGGAAGTGCTGAAGGCCTTGCCTCCACCTCTCTAAGAAGTTTTCCCATGTGTTCTGATGGATGAAATGTCCCAGCTGCCACACTCAGAGCCTCCTCCTCTCCCTGCCCAGTTGCAGGCCAGGAGGACCTGCAGCAACCCTGGCCTGCTTCTGCCCTGGCTCCTGCTCCCACAACTAGGTGTTTTAAAGTAGGACCTGGAACCCCACCAAGAGCACCACGGGTATTCTGAAAAAAAAAAAAAAAATCCAGTCTTCGTGTGACCCAATGAGGACTTATATCAGCGCTCCCACTATCTCACTCCAGCTGTGCTTGCTATGGCCAGGGCCTGCCTGCCTTCTCTGCATACACCTTCCTCTCACCTGGGACACCCCAGGCTTCCTCTTATCCTTTGAATTCAACATATGTGGCCTCCTCTTGGAAGGGATGGTCCTTGGTTTCCCCATGCCATACAGAACCCTGACTGGCTTCCTTTGTCACTCTTCCCTTACTCCTACCCATCTTTGTCTATTCCTGGTGTGCCAGTCCTTGTGCTGGAGAAGCAGCTCTAAGGATGGCCAGGCAGGGGAAGGAGGTATGTAGCCCAGGATCAGACAGCGGAGGGGGGGGGGGCAGGGAGGGGAGGGTCAGCAGGGAGGGCTTACCTTCAGATCTTCGTAGGTGTCAGCCGAGAGCTTGGTGCTGTTCATATTTAAACTGCAAAGACTCTTCATGGCTGGATAAGAATAGACAGACAGACTGAGACCACATGAAAAACTATGGCAGGATGGGGACACTAAAACTGCAGGCCACTCTCAGTGTGGATGGGCAAGGGAGCTGAGATGGTAGTGGGTTCAGTCATCGTGACCACCAGGTAGTCCATTTCATACTCTGGGGTTCAGAGCTGGGTCTTTTTTTGGGACCTCTGTCCTCTCCCCTTCAGATCTAGCCCCACCTCTGGGGATCCTGAATGCTCCCTAGCATTGCTGACTCACATTTCTGACTTTTGGTCTCAAGAGCCATACGGTGCTTGCTGGAGACGTATCCAAATGCTTTTGTTGGGATGCCGAGGGGGAGGGGCAGACCAGTGGGGGTTCCCCACTGTGAATCAGATCCAAGCACCCATGTGTGACTCCTGCAGGAATATCCTGCAGGGAGCTGCTCAAACATCACTCCTTTTCCCCACCTCAGAGCTCCCGCCATCCACAACTGGTACCCAAGCTTGGTAGTAGTGCCACAGCCACTTGTGTGATCTACTGTTACTCTCTGCCACCTCCTGAGGCCTGTTTGGTCGTTTCACAGATGAGTCATGAGGCCTCTTATCTAAGGTAGCAAGTTAGAAAACAGGGAAACACAGCATGCAGATTCCCAGGCTGTGCCCCCTTGTTCAGAGCTCTGTGGAACCAGTGTCCTAGCCCCTTCCCCGGGCTCCTGTTACTAAATGCTTCTCAATCTGGACAGGCCCAGGAATGCCTGGGGACCCAGCAGCACAGAGGCAGTGTTTCTGAGCAGCTGCCGAGTCTGGAGCTGCAGCTGCCGAGGCTGGAGCTGCTGTGACACCAGTGGCAATGGTGCCCTAGAAAACTTTATGGTGTTTTACAGTGGATGGATGGAAGGCACAGGCCAATCTCACAAACTTCCCCCCTTTCCTCTACATTTCTAGCTCCCTGAGGGCAGGGACACCCCTCTGTGTGTTCCCAGCACCTTGCCTGTGCCAGCGTGCAATAGTCTGCTACAAACTGGTTATTAATGAACTGCTTGCTTCCTTCTCAGGGTGTCCAGCTAGGGGTCAGCCCACCTGCCACAGACTGGGTACTCACAGCTGAGGGCCAGCAGGCCAGCGTCGGTGACTGGGGTCTCACACAGGTTCAGCACCTGGAGCATAGTGAGGTGTTCCGACAGGAGCCGCAGGCCGGCGTCTCCAAACTGTGGGGCACATGGGTTTTTAGACTCTCTAGGCCCAGGGGAGGGGACCCTAAGGCTGGGCAAGAGTGGGAGGTGATGGGATCTAGCTATGAGGCCATGCCCTCTTCTCAGAGTCACACATCCCTTTGTCTCAAGTTCATATCTAGTTTCTGACTGGGACATATGCCAAGCAAGGGCCTCTATGAGAGTCTGAACCCAGGGGCTGAAGCCAGAAGGCAGCACTTGGGTGGCCTTTCCAAGAGACAGAAGAGCCTGTGTACCTCAAAGGGTTAGGCCAGTGGGACCACACTGAGACCCAGCAGGCTCCAAGAGAATACTCATGTACTTCTTTCTCCCTGACAGGCCAGAGAGACCCAAGGTGAACTCTCAGCCCTGTGTTTCCCAGCTTAGAGGTCTGTGCAGGGTTTGCCCTGGGCTTCAGTGTTCCCAACTGGGAAATGGGCCGACAAGTGGCATGAGGTTCCCAACCGCCTCCTGTCTGGGGGAATGGGTTAGGGTTATGCGTGCAGAGCCAGTGGCTGAGCCCATGAGATCTGGGCAAAAAGATGTAGTATGGGGGGTGAGGAAGAGGATGGGGTGTGGGGTGTGGGCGGGGCGGCACCTGCGTGGACCACAGATTGAGCTGCTTGAGGGAAGGCAGTTTGATGAGGTGCTCGGCGCAGGCACTGGTGACGTTGGTGAAGGCCAAGCTGAGGTTCTCCAGGTTTCCAAAGGAGCCAGAGCTCAGCAGGCGGGCCAGGTCCGCATCCTGCAGTGGGTAGCATGATGCTCAGGGCAGGCTGGGGCATCTATCATGTGGGCCTCATGCCCTCTCCCCTTGCCTTGTCTGCAGCCAACACTGTCTCTGACCACACCGAGGGCCTCGTGTCCCCGGGAGCCGAAGGGTGGTGGCTCGGCCTGTGGTGTGACTCACAGCTTGAGTCACGGCCGGGCTGCAACCAAGGCCAGCCCCCTCCCAAGCAGAGCGTGCACATGCACACGTGTGCTGTGCCTGTGTATGTGTGAGCGTGCAGATGCATGCACACCCCCTGGCCAGCAGCTCCTGTGGGGTTTCCATGTGAACAGCCAGTTGCCACCCTCAGTCCCAAGCCAGCAGAGGGCCACACATGCTGCATGCCCTGGACTGAGGGTCTTGTCTTTGACTTTTAGCTGTCCCCTGAATTACAGCTAATGCCCCAGCCTCCTTTGCAGCTAATTGTGGCCCGAATATGGACAATGAGATTTAAATGGAACGTCTAAGACGAATCTCTAAGGGAAGGGCGGGCTGTACCCTGCCACTTCCTCCTTCCTTGCTGGCTGGGATGGAGCCACAGTGGCTGGTGCCTGGGCAGGCTTCCTGGTCCATGAGCAGGAAGCCATGCCTTGAGGACAGTGGGGTAGCAGGAAATTAGATCCCCAAAGACTTTGGAAAATGGGAAAACGTTGTGTAGATCTCATAGGGTTGTAAAAGTCAAACAGACTAACAGTCCAGTGCCTATTAGCTATTGTTACCATGGTTACTAGCAAGGCTTCGGCAATACTGCTGATGTCACCAGCAACCTTTTGTCTTTTTTGAGGTGCCGGAGACTGAACTTGGAGCCTCCACAAATGCTAAACTGGTACTCTACCCGTGAACTGCAACCCCAGCATCAGGATCAAAAACAAGCTTTAGCATAACATCTTAATTCTGCTTGGTTTTCGTTTCTTTCCCTTCAGTCCACTTACCTCCTAGAAGAGTTGGCCCAACTCCCTTCCCATGGTCAAACCTTCTCTCCCCTCCTGGTCAAACCTCATCCCAGCAGCTGGCCAGTTCACCTCCCTGCTCTGCCCATCTTGTCCCACCCCACCCCACGCCTGCAGACTAAAAGCTACTTACCGTGGACTTGGAGGGCAGTGTTAGCCTGGTGGGCCCGCCTTTCCTTTGCTGCAATAGAAAGGAGACCAGTTAAGTCATACATCCCCTCTGCCACCAGCCTCATGAAGCCGTGGCTACTTTCTTGGGCAAGAAGGCACCATGGTGGCCACAGCACAGGCAGCTTATGGCATATGTGACAACCAAGAAATAGTGGAAGAGGAAAAAGGGAAGGTACTCTGATTGGAAGGGACATCACCCACCCAGTTCTTGTTGGGGTAAGTGGCACCACTTCCACCAAAAGTCCTGGCAAATGATACAGAGAGTTTACACCAGATGTCTCATGGTAAGGACCTGGGCTGTGCACACCTTTTGTCAAGAGCCATAGTGGGGAGGGAGGATGGCTCCAGGGAAAAGAACAGCCCGATGGGCCTGTGTGTGCACGTGTGTAGATAGCCTCTCAGCTAGGACTGGGTATGACAATGACTCCCGGGCCCCTGCAATGAATGGAAGTGGGTTGTGTGACTTCAGCCCACCTGCTTTACCTGGGTCCATCTAGAATCATGTGAGTAGTACAGGGAACATTCCCAAACTCTTTGGGTGTGGAGGAGCAGTCCCAAGGGGCCATCTCATGCTCTGGGAACAGCGAGCAATGGGGAGGGCTTACCAGCTCCTTCAGCTCCCGCTGCCGGTCGCACAGCTGTTCGTACATGCGTTTGCCCACGTCTGTGCTCTCCAGCGTGGAGATGATCTGCAGTTGGGTGTCGTTGTTGTCGATGATGTTGTATTCCAGCATCAAGCACAGGATCTGCCAGGAGTCATGGGGGTGTGTCAGGGAGTGGCCTGCCACAGGACCCTGGCATATGCTGTTCCCAAAATTTGGAGTACTCTGCCTTTGACCCCATGTTACCGTCTCAATCCTACCTCCGGGAAAATTTAAGCTTTTTCCAACAGGTCAGTAGATTCCTTCCTGTTCCTCCCTGTAAGGTGGAATCCTATTCACACCCCTTGACTGATGGGCAGCTTGGTGACTGCTTTTAGAGGGTAGAATGTGGCAAGGTGATGCCTTCCAATTCTGACAGCTATTATAAAATCCCGTTGCTCATGGGACAGGTGCTCTGGGAGTGTCTGGCTCTGGGGGACACTTCGTAGAGTATCAGGGAAAAGGGGACCAACGAGGAACAGTTAGAAGTGGCACGAGGGCCCTGGGCTTGTGCTCTTGATAACTGAGCAGTGACCCTGAAGTCACACAAAGCAGAGAGAAGCTGGGGCTGCCTCAGTCCTCCGGTCAGAGAAAAAAGCCTTCCGAAGGACCCCATGGGTGACAACCCCAGAGACCCCAATGGAGAACAGCTCAGGCGGGCCTGCCTACACCTTGGTCTGTTAATGGTTCTGGACTTCATGCACAGACAGTTGCTATGTAGTAATAGGCAATCAGAACAGAAACTTGTAGACAGCTGTGACCAACATGATGGATCCCAACTGGAATGAACCAGCAGCAGTCTGAGATAGGCAGCCACACACACAGTCAAGAGGCTACAACCACACCTGCCTTGCCCACACTGCTGGCTCCTCACACAGATCCCGTGTGAGGCCACCTGTGCCAGGGCCTCACCTCCGCCATGGTCTGGTTCCCTCTCAGTGCCAGGAGCATGCAGGGGCCCAGCTTGTTTTCTGCCAGTGAGAGCAGAAACTTTTTGGTCTTGTAACAGGAGCCCATGAGGATGTGCACCTGGGAAGCAAGAAGACTCGGATGAAGCAACCAGAATACTGTTGCAGTGCTGTGACCCTCAGGGCCAGCCCCCTGTGGACAGGGACAGGTGGGAAACCAGAAGATGGTGACCCTCCCTGTTTGTGCCAACAGCCTGGTCTCCAGTGACCACCAGACCATCCCTGTGGACAGTGACTGAGGACATGTTGAGCAACACTGGACAAACGTGAGACTACACTGGGGCAGAGTGCAGGCAACAGGTACAGTCACCCAGACAGGTGAGACAGGGGCCACTGGAGCTGACCAGGGGAGCAGAGAGTTAGCATGGAAGGGCACAGAGATGAAACTGGTGGGCAACATGTTCCAGAGACGGGCGGTACTGATGGTAGCAGAGCTGTGTACCCGAATGTTGGGGTGTTCCTGCACAGGATGGTAACACTCAAGTTCTAGTTTACTATAGAAAAAGAGGAGCCTCCCGCCCCCGGCTCCCTTTGGGTGATGCTGGTATTTGATCTTGCGAATTTCTAGCATTGAGGGTACCAGAGAGAAATTTCCAGGCAGTCCTAGCTAGGTGGGGGAACAACAGGTCTGACTCATGTGGCAGCTGGGCTGTTCTGTGTGCCCTGCTTTCTCTGTGATACCAAAAGATGTTTTGAGAGATCACCCACTCAGCAAAGCCTGCTCCCTCCTGAGATACGTTGGAGGGGATGCTGCTGTGTTTACAGGTAAGAGCAAAGGTGTCCCCAACCTGTCATCAGAGGTGAGGGAGACCAAATACCCTGCAACTTCATATAATAGCAAAGGCCTTCTGGAAACGGCAGCCTAATCCAGGGACCACTTCTCACCATGTGTCTCCATGGAAACAACACATTTCTATCCCCTAGGCTGCCTGCTTCCTTCCCTGTCTATATATTCTTCTGCCCCATCATTAACAACTCTGGCATACAAATGGAATCACTTGGGCGGGAGCTGACTCCCTGTGCCTTCTCTCACATTGAGTCTCCGCATGAAGGGGTGGGGGAGACACCAAGCATTGCCATGGTGAAGCTGTGACATCAGAGGAAGCCAGAGAAGTGATGGTAAGGGAGACGTGGCACAAGCAGGCAGCTGGGTATGATTCTAGGTACATGGGATACTCAGAAAGCAGGTCCAGGGCAGCAGGCCAGGGGTTTTGAGCAGATTCATAAGAAAAAGGACCTAAAAATAAACCCCTTGAGGTGATGTCTAAGAGGACACGCCTGTTTATCGTCATTGCACAGATCTCTTACAAACTCACGGTGGTAACTGTTTACCCTACAAACCAGTCTCTTGTAGAGACAAGAATAACCTGAGCCAAGCGGGGGTCTCAGAGTCCTGGTGGCTCTGTGGGTATCTCATGCCTGCCACTACACACAACTGCTATGATGCTCTGGGGAAGTCTCTCTTGTTTTATCATATGAGGAAGCTGGAGCCCAGACAAGCCAGTCAGAATGCAAGGTCAACTGGTGAAAAACTGGGTAGTGACCTAAGGCCCAGGACTAGCTGATGCTTGCATTTTCTTTATGTCACATGACCCCAGAAGAATGTGTTGTATGTGAATGGAGTTGGGTGTGTCAGGGAACAGAGTGGCTGAGGTCACTGTCACTTGGGCAGACCTTCTGTCCTGGGGAAAGAGGAGTCTGTGTCCCTTTGCTACAGAAGAAGCTACTACCTCTAGACAGTAGGTTGGCCTACAAAGAGCTTGCAAACAGGTCCTGTCAAGCAAGCCACTGAACCTCTCTGGGCCTTTGTTCCAGCCCACGTGTGATTCTGTGACACTGGTTCTGAAACTGTGGGTCATGACCCCTTAGGGAGTTGTTGAATGACCTTTTCATGGGGGTGAGGTGCACATATCAGACATTTAGATTATGATTCATGACAGCAGCAAAATTACAGTTATGAAGTAGCAACAAAACAATTTTATGGGTGGGGGTCACCACAACATGAAGAACTGTATTACAGGGTCGCAGCATTAGGAGGGCTAAGAACCACTGCTCTATGGTAAGAAAGTACCAGAAGCCATGTGAATGCAGTTACTGATTCAGTGACCTCAAGCCCCTCATTACGAGGACTGACTGAGCAGGTGGCACTGCAGTACCTTGTGGCACGCTGCATCTGTCCCTTGCACAGAAAATCACCATGACAACCAAGCGTGATCTTGGACCCTCAGCTGCCTGGACTGTAAAATGAAGGGACAGTGAAGGTCCTCACTCCCCAGAGCAGGTGACAGGCTGGGTGCATCAGGCTCTTGGCTCAGGTAAGCAGGAATGAGTGACATTCCCCCTTTGGTCACCTCCCTCTTCATGGCTGGCACTGTGCTGGCCAGAAGACTGGCAGGCAGGCCACACAGTCGGCTGGCTGCTATGCAACTCAGGATGGAACAGCCCAATGCCCACCAGCAGCTTCCTGTGGGGACCCCATGTACCATGCTGGCAAACAGCTCCCCATCATCATCGCAGGCCACCCCTCCAGGGCTGTAGAGCTGGAACCAGCCATCCTTGCCGGCCCGCACGCTCAGCAGGCACGAGTGGACCTGTGGGTAGAGGGCAAACACATCATCAGCTCCAAACAGACTCAGGTACAAAGGAAATGTGAATGGTATTGACAACCAGGCAGTCAGGAAGTGCACAAGCTTCCGTCAGCTCCACAACCACTGGTCTGGCCTTCTACTAAGTTCCACGGGCCTCTGGGGAGCACATAGGCGCCTCTACACTGTGGAAGTCCAGCCATGTGCACTCGGCTTCTTAGGACAGCCACAAGGCCTATCTAGCTGGGAAAAGCTCTAAGGAAGAGAAGGCTGTGGCCTCCCAGGGCAGAACAGTCCCAAACAGGCCCTGTCTCTGTATCTTTGTGTGTTTCTCTCTGGGTGGGCCCCTTCCTCTTCTGCTTGGGTCTCTGCTGTCTATGTGCCTAAAGGTCTCTCTTGCTCTCTGTCCCTCCCTGTCTGGGGTTTATTAGTAACCCTCAGGCTTGGGATGTTTTGCCTTCTGCCCCATTCCTCACCTTTCCTGTGTGGGCAGTCCTCCCTCTAGGCCTGTCCTAGCAATCTCAGAGCTCTCTCCAACCCCGAGATTCTCTTCTGGGAGGGCTCGCCTTCACCTCCTTATCTGTTTATCAGTCTTTCTCTACTGAAGGGTCTCTGTCTAGAGTGGGGACAATGTTAGGGCACAAAGAACAATCCTTTGGTCCCTTCCCAGAGCACATGGGTACATGTGTGTTCACGTTTGGGAGGGATTTCCACATGCCTCCTGCCTACTCCCCAGAAGCAGGTTGTGAGTAGGGGCTGATCATTAACTTGAGGTGAGAGTCAATGCTACGAGTCATTGGTGCACAGATACATCTACCACAGACCCACAAACAGAAAGCAAAGACAGTGAGTCTCCACGTGGCATGGAGACACTGGCTGCCAGCCTCTGGTTAGCCAAAGTGACAGTCCAAGGTCACACCTGGTTGCTTGCAACAAGGCCGGGAGCCTGCAAAATTTGTACTAAGGATCCAATGACAAGATGCCCTCTGCAAGGAGAACTAGGAGGCTCACAAACAATTTTCCTACTATAGAAAAAAAAAAGGAAAAAAAGAAAAAGGCTTACTTCCTGTCTTGGATCCTCTGCAAACCTCTGAATCACATACTTCAGCTCCCTGGAAGGAAGAGGATGGGTTATTTGCAGGCTTGAGTGGACATGGCAGGGCAGGGGGTGAGGAGGTGGGGTGGTGGTGGTTGGAGAGGGATGGAGGGGAGTCCAGGAGCAGGTGGGAGTAGACAAGGCAAGGCACATGAGGCATTTCCTAGCAGGGATTGGAAGTGTGTCACAGGAGACTGCAGGAGGAGCCTCTGCAGCCTCCCAAAGTGTATGTGGCCCAAAGAATGGGCAGGAGGAGGCCAGCGGTGGCAAGGCTGTGTTGGTGAGGCACGCAGAGCAGGGGCACTTGCAGCAGGAGAAGGCGGGGTGGGTGCCTCTGGCATACTCACTTGGTGAACTTCTCATGTGCGAGAGCTCTGTACCAAAACCAGAGAGACAGGCAGTTAGAGGCCTTCAAAGTGCAACGATCACATTTCCTACCGGGGCATCTAGACTTCAGCTCTGATTAGAAGAATGGCGGATATCTTGTCCCCCCTTTGACAAGGTGAGGATCACAGTAACACGAATAGGCTGAGCCCCCAGTGTCCCCAAAGCCAACAAACACCAGGCCCACATCAGCCAACTGCAGAGGCGCTAACTGGGTGCATGAACGTGAAGGCACACGTGGGCTCCAGGGACCCAGGTGTGTTTGTTAATTGTTCCACAATTAAGGCAAGGCTGCACTAATTACCAGCGCACATTGCCAGGCAATCAGGGACCATTCTTCCAAGTGAATTGCATCATGGGCCACTGTCAAGCGGGTCCCAGGGCCTGTGGGGACAGCTGCTGCAGCCAATGATGCCACAGACAGAGGAGGCTCTGAGGAGTCAGATTTCTCCGGTCTCCATTCTTGGGGGCCCTGAGGGAACTAGCCAGGCCAGCAAATGGGGCAATTACTAGGTGTAATGTCCCCCTCCAAGGAGCTGCATTCATAAACACAGGCTCACTAATGGGCTCTGCAGAGAGCCCCCAGTGCCTCCCAAGGCCCAGCAGCTTCTAATCTGTCAAAACAGGCCTGCAGGCATGTGAGGCCTGTGGCTCAGCTGAAGCTCTGTGCGGGCTGTGACCCACCACACAACTGTTTCCCATGATGCATTCCATGTTAGTATGAGGGTGGGTGAAAGAGAGACAAAGAGTCCATTTCTGGCCACATTCAGAGTGTGGTGTGAGCTAATGGCCATTAAGGTGGAGAAAGTGCAGTTAGCCTTCCCCTGCACAGCGTAGAAATGGTTCTCCATATGTATTTTCTTTTCCTTTTTGGTGCTGGAGAGTGACCCCAGGGCTCCGAGCATGCTAAGTGCTCTCCAGCCTTCCATCCCTTCTTTTGCAGATGGGGTTTTGCTGTGTATCTCAGGCTAGCCTGCAACTGTAATTACAGCAATGGTTCTCAACCTAGGGGTCACAACCCCATTAGGATGAATGACCCTTTCACAGGGAATGCATATTAGATATCCCACATATCAGATACATACATAGTAGCAAAATTACAGTTATGAAAAACTAATTTTACGGTGGGGGGGTCACCACAACAACCTGCAGAACTGTATTAAAGGGTCTCAGCATTAGGAAGGTTGAGAACCACTGATTTACAGGCATGTGCTGCCATGCCTAGCACAGTAGTATATTAACTGTCAATTTTTACTGTTCCCCAGGGAGGCAGGGTAGTATTGTTCTCACCTGGTGCATAATTAAAAACTGTTAAAGTGACTATAGGCTAGGTATGGTGGAGATGGCTCTGACCTCTTCTGAATTTAATAAGTCCCTCCCTATGTTGCTGCCACGAAGCCCGAGACTGCTCCTACCACATTCTCGGTGTTTCAGACAGACCCCCAAAGCCAGGTTACATCTCCATGTCTCGGCTGTGGGTCTCAGCACCTCCCTGCTCCCCTGAATACTGTGAGTCTCTTGAAGTGACACTATTCCCTCTCTGGCAGTTTTCCTCCCATTTGGACAGGGCATGGTAGGGCTTACTCTTTGGGGAATGGAATGGGTTGAAGCAAGCTGGCCAGAGATGGTCTCCAGTCATCATAGTCGGACCTAGAATGAGAGAGGAAGCTGGTGAGGGGTGGTTGCAGGGAGAGGTTTTTTCCACATGTCATCCTGAGTGGACCATAAGATAGGAAGTGTCTGGTGTTATCACACAACATGGATTCTGCCACACCTACTTCTTAAACGTGTCCACAGCACAGCATGAATCAACAAAGAACATATCTACCTTGCTCAGAACTGGGGCTTTCTGTCTCAGCTCACTGGCCTTTTGAGCCATGGCCGAGGGTGAGGGACTGTTCTAGGTCTTCAATCCCTAAATCCATGTTGATGTCCCAGCTCCTTATACCTCAGAATGTGACATTTGGAGAGACACAGGGCCACTAGGTTGGACCCTGACCCAATCTGACTGACAAATATGTATAGAGAAAAGACCTAAAGGACTCAGAGAAAGGGCACCAGGGCAGGTCAGCCCTGTCCTACCTTCTTCTGGCCTGTGGTGGTGTCACAATAGTACAAGCACACCTCTCATTGCTGACTGACCAGACCCAAAGGGGAGCCTACAGACCGATTCAAGAAAAACCAACCAATCAACCAACCACAGTTTTGGGCATTGCCCTCATCTACCAGAAACGTCTTTCTTTTTAGACAGAGTCTCAAGGCCAGCAAGATGGCTCTGTGGGTAAAGGTACTTTGTCCCCAAGCCCGACAACCCAAGTTCAAATTCAAGCCACAGAATTCATGTGGTAGAAGAAGAGAACTAACCCGTCCCCCATTGTCCCCTGACCCCCACATGTATACACACTAGGTAGCTAAGAGCAAACTGTAGTCTGTTCTCATGGCATGAGGCTCATCTTTTAGAGGCTGGGTGGATGGCTGGCCCTGGGCTCAAAGCCTACTCTTGTTCCTCTTTTATATTCAGAATTCCAGCTTCCTGCCATCACCTCCACTAATGAGCATCCCACATGTTCCCCCTGCCCCTTCTTCTTCCAATCCCATTCAATCATTTGCTTTTGATTTTGAGATAGGGATCTCATGTAGCTCAGGCTAGCCCCGGAACTTGCTATGTAGCTGAGGATGTCCTTAAACTCCTGGACCACCTGTCAAGTGCTGGGATTACAGACATGCTCCACTGTGGGTTGGCTTATGCAGTGGTAAGGGTGGACACCAGGATGCTGTGAAAGCTAGGCAAGCACACTACCAACTGAATCACACCTGGCCAACCAACCCTTCTTGATTTTAACACTGCTGATATCCTGCCCGCCCGTGTGTGTCCTGTCCCCCTACCTGGGCTTTTCATAGAAATGCAGTCTGCTGTTTTTCGGCCCCAGAACAAATGCTTCCTTCTAACAAAGAACAGCTTAGATAACCCTTGGCTCTGGACTATTCCCGCCCTGCCGCCCTCTGAATGAACCCACGATAAAGCCTTCAGGATCCAGATCACACCCTGGAAGGTTCTAAGGAAAGGCCCAGACGAACAACATGAAAAAGAATTGCCAGAAGGGGCTGGCGGTGCTAGATAAGTCTTAACACTGATACGGCTGACATCTAGGCATGCACTGTGCCCTGCACTGGGCTCAGATTTGTTCACTTCATCTCTGCAACACCCACATGAGGAGGGAGAGAGGGAGGGACAGGATGTCTAAGGTTCAGGCAGCAGGAGGTGAGAGGCATGATAGCCTGCTGCACTGTGTGCTGGAGGCCGGTAGGCCTACGGACTGTGCCAACCGAGGGTCTCAGAGCTCAGAGGCCCCAGGGTGCATGCTAGAAGCACCTATTCCCCTTGCTTCCTTCCTGGGTCGGGGGAGGGTGTCATCTGCATATGTAGCCAGCTTGCCTTCCCATGAGATCCCCTCCACCCTTAACTGACTCATGGTCTCCAGCACCTTGGAACGTGACTTCCTATGTAGTGTTCACTGTGTGCCACGTGCTTTCTTCCAAGGCCCTCCTGAGAACCTTCCTGGACAGGTGGGTGCCACTGTCACTGCTTTATAAACACAAATGTTGGAACACAGGCATCTCAGCCTTGGTCTCAAGTCACAGCTGAACCCTGAACCCAGGATCCTGACTCCTGTCTATCTTCTGCCCGCCAGGCAGTCCAGTGCTTCACCAGAAGGTGACCAATTCATACCTGCAGAAGAAGGTTACACTTGTTGGGTCTTTTTCTATTTTTTTTTTTTTTTAAAGTTTTACAGGGGCCAGAGAGATGGCTCAGTGGTTAAGAGCACTGACTGCTCTTCCAGAGGACCCGGGTTCAATTCTGCAGCACCCACATGGCAGTTCACAACTGTCTATAACTCCAAGATCTGACGCCCTCACATAGACATACACGCAGGCAAAACACATATAAAAGAAGTTTTATAAAATAAAATTTGGAAGCTTGGGAGGGAGGGGAATGGCTTAGTAGGTAAGAGTGCTTGCTGTGTAAGCATGAGGTCCTGAGTTTGAAAACACAGCACCCGCCGGGCGTTGGTGGCACACGCCTTTAATCCCAGCACATGGGAGGCAGAGGCAGGCTGATCACTGTGAGTTCGAGGCCAGCCTGGTCTCCAGAGCGAGTGCCAGGATAAGCTCCAAAGCTACACAGAGAAACCCTGTCTTGAAAAAAAAGAAGAAAGAAAGAAAACACGGCACCACATGCCTGCAACTCTAGTGCTGTGGTGGGTAGAATCACTGGGGCTTGCTGCTTGCCACACACATATACTACACACACATATAAAAACAGTAAGGTTTGTTCTGTGTTCTGTGTAGAAAGGCTATTAGAGAACTCAAAGGAGATTTAAACACTCAAATCAGAATGGAGTTGAGGGAGTAGACGTGGGGCTCCTGGGGCTTAGAGACAGGGGCATGGTCCCTCCTCCATCTCAGCTGCCCTTTCTTTCTGAATGGAAGTGTGTCCCACTGCCAAGGTCCCATGGGAGTCCACAGTTTCCTACATTGCACCCCACCACACCCTGCTCTTGATGTCACTACTTTGGGCACCTGGTGCTCCTCACACTCAGAGAGAAAGGGTGGAGGAAACAGCTGGGACCTTTGGCTTCAAGCACAGACCCTGGCTTAGCATAGATATGCAGCAAATTCTTTTTTTTTTCATTTTTTTATTATTTTTAATTACTTATATACTGCAGCAAATTCTTAAAGACTATGAATGCTTACGTGGATGCGTGGGTGGGTGGGTGAATGGGTAGATAGGTGGGTGCAGACCCTGAAAAAGCTCTAGGCTCTCCTTATTGAAGACCCCAGGCCACTCTACCTGGTATTAGCCAACTCAGCCTACTCCAGGCTGGCCCAAAGTAGATCAATCCTGGTGTGTCTTGTGAAAGGACAATTTAAGGTCATTTCTTAAGGGTCTCCACGGGAGGCTTGTGGTAACAGATAAGAATAAGGCACTGCCTGGCTGGCCATACTAACCCATATTCCCTGTGGCCAGTGACATGCCCAGAGTTCTGAGTGTGGCTTTCCTTACCCTCACAATGTCCTGTGAAGTGCTGCTTCAATTTCACACACACCACACCACCTTCCCTTCTTTTTCTCCTTCTATTTTTTTTTTTTTAAGACAAGGTCTGTTTATGTAGGCCAGGCTGTCCTAGAACTCACAGATATCAACCTGCTTGTGCCTCCCAAGAACCGGAACTAAAGGCTTGTGCCACCACACCTGGGTCTATGTTCTCTTCCTTAGCTCTCCTCTGGATGGCACTGCCAAATGTTCACTCTTACCAAGAACCATAGGACACTGGGGAAAATGTCCCATTACTGAAATCTCATAGCAGCCTTCTACAAAGGGGGTAAGACAAGCTAAGGCCTAGGGGAGCCAGGAGCACTGTCTCAGGTTATTCAGCAGATAAAGCCATTTCTATTAAACACTGGCTTCTTGCCACCCACATGCATGCTGAAAGCCACGGTGTTCTTTTCCTAAGTTGTCAAGAAATTAGAAATGTGCCTTACCCTGACTTCCCTGGGACAGGAAACACCACTACACTACAATCACCAGTTGTGATGACTTTCCCACACTGGGTGTCCACCTATGTGTGGTGGTGTCCGCTCTGGACCGGGGCTGCAGCTATCACTTCCCATCCTCACACTACGTTACCAAGGCCTGGCTGAAAGGTTATGCTCAGAGAGGTCATATGACGGGTTCATGCCACAGATTAAGTGGCACCTGGGGGACATGCACCCAGCTCCAGATGACCTAAACCTGCTTTCCCCGACATAAGATACACATTGGAGCCCTCTGAACTGCTGGTGATTATTGAGATCCACAAGTCTGCGGGCCTGGGGACCACAGACCTAAGAGCCAGCTTGGTTTGAGAAAGAGTTTAGAAATACTGGAAACTCTCATGTGACCCTTCCTGGCTTTATCAGACTGTTCCAGGCCCCAGGCATGGCCCCTAACCCCTGACCCATGCCCTAGAACTGCAGCTAGCAGAAGTACTGGTCAAGCAGGTGGAACAGAACACTCATTCATGAATGATTGTAAAGGAGATAACTTCGGTCCGTGGTGGGATGCCTCTCAGTCCTGCATGTTCCCAGGAGAAAGTACCCAGGTGGCAAGAGGCCTGGGGCCCACGGGAAATAGCCCAAGGCAGCCAGCTCTGGCCTGGAAGGCTGCTGCTACGAGTATAGCTCAGACATGAGCCCATCGCCAAGAGCCTGGGAGGCTCACAGTGCTATGGGCTTGGCCAGGAAAGAAACGAGACTCCTCTCCGCCTTACGGAAACCTGGATCTGAGCTCAGTTCTTGAAGCTCTGAATAGATTTTGGAAGCTTTTTCTTTTGGCTGTAGAATCAATAAATTGGGTTGTACCTTCCCTTGGCCTCAGTTGAGGGAACACAGAGAGGCTGGCCCAGATTTTAGCAGGCCCCCTCGTCCTCTCAAGGACAACAGGAAGAACAGACAAGTGATTGCTGCCTCCATATTCTCCCTCAACTATAGGTGCCCAGTACTTATCTGGGAGCACAAAATACCCCAACATGCCTTACCCCCTGTTCTGGTTTACAAGTCAGATGGACAGAATACCCCAATGTGCTCTCCCTGCAATTCTGGTTTACAAGTTACGTGGCTGGAAACCCACCTCTACCCTCTGAACCCTAACTCAACTCAGGTGGCAGCATGACTATACTGAGGACAAACAAATGCTAAATGGCTGGTAACACTGCAGAGTGCTGGAGGACCCCCCACCCTGACTCACAGACATATTTGCTATTTTGTTTGTTTTTGACACAGAGTTTTGCTCAGTAGCTTTTGCTGACCTGGTACTCACTATATATAACCCAGGCTGCCTTTGAACTTGCAGCTATCCTCCTACCTTAATTGGGACACACTTGCCTCTGCAAAGTCTGCACATCTAACTCAAGTGTGCAAACACAGGCTTCTGAGCCACACCCACCCCTACAGGACTCAGGCCAAGCAACCCCTGCCCTCCCCATAGCAGGTTCGGGGTACTCACAGCAGCTTGAGGATCTCCACGTGGCAGCCGAGTGTGCGGCCAGCCTGGGGGCCCAGCTCGATGCTCATGGTGCCGCAGGCTGGGCTCACCATGAGGCAATCGATGAGGTTGGGCTCACTGTCGTTGCCCGTGCTGGCCGTCAGCGCCGGCTTGGCAGTGCTGGTGCGCTCCACCTCCACGTGGACCTCGCTGGAGGCCACGACCACCGACTTGAGCCGTGGCTCAGACAGTGTGGCTTCCTGAGACACCAGGTCTGGGCTGGGGTGCAGCAGGCGCAGAGGTAAGGTGGGCTTTCGGTCACATGGCTGCTGACAGCCGTTCCGGATCTCCTTCAGACTGGGGGAGTTGTCTCGGCTGGAGAAGAAGAGAAACAGCAGGTGTGGGCAGGGGTAAGCCTTGGCAACCAGAAAGCCCAGCATTGAGCAGAGATGAATGAATGTTTACACTTGGGCTGTTGAGGCAGGAGGATGCCTGCAAGTTCAAGGCTACTTTGGGCTACATAATGAGTCCCTGTCTTAGAAAAGGAAGCTGAAAACAAAAGAGCATTGGTGACAGAAGCCCAGATTTCCTGAGTGTTCATGCATCAGTGCTGGGGAGTTGCAGGTTCCCCTAAAATCCCTGTAACAGGGGCATGGAGCTGTTGTGAAGTCTGTTAGGAATGAAAGGTGGAGGCTTGGCTTGGGGTGTACACAGCTCAGTAAGAGGAGCATTGAATCTGGAGTCCAGACCAGTCTGCCTGTCTCCATAACCCTCCACAGCTTAGCATAGTGAGACTCAACAAACACCTGCTGAACAAGTGAACATTCACCTCTATGACAGCCACCTAGCACTGGTGCACCCATACCAATGCCACCTCTCACTGTGACAGTCACCTAGCACTGGTACACACATACCAATGCCACCTCTCACTGTGACAGCCACCTGTACCAATGCCAACCCTCACTGTGACAGCCATGTAATACTGGTACACACAAACCAACGCCACTCCTGAATCTCTCCTGATATGCCTGTGACACTTGAGTAATCCAGTCCTGTCTCCTGAGGTGCAGCTGCCCCACCCACCCTTGATGCCATCATGCCTTTCAGGGACCTTTTATTGCCTGCCCCAACCAGGTGAGAAAACACAGCATCCGCCCTTCTCCTGGGAGCTAACAGCCTACATCCATCGCTCCCAAGACCCACATTCTGGTGAGCCTAGACTCTCCAGGGGTATTTTGGGGCCTCTCCTCTAAATTCTGGCATCTCCAACTGCCTGAAGATATAATGCTTATGCTAGGTGTCATAAGGTGGTGACTGAGGAATTGGGTTTTTGGGGGCACAGTTGCTTAGAAAATGTGAGGCCAAACATTAATGTTTGTAGCTTCTCTGCAGCAGGACTTCTCAGAGCCCCGATCTGATAGAGCCCCTTCCAAAGTTACCCTCAATTCCTGGGACAGTATCCTCAGGCATGGTGACAGTAGTAACAGATTCTGGGGCTGGGGTCCACGTTGCCAGGTACCAGGTTTCACTCAGGTGCTTACAGATACAATCTCCCAGAAGCTCATGACACAGACTCCATGGGGTTAAGTGATCTCTCAATGTCACAGCCCATGAGTCCAAGCAGCCAGATCTGGGGTCAGCCCTCTGCTCTAGGTGCTAAGGTACTACCAACAAAGCTGTCTTCTAAGGCCCCAAGACTGCAGGTTTCTCCTCCAGGAAGTCCCCTTTGATTTCCTCTTCCTGCCACATACATGTTCCCTGCCTGACTCCAAAACCATAGCTTTTTTCTATCCTGGTAGACCTTCCCCTCAACTAGGGAACTTCTGAAACACCCCCAAACTCAAGGAGCTCAGTCATAGGGAGGTTGAACCAAGCAAATGTCAGGGCTTACACATGACTAACCGCAGCACCAGGGATGGCTAGAAACAGTTGCTCACTGGACTGGCAAGATGGTTCAGTAGTTAGGGGGGCTGGTACCTAAGCCTGACAACCGGAGTTCGATCTGTACTTAGGTCTTACATGGTGAAAGGTTAGCATAACTCTTTTAAGTCATTCTCTGGCTACACGAGCCTTCCCACAATAAAGTAAATAAGCAAATACAGAAAAAAAAAAAAAGAAAGAAAGAAAGAAAGAAGAAGAAAGAGCTACTTGTTTTGGTCCCTCTCAAACTTGTCACACGTGTGCCACGTCCCCAAAAAGAAGCAAGCACATGCTCTGGCGTACAGGGCTGGGCCTTGCACTGGCATTCCACGTGGCAGCTCCAGGGCCATGTGCAGAACTTGCGAACAGACTCGGGGAAGGCCTGAATCCATTTTGCACCTGCCACGAGCCAGGGCTGAGCACAGCCCACTGAGGGCGCTCAATAAACACAATTTGGCTTTGCTGGGGGAAAGCAATCACTGGCTTCTGTAAACCTGTGAACTCCGCCGTGGGCGTAAGCTGCATGTGGTCTGTGAGGTGGGGCCTGTGGATCTCCGTGGGCTCAGACCTCATTTGCTCCCCCGAGCTCAGCACTCCAGTTCCTTCTGTTTGCCTCTGCTGGGGTCGAGGAGTGGATTTTCAAGGCCTCTTGGCTTTGCTCGGTGATTTTCCAGACAGCCACGCTAACCTGGGTCAGGCTGTCTGTTCTTTCGAGTGCGGGAACATCGTGTGCTCACCGGGAGTGGTGTGGAGGCCTGGAGGACACTGGGAGGGACTGACCAATGGGCCAAAAGGAAACAACTTGGCAGAACCAGGCCTAGAGGAGGGGGTAGTCATGCCATCAGCTGGGACCCCCAACTCTTGAGGGCTCCCAGAGGCTCAGCTGTGCTCTGCTGGGAGCCAAGGCCAGCCTGTGTGGGAGGAAAAACAACCTATCGTATCCTCCTCACGCCTTCATTGTGAGAGTCCCTCATAACTGAGGTCCTGCAGCCCATCTCTCACCCAGCAGCAGCTGGGGGGTAGTGCTGGAAGGGCAATCTCATGACATCCCTCCCCTACTTAAACTTTCTGTTGACTCACCCATGTTCTCAGAAAATGTAACCCAGGCCCGCTTCCTCTTAAGTGTGTCCTCTGGCTCAGCATCTGTCGCCCGTCAGTCTGCAAACCTTAGGCCCCATAACCATATGCTGAACCTAAATCTATTTTTTTGTTCATGTTATTATTGTGTGTATGAGTGTGTATGGTGGTGGTGCAGCGTGAGCATGTCTGTTCTCATGTGTGTGGGTGCATGTATGTGTGGGGACATGCAGTGGCCAGAGGTCGGTGCTGGGTGTCTTCCTTGAGAGCTTGTTTGGAGGTTCCAGCAGGGAAGCACAGCTACTTGTGTAACCTTGACCAGTCCTCCTCTATACGGGGAAGGTCGTCCTCTTCGACTGAGCACGCAGCTTTAGGAGGGACCCACATGGAGTGGTGAGGAAGGAACGGGATACCGGCTTAGCCAGCCAGATCAGCCAAATCAACCCTGGCGATCAGTGGGGCGACAGATATCGCCCTCACGTCCGCTGGGTGTCTTCCTTGATTGCTCTCCACCTCATCTATTGAAGTAGTCTCTCATTTGAACCCAGAACATGCTGACTTCCCTAGCCTAGCTTGCCAGCTTGCTCTGGGGACCCATCGCACTGTTAGGGATTACAAATGGCTGCCAGGCCCACTTTTACATGGGTTCTGGGGATCTGAACTCTGGTCCTCACACTTGCGTGGCAAGCACTTTACCCACTTGAGCTCCACTTGCTACCAATACCATCCCAGGGGAGCCCCTTCATCTTCAGCTTCCCTGTCTCTCGTCTTAGCCACACTAATTTCCCTTGGCTCCTCCTCTGCAGGGACCCTCTGTCCATGAGTAGACAGACCATGGGCAATTTAAGCAAGCAGACGCCCAAATCCCCCGCCGAAAACGTCTGCATGTAACTTCAGCAGGCTGAGTGGTTCTGCAGCAGGCGTTCAGGACCACAGATGGAAAAAAATGCTGCGATGGCCAGCAGCCCTGTCACCACTAGACCTTTGCTTCTCCCTCTGCCTGGACACGTCTCTGGTGGTCTTATCTTCAAGAGCGCCTCCCTGAAGGACCCTTCTAACTTTCTTCGGGCAAGAGTTCTTAGTTCTGGCCAGGGGAGTCCAAACACCACCAAGACCACACCAAGTAATCCAGAATGGCAGCAGGGGCCTGGGTATCCTTTCCTCCTTCCTTTTTTTCTAAGCTGCACAGACCCCCATCCTGTGCTGGCAACAGGCCAACAGCCACTTCTCCGGGACAAAGGTGCCCTGATCTGCAGCATCAGCCAATTGCCTTGGTGTAAATCCCACCTCACATGACCCCTGGCTGCCAAGGTGACATCACCACCAACTGTGGGACGGGACGAGATGTACATCCCAAGACAGACAGGAGCCGGTATTCCTCTGGGAAGGGGCAGCCTTTGAGCTGACCCCTGGGATGTGGCCCCGCTTTCCAAAACAAGGAAATGGTTCGTTATTGCCTGAGGTCTCCTGGTGATGTCAGGACCAGGACCAAGAACAACAATCCTCTGCTCTCCTGCCCTGCTACCTAGAAATGTCCCTTATTTGTCACAGCCCCTTTCTGTTCTTCTCTGACTGCTGGTTTTAGAAGCCATTTGCCCAAATTCTGTGACCCCAAAGGCACTGGGGTCTTTTTGTTGAGAAAATGCTTCAGTACGTGCTGTTTCCCCCTCCCAAGCTCTGATGGTGCCTACACAGTGTGTGTGTGTGTGTGTGTGTGTGTGTGTGGTGTGTGTGTGTGTGTGTGTGTGTGTGTGTGTGTGTGTGTGTGTGTGCGCGCGCATCGTTTCAACAGAACAACTGGGTAGCTGCAGCAGACCCCACCGTGCCCTGTGCATCAGCCTTTAATGACCGAGAAATCCACTACAGAAAGATGTTCACAGATCAATGGCACCTGTGTCCCTCTGTAACCCCTAAACAGCCTCAACCAGGGCAAATGGCAGAGGGGATGAAGAGACAGAAGTATGCCATAACCAGTCACTTGGGTCAGGGGTCCCAGCTGAAGGACATAGCAGCTGCCCACAGTAGTCACACGTCCCACCTAAATCCTAGGCTCTTACTCTTCCTGGGGCTCCTCTCCTAGGCAAGCATCCCCCTGTGGCTCCCTCACTACCCAGTTTTACCATGTGCATGTCTGTCTCCCCACCAGACAGGTTCTGGTGTGGTCAGAGATCTATGTGTGTCCCCCAAGAACACTCAGCCCGCGGCGGGGGAGGAGAGAGAGAAAGAGGGAGGAGAGAGAGAGAGAGAGAGAGAGAGAGAGAGGGAGAGAGAGAGAGAGAGAGAGAGAGAGAGAGAGAGAGAGGGGGGGGGGGGGGGGGGGGGGGGTGTATGTTCACAGGCACAATGCAGTCGCTTCCCAGCACTGAAAACTACTATTCTGCAGCAGGCTCTCGGGAGTGGGGGAGTACAGACCATACAGCAAGACCCAAGTTCCCAAATGGCAAGGCTGGGACACACCTTAATACCCTCTCCCCTATGCACACACAAGTGCACACAGGTACAGGTGCCGCACAAGCATCTGTTTCTTTCTTTTTTTTTTTGAGACAAGTTCTCACTATGTAGCCTTAAACCTGTAATCCTCCTGCCTCTGCCTCCAGGGTGCTAAAATGTCTGAGCAGTCCTTTACCCCATCCCCTCAGTGTGTCACCCTACCACACAGTGAGCAGCCTTCAGCACAGGATACCCCTGGAACTAGAGCCCAGGTACCTTGTGGCCTTGCAGTTACTGATACAGGGTATCACGTGGCCTTCTCAGCCCTATGCCAGGGCTGGGCTAACACCACTGGGCTGAGGCATCTGGCAAACAGCATGAAGTCAAGGCAGCAACAGCCACTCCCCCCTCCCACCAGAGAGGGGTGGCGAGTCACCCTCTTCAGTAACACATTCCCAGGACAGGGTGGCACTGTGCCCCCACCCAGCCCACTAGCACTGACCTGTTGATGAACTCTTCGTAGCAGGAGTAGATGGCAGCCAGGCACACAGCCACAAGGTTGGGTAGGACCCGAGGATGTGGGCAGTGCCCTGTGGGGCCATGCATGCTGGAAGAGAGCAGAGGGAAGGTGAGGAGGCTGTGGAGTAGCTGTTGGCCTGAGGAGGAGTTGAGGTGCAGAGGTACTGCCCAGGTGTGAGACCACCTACTCTTCCAGCCCTGTTGAGGACAGGTAGAGAGTCTGTGCCATGTGGCTGGTGATTCAGGCCTGCAGACCTGGCTAAGAATGGGCAGAGCTGGGGTACCAGCTGAGGGACCTGGCCAGCTGCTTAGACTATCTCTACACCTTGAACTGTGTGAAGAGAGACAGACCCTCCTCAATGGTGACAGTGAATCAAACCTAGTTCACAGAAGGATGCAGCACGTAGTGGCTCTGTCCTGAGACAGTACCATTTGTACAGGTGTTTCTGGAATGACTATTCATGACACAGATTTACTCTTTTTTTTTTTTTTTTTTTTTTTTTGGTTTTTCAAGACAGGGTGGCTTTGGAGGCTGTCCTGGAACTAGCTCTTGTAGACCAGGCTGGTCTTGAACTCACAGAGACCCGCCTGCCTCTGCCTCCGAGTGCTGGGATTAAAGGCGTGCACCACCAACGCCTGGCCAGATTTACTCTCAAAAGTGTGTTTTGTAGATTAAAAAAAAAAAGTCATTTAGCTGGACGGTGGTGGCACACACCTTTAATCCCAGCATTCGGGAGGCAGAGGCAGGTGGATCCCTGTGAGTTCGAGGACAGCCTGGTCTACAGAGTGAGTTCTAGGACAGCCAAGGCTGTTACACAAGGAAACCCTGTCTCAAAAAACCAAAACCAACCAAACAAAAAAATACCCCAAAACCAATGTCACTGAGGTCACCGTAGCTGAACACAGCACCTCCAACATCACTGAGTTCTTAGTAATATGTTAGTGACTACTGTTTGTCATGGAAGTCTCTGTGCCATGGTCCTTATCTGTAAAATGGTCTGGCCTGTGAACCCAGGATGATGTATGCAACCTCTGTGGTAAACTGTCATCACAACAGCTGTCACTGAGTCAGGCCTGCCCTGCCCCCACAGACCACACTAGGGACTAGAAGGGGACCCTGTTAACACCAGGCCCTGCAGAAGAAAAACCTGTCTGAGTCCCTGTGAGACTGCAGTGAGTGCAGGTCACAAACCCCAGTTCCATCACTGGATCAATAGGCTCTTTTTATTTCTTTCTTCTTTCGGAAGCAGGGTCTCTTGTAGCACCTGCTGGATTTGAACTTGCTATGTAGGCAAAAATGACTTTGGACCTCTGATCCTCCTGCCTCCACTTATCAAGGGCTGGGACTAAGGACTACACCATGATGCATGGTTTCTGTCATGCTGGGGACTGAACCCTGGCTTCAAGCAGGTTAGGCAATCTGCCTACTGGGCCACATACCCAGCCCCCAAGTCAGGTTTTCTTAAAACGCAGGGCAAATTAGTACACTTCAGCTCACTGGGATTGTCACTGGATGGCAAGGATACTGAGGACCTCAATCCACAGATGAGGTAACTGAGGCATGAGAATATCTGAAAAGGAAAGCTAACAGTACAGGACAAGGTGAGATGGCAGTGATGATGTTTTTGATCCTGGTCCTTGCTCCCACAGCCCCTCCCAGGGGGAGGGGGAGACACAGGGGCAAGAACATGATTTAGGGATTCCTATACAGGAGAGTTAGGGCTTTCCTCATGTGTTATCTGCACAACAATCTCCCAGGATCATAGAGGCAGAGTGACAGGCTCCCCGTCACACAATAAGCAAGTAGCTGGGACCACACAGGGCTGGGAGAGTCCAGTGGAGAGCCTCCTACAAGGTGAGACCCAGTTCTTCCCTGTGTATCATAAACCAGGTAGGTAGTCTGGAGCAGGGAGAGGAGGGGTGGGTGGGTGGGTGGGTGGGTAGGTAGGTGAGACACACCTTTGAATGAACTTCTTTACCACTTCCATGCCTGCATTGAGCTCATTCAGAGCAAGAATGTACTCCTGGGTGAAGAGCCTCAGCCTTGGGCACTTCCCAAAGTCCTGCAGAGACAGCAAAGGCAGAGTTACCAAGGCACGGCCAGCAGGAACTGGGGAAGGGAGACATCACACTCCCACTCACACCTCCAATGACTCCCATGGTCAGAAGGGGTCCTGGTACAGGCTGCATCTTCCCAACCCACGGCTCTGCTGGGTAGGCTTATGTCTCGCCTGGCCTCTGGTTGCCTTGGGAAACAGTTCTTTTGTGATAGCCACCTGAATCTCTGAGCTGGTGTCTGAGGCACTCAGCAGCCAGAAAGATTGCAGTGCAGAGCAACAGAGCAGAGGAAGGGTACTCATCTCCTGGGGTTGGGAGTAGGTAAGGTGGTTCTGGCCAAGTATAGCTCTACACACCCTACCATAGGAGTGAGCAGACACCAGCTTCCTCCTGAGCGGAGGTGTGACAGGGGAAGCTGGCTTCCGAGTAGGGATGCGCCCAGGCACAGTTGCTCATGGGCTTCCTGTGGTTTAGCAGACCCCAGATACCCCTAGCCTCTAGAGCAAAGAGTGTCTGAAGACCACGAGCCACCTTCAAAGGCATAGGGAGAGCCAGGAATGATGACACACACCAATGATCCTAGCTCTTGAGAGGCTGAGGCAGGAAGTTTATGAGTTTGAGACCAGCCTGGGCTACATAGTGAGACCTATGCACAAATGAGGGTCCTAGTGGTAACTGGGAGCTGGAAGGAGATGTGGGCATTGGGTGTGGGTGTGCAGGAGGCAGCCAGCGTGTAAGCACACAGCCAGGGAAGGGCAGTGCGGGTGCGTCACTGACGGTGGGGAAAGGAGGAGGCTGCCCACTTAAAAAGTGCTCCTAGCCTGGGGGACAGCTGCATTTAGATCCACAAGTGTCCATCTGTGACTGTATTTGGTGCTTAATTATGGGCCCTGGCCAAGGACAAAGGGATTCTTCCTGCTCTAGCTGAGTGGCATAATGGGAGAATGACATCAGCAGGTGTAGGCAGAGCAAGCCCTACCAGGAGGCACAAGCCAAGTACCTAGAGTGGCCCAGGGGCTTGGTGAGTCCTAGACTTGTCTAGAGAAATAGGCAGTGAAGGAAGAGAGAAGCACTTTTAGGAAAGGCCCCTCGGCCTTACTGTCCATCTGTGCTCATTGCTGTGCTCAGCTACGGATGGGATGAGGAGGGTTGACAGGTACCAGTCCACACTGCTCTGCCTCAGGGCAGTGAGAGGAAGGTACACTCTTGCTCCAGTTCTGGAAAAATGATGTATTTGGCCAGCAAGACGTCTCATGGCTGACATTTGGTGTCACCCAATTCATCTTCCCCCGCTCAATGGAACCTATTGAAAAAGCAACTTGCAGGCTGAGTGGGAGAGCCCTGGATTCAACCCCCAGCATAAGAGTAGGGGTGTTGCTTTACTTGCAGTGTGCTTTTTTTTTTTTTTTTTTTCTTGAGACAGGGTTTCTCTGTGTAGTCCTGGCTGTCCTGGAACTCACTATATAGACCAGGCTGGCCTCAAACTCACAGAGATCCACCTGCCTCTGCCTCCCAAGTGTTGGGATTAAAGGTGTGCGCCACCACTGCCTGGCAGCAGCCCCGTTCTTTCAAGTCATTTGTTTACACAGGGGAGGAACAGAACCCAGGGAGGAGCTTAAGAAGTGGGCTGGAGCACGAGCACACACACACGCACACGCACACACGCATGCACGCACGCGCACTCATGTACACATACAACACTGAGCTAGGAACGGAGTCCTGCAGGGAGACCTTGAGGCACTTCATCTTGCTTTCCTCTCTAGGGAAATGACCACAGCGCCCCATTGTCTTACAAAAGGTGACAAAAGCGGTGTGGTCTCAGTCTGTCAAGTCAGTCTGGGCCGTTCTGAAGGACCCTGTGGAATGAAGGTGGGTGAACCCATCTCTAGGGTCACATGAGTCTCAGGTGAATCCATCTCAGGTCCCTGAGCCCTGTTAAGGATGTGTGGGCATGAGACTCCAAGTCGTGCTCTACATCTCCCGTTCTTTCCTTGGTTCCTGTCTATGCTCCCTGTCAGTCTGTGTATGGCCAAGATCCACCAAGAGTCAAATGTGACCCAAATAATTAATGCCCCATGCCTGTGGTGGCTGAGGGGGCAACCCTTAAAGGCCAGGCCGGCAGATGATGTAAATTATGCATTTGCCCTGGAGTTATTTCTTATTTGTATTAAAAATATTATCCCATGGTCACACCTGAAAGCCCATGAAACGAACCAAATACAAGGCTAACAGTGCATGGTTGAGGCCTTGGAGGCCAGACTGTTGACTTTTTCCCTTTAAGCCCCCTCCCTCAAAGAACCCTTATGAAATAAATGTTTACTGACTACCAGTGAAAACCCAGAACTGCTTATGTCCATAAGTAGCAGGATCTACTCATGGTACCCACATGGTTTCCGGTTGCTCCTACTGCCTGGAGCACTGATTGGCAAAACTCTCACTGATATTGCATGTGTGCTGCGCTTGATTAATGATGTCTGTCATGGAAACAGAAGGTGCACCTGTCAAGCACTTTCACTCTTGCCTGGGGAAGGGATTGGGTTATATTCACACCTCCAACACTCGCAGGGGCTTGCTGTGGACACAGGATAGTGTGTGGCACATGAACTGACTTTCCAGGTTGCCCTTTCTCAGAGGCTTTTCATATGCCCAGGTGACATTAAAAGAACACTTGAGGTGTCCTGACCTCAGAGACTCACTCCCTACATCATGAACACTCACAATGACACAGACCCTGGTGACCCTGCCCAGTCTTTCTGGTCCCAGACTTCTATGTACATAATGTCAGAGAGCTGTCAATGAATTAACGACATCATGGTGTCTGGCTCTAAAATGGTGCCCGATAAATCTCCAGGAACACATTTGTTATTCTTATGCCTTGCCCGTGTTTTAGGCTTGTGGTCAGCCAGCAGCTCTTGCTTGTTAAGTCTCACCTACTCTACATGTAGTACTGAGAAAATATTTGCCATTCTCACATTAAGTGCTATACAGATGATGAATGCCAGATCTTCAAAGGGAACAATTAAATTCTGCCTTAATGTTTTCAAAATGAACTAACCTCTACACCGTTTAGACTTCCATACACTCCCCACTAATGTGTAAGCCCCTACCACCTTTGCTTTTAGACAGGTTCTCATGTAGAACAAGCCAGCCTTACATTCATCATGTAGTTGAGAATGACCCTGAACAGACTTGCCTCCTGCCTCCACCTCCCCAAGGCTAGGATTACAGGGGTATATTACCACACTCAGTTTATGAGGTGCTGGAGACAGAACCGAGGGTCTCATGCATGCTGTACAAGCACTCTACTAACCGAACATCATCTCCAGCCCTCACAATGTCCTTTGTTTTGGTGTGCCATCTGGGACTGCAGATGACACTCAGTTGTCACGTGTCCTTCCTCTGGCCTGGGCCTGCTGCTCAGACTTTCCTTATTTTAATGATCTGGGCAGAGCTGAAGGACATACTGTTTCCTAAGATTGGACTGGGGTGACAGGCAGGGGGAAAGACCCTCAGGGTGAGGGTGCAGCAGTCACCACTGTGATGTTGACATTTATGACCAGCCAAGGCCACACTTGCTAGGTTCTTCCCATTAGAGCTGCTCTCACCCTTCTCCACCATGCCCATCAGAACGAAGGAAGTCACTGCACTTGGCCATCCTTTAAGAGTGAAGAGTCCCACTCTACATCCTGGAGAACAGTGTACTGTCTATATCCCACAGTAGGGACCACTCTGTATGGAGGCCACGCCCCCAGCCACAACATCTATTCTCACCTCTTGGGAAAAGATTTTTCTGCCTGTTTGAGTGAAGAAAAACAGTCCTGGAGAACAAGCTGCACAAATCTGGCACTTACCATGTTATGCTTAAGGATCCTCTGAACCACCGGTGTGAACACCTCGATGACCACCATGGACCGGGGCCGCTCCCTGCAGTGCTAAGGAGAGAGGGATACAGTCAGCGCAGGCTGGGGGAGCCCCACCCACAGCCCGATGCTTCCAGAGGCCAGAGGATGTTACCAAGCCCAACAAGGATTTAGTTTCCCTTGCTGAATGTTGCTGCAGCTTATTTAGGAAGAACACATGCTTTAGAGCAGCAGGCTTAGACTCACAGAAAAACTACAAAGTGGAGATGTGCCACAGTCTCCCCATCTGTCAACCTGTCACAGTACCGCGATGCACTTGTTGCAGGTGGTTAGCCTACACCAGCACGTCACAGGGTCCTTAGTCCAGTCTGCACTGGGGTGCACATTCTGAGGGTCTGTAGCCAAGGCCAAGGATATGCACTACCATGCCAGTAGCATATACTAGTTTTGCCTTGAACTCTGTTTACCAGCACCCTGCCCTTCCTCCAGCCTTTGCCTCCCTAGCAGCCTGCCCCTCCCAGAGCTGTGTGCACAGGTTAACAGGCTCGGTTAGAAGTGTGGAGACCTGAAGAGTAATAGATTCTTTTATGTAGAGCCCGAAGGTGACTTTTATGCAATGGTTTTAGTGTGCTGATTTTGACAGTTTCTTACCCATGCTGTCATGTCAGCGCTCAAAGTTTTGGGTTTTGGAACATTTTGGATTTCAGATTTGTGGACTATAGATGTTTAACGTATAGCTGAAACCACAAAGGCACACAGCCTGTGCAGTATGGTGTCCCAGAGTGGTAACGCTCATGGGTTGTGAGGCTGGTGTTCCCTGCAGGATGTTTGCAGCTTTGCTGCTCTTTTCTCCCTTCCTTATTTGAGACAGGCTGTCCTCCTGCCTCAGTCTCCCCACTGCTGGGATTACAGGTGTGCACCACCACACCTGGCTGCTCATTTGTTTGTAATTCTGAGTAAGAGTCCCCTGATGGTGCTGGGATGATGACTCAGTAAAATATTTGCTGGGTTCCATCCCCAGAACCCAGGCATGAGGTGAGAGGGACAGCTCCATGGTTACCAGGGACTTAAGTTAGGAAGGTTAAGCTGCAAAAGATGGGAATTTGGTTCCCAGCACCCATACTGGGCAGTTCACAGCCACCTGCAACTCCAGCTCCAGGGAATCTGGTGCTCTCTTCTGGTCTCCATGGAAACCCATAAATGTTAACAAGTGACATACATTTACACATAAATAAAAATGAAAATTGGGGAGGCAGAGATAGGAGGGGGTTCCCTGGCCAGCCAGCCTAGCCAATTGACAAGCCCCACATCAGTGAAGAAACCATGTTAAAATACAAAATCTGCCAGAGGAAAGACACCTGAAGTTGTCTTCTGACTTCTCTGCATACATGGACTCATGCACACACATGCACAGAACCCACGCATAGGCTGACCACAGTTAATTTATCCATTCACTTACCTTGGTTACTTTAAAGTTCTGGCAACTGACTAACCCTGTTATACATATCTGTGGGTGGAGTTAGGTTTCTAACTCAACTGGGTGAAAACCACAGAGCATCTTGCTTTTCTTTTGTTAGAGTAAGGGAGAAAAAATGGACAGGTAGGATCTTTTGTTGCTGTTGGATTGACCTCGAATGTTTAGGACTATTTCAGATGGGTCTGTTCTGCCTCAAATGGTATTCCTTATGTAGGATCCAGCAGGCCTGTCTGATAAGTTGAAGAACATTCTAGGTGTAGGGCAGCCTCTGACTTTTCAGTGGCTGCTGTCAATATCTTGTAGAAGTTCACAGGCCAAGCTTGGCTCATCATAAGCGTCCCTCACACTTGTATTTTTTAAGACAGGGTCTCACATAGCCCAGGCTGTCCTGGAATTTACTGTGTAGCCAAGGATGACTTTGATACCCCGATTCTCTTGTCTTCATCTCTTGAGTGCCAGGAATTAGAGATGTGAGCCATCACACCCAGCTTTATGCAGTGGTAGGAAGCAAATGCGAGGCTCAGTGGGTCTGTGTTAGGTAAGTTAGTGCTCTATCTAGTAGCTACGCCCTCCATCCCCTGGTGCCTTTGTAGGGGAAGCTGCAGCCACGCCTTCTTAGGGGCTGGCTACAGGAGTACCTGGGCAGGCTTGTGAGGGCGTGGTCAGAGTGAGTAGGGTGTCTGCCTTTCGGTTTCGGTTTCGCTTTTGCTCTTTGCTTCTTGCTGTACAGACTACCACCGGCTGGCTGGTTCGCTCTGTAAGTAAGGCTTTTCCTTATTAAATACCCTTATATTTCTACCTGACTCCGTATTGGTAATTTCCTACAATATGCCTTGTTTTTGAATTGAAGGCGAAGTACTTCCACTGAGCAGACAAGCTCCCTTGCCCCACTGACCTTACCACACTGACCTGCTTGTACATATGAGCCCCTTAGTCCCAGAGGAGTTCCATCAGCAACTCTTAGAGAGACCAATGGACCTGGGAGAAAGAGCCCAGGGCTTTTCTGGGAAATCAGGGCAGTATCCTCTGACCTTTGTGTTTGAGACCTGGAAGTCTAACAGGAAGGACTGTCTGGAGACTCCTCAAAGAGGCCCTGGGGGCTGGTGGGGAGGGCTTTGTACTAATAAAGCTCCACTCCCTGGACTTAGCCTCCAGGGGGAAGACAGCCTGAATCCCCATGGCACTGGCCAGATTCTTGCCTCTTCCATTTAGGGTCCAACAGGGACTGCCCAAGGTCCATTTTCTCCTACTTTACTTCCTGCTAGCAGGAACCCCAGGGGAAGACTTACTTTAGGGGTCTGGTGAGGTTGCTCAGCAGGTAAGGGTTTTTGCCACCAAGCTGACAACCTGAGTTTGATCCCCAAAATCTGTAAGGTGGAAAGAAAGCACCAACTCCAACAAGTTATCCTGTGACTTCCACACACTCAGCATGGTGCATGTGTGCACAAACACATACAATAAATAAATTAATTTTTAAAAAGACTTTGAACAAAGGCCAATTTTCTGGAATAAGCATTTGGAACTATGAGACCAGGAGAAACCATAAGCTTGAGAGGCCTGCATGGGGCTTGTATGGATGAAACCAAGAAGGCTGTGGAGAAGCAATTGGCCAATTGATCCTGCAGGAGACTGAAGTCCAGGCTACTCTATCTGCCTAGGAGATGAGAGTGAATGTTAGAGCAGAGGCCTCTCTCCTGTGTGGGCTTGCCATGCTGGTGGATGCTCGACCCTTTGGGCCAGAGGGCCCATTGCCTATACCGCATGAAGAAGGGGTTTCTGTGCTGGGTCATGAACTGCCCTTGGATGCCTTGGGATGGCCAATGTGTGAGTCACTGGGAAAGGTCTCCTTATAGCAGAGCCAAAGAGAACACAGACTTGCCCCATTTTCCAAGCCCCGCCCCCAGCACTCTGCTGCTGGCCAGCCAGGGGACAGAAAAATGGGGTTTCCACCCAGGACCCTGTTCCTGCTTCACATGCTTATTTCATGATGGATATAGTCTACATGTTCCCAACAGGAAGCACGGGCTGTAGAAGGGGGCAGGGGCCCCACATGGTACTTAAGGGAACTATGGAGTGAGGACAAAGTAAGTCAATTTGCAGGGCTATGACATGGCACTGCTGGGGAGGTGAGAGATGCTAGCATGTGTCTTCCTAAGGATATCAAGTTAGTACAGTGTGTACACACACACACACACACACAAAAGGGGGGGGGCAGACAGGCTTGTGTGCCAGCCCAGCCCCCTAGGCTGCTGAGCTGTTGTTCTGGGAAGGCCCTGTCCCCTGGTGTGGCTGGCTATGTTGCATACAAACTGCTGTGAGGTTGGCATCAGGTCCCTGGGCATGTTGCCCTGCTCTGTGGCTCCTCCAAGCTGACCTGGCACATGCTGCCAGTTTCCCTTGTCCAGGGAAAGCCCTGCAGCCGGGCCCCTACCCTGGGCCAGCCAGTGATCAGAGGAGCCTCAGCTAAGAATAACCCAGCTCTGACGTCAGGAATCCAGAAGACTGGCTGCAAGCTGCCTCCCAAGACAGCCAGGAATAGTCCACAGAAAAGCCAGACGCCTGGTTCTTCCTTAGCCTGTCTATCAGAGGACAGCAGCCCCAAGACGGGTACCTGCATGCCTCCTGCTCGTACCTGGGACCCTGCCCAGGCTGGCATTCAAGCAGTGCCTTCAGACCCACTCTAGCTTGCACACCGTGGTGGCAGTGGCCTTTGGTAGCCCACTGCAGTGATACTATACCTTGCAGAAGAATTCACAGAGATCTGGTGGTGGGTGGTTATTTTCCAGCAGAGGCGCAATTGCCTACAAGAAAATGAACAAGCATCAGTCAGCAGGGCTTGGTGGGGTGGGGGTGGGAGTGAGGTGGGGGTGGGGTGGGAGTGAGGGGTGTGGTCTGCAGAAGAGAGCTACTTGCAGTGAAATGAAAACGTCCCTCTATCCTCTGCAGGGTAGAGCTCCTTTCTACCGTTCAGACCAGGGTTCCAGAGTGCAGGAAGGCTCCAGGCTAGACCCAGAGTGACAATCTAATTTTAGGGGCTTCGTGCCTAGCTAACATTTATCCATATGGCCTTCAAGACCACAACCCCTGACTAAGCAGCAGGACATCTTATTGGTTGAACACAATGCCATTTTAAACAAGGGATCTGGGGAGCTAGAGAGATGGCTCAGTGGGTTCAATTCAAGAAGACCTGGGTTCAATTTCCAGCACCCTCATAGTAGCTCACAACTGTCTGTAACTCCAGTTCCAAGGGATCTACCACCCTCATATAGGCAAATTAATGTACGTAAAATAAAAATAAACAAATCATTTTTAAAAAAGTAAAGATGGGATCTGGGGATCTTCTATGTTCCTATCACTGGGGGAGCTGAGCTCCTGACACCACCCTTAGGGATGAGCACACGGGCTGGGCAGAATCCTGGCTGAGATTCTGGTCTTGCCCCCTCCTAACAACTATACCACTGGAGCAAGTGGCTTTGTCTCCAATGCAGTCCAAAAGTCTCCGCAGTCAGAGAGCGAGGTTCCTTAGCCACCAGGTTGACTGCTTTGTGGGGTGTCAGTCCTGTGCACTATAGCAGGCCCAGCAGTACCTGTGGCCTCGCCTTGCTGAAGGTGACAACGCAAACCATCTAAGCACGCACACCTCACATTAAAGAAGGGTACACCCTTCCCCCTTTGAGCAACTGCTTAGCAAGTCTCCTTGGGGCTCGCTGTGTCACACTAGGGCCTGGCTGGTTCTAGAGGGATTGTGGAAAAGGCTGTACAGGTCAAAGAGTCATCCCAGCTTCTTGGGAGGCTGAGACAGGAGTCTGGAATTGGAGGGTTGGCCTGCGCTACAGAGTGAGTTTGAGGACAGCCTGGACATAACAAGTTACAACAAAAAAAAAGTGCCGAAGTGCAGCTCGGCACAGCTCACCTAGTCTGTGTAAGGCCCGGGGTTCAATGCCAGGTGCGGGGGTGGGGTGTGGGGTAGGGTATTAAAAGACTGAGATTGCTGGTGACTCAAGTGGGAAGTCCTCTGAGATGAAGCTGCAACCACTCAGACTAACAGGCCTCTTTTGTCAGTCCTAGACTATCCATCATAGTAGTCACCAGCCCCAGGTGACACCTTCCATTTCAAATGACATAATATGAATGATTTGGGGGAGAAAAAAAAAAAGATCATCATCTTGTCACTCTGGCTCCATTCTGGGTCTGCTGCTGGGCAGTACCAGGTAACTCAGGTCAGGGGTCCCGAGCCCATCGAAGGGCAAGGCTCACCTCTCACTGTCCCACCCCAACATGGAGCAACTGCCATGCAGATAACAGAGTTCCAGAATTTACAATGGTGGTCTTCAGTGCCCTACACCAGCCTCTGTGTGACTGGAATTGTGTGGCTTGTCTATTCACTGAGAATGAAGACTGAGTTCGGAGAGGTGAAGGCACAGGCCCAGGGTGCACAGTTGGCAAGCAGCAGAACCAGGGACTCGGAGCCAATGAGGCGACCTCACGTGTGAGTTACTGTTCATTCTAGGTATAGACAGCTCCACTCTTCACCACGGAACAGACCCAAGTATGGGGACAATTACTACGTTGAAGGAGAGACTGGGCAACGAGGGACTGCATGATATGGAAGACAGCAGTAGGCCTCCCTGTGACCTGACCAGAGCCTGGCCAGTGCCTCAGATACACACTGCCTTTCCTTTGCCTCCTGGAAGCAGACAATGCCCCACTCTTCATCCCAGGGCCAGACAACTCAGCACAGCTCTGCTGGTTCAACAAAGGGAGGCTTCAGATCACAGTGACAGCAACAGGATGGGAGGCCCCTTCTCTGCCCATGAGGCATTACCCATGCTCTACTCGAGTACCAGTACAGGCCAGGATGTGGTCCCCTTGGGTTGGGTCCTTCTAGTCCCTTCATGCCAGGCCTCCTTCCTTCCTAATGGAAGTGAGTTACAGTGTGGGATGGGGGCACTGTAACTGTTTAGCACTGACAGCAGCTGTCAAGTGCCATGTCCAAGCCATGCCCTCACCTAATCCGTAGCCCACGGGTACAGATAAAGAGAAGGAGGGTCAGGGAGTTCACCAGGTCTTGGCTGGTCATAAAGTGATGACTATATTTAAACATATTGATATACAAGCAAGCTCCCATTTTTGTGGAATCATTCTAGAAGCCAAGCCCTCTGCTCGGCACGTTGGGTATGATGGCTCAGAGAGTCCTGAGCAGCTATAAGAAAGGCACCAACTGGCATTTTACAGAGTCTGAGCCCTGAAGCCACTGGACCGGAAAGGACAGCGGTTAAATAAAAAGAACAAGCATGTCCAACTTGCAGCCCTTAGATCGCCATGAAGGCAGTTCACAAAATCGCCAATAAGAAACACTGTATTATGCTTAGAGGGTTAAGGGATTGCTGTGCAAGCTTCATCACCTGAGTTTGGCCTCAGGAACCCACATAGAAGGGACAATTGAACCAGCTCCACAGAGTTGCCTGCCTGCTGCTGACCTCCACACATACACCACGGCACACAGCTCCCCTCTACCCCACACACGCCATGCACACACACAGTATGAAAATTCAAAACATCAAGGTTTTTTAGTAATTATTTTGGTAACTCAACACACGGCTCCTAAGCATGAATTTTGCAGATGACAATGCTGAGCCATGATGTCAAAAGTTGGACACGCCTGCTAGGGGCATCTTTATAAAGTAAGTCGTCTCATGAGGGTGAATTGGTCCTAAGGGGTGCCTGGTACACTCTGAGATATTCCTGTTCCAAAGGCCTCTCGAGAGTGAAGGCCAGAGAGGAAGGATTGTCACACTCTGACAATGCCCAGGGTGCCTTCAAAATGAGGAATTTCCCTCTGCAGATATCACGCAGAGGGAGACGCATTTGCTCAAGAAATTTACAGAAAGGCCTGAAAGGATCTCCAGGCAACATTGACAGGTGGGGTGACAGATGAGGAACACGTCCCTTGTCACACTGCACTCATGAAGAAGCTGTTACTGCGGGTAAGCAGCCTCTGAAGATGGTGATGGGAGACGGCAAGACCATCTTCCCCTCTTTTTTTTTTTTAGCTCTAAGTATAGAGAATCTAGGCCTTCACACACATTAGTAGGAGGGGAGTACTCTGCCACTGAGCCGCACGCCCAGCCCCTCACTGGCTGGGGCTCTACCGCTGAGCCCCTTTTTATTTTTTATTTCCAGAAAAGCCTCATTAAGTCGGCCAGCCTGGCCTTGAACTCATTATGTAGCCCAAGCAGGCTTTGAACTCGTGATCCTTCTGTCCTCAGTCTCCTAAGTAGCTAGGAAAATACACCTGTGCTACTAGGCTTGGCTCAAAACCTTCTTAATAACAACAACAACAACAGCACAATGAAATACTAGCAATATCAAAACTAAGTCAGCCCTCTATCAGCGGGCTCCTCACCTGTGTTTTCAACAACCACAATCCAAATTATTTGGAGAAAAACAAAAAAACAAACAAACAAAAAAAACCTGTGTCTGGACAGAAAGTAGACTACATCTGCCATTGTTCCTGAGATACTACCACAGGGCAACTGGCTCCTGTTCACATTGTAGCAGATGGTCTAAAATCTAGAGATGAGGTAACACACACAGGAGGATGTGTAGAGGTTATGAGTCAATGCCATCCCATCTTCCATCAGAGACTTAGACACTTGTAGAGTTTGATATCCTCAGGGGTCCTCAAGTCACCCACAGGTCCCGAGGGTGACTTTTTTTTTTTTAACTATCTTGAACATTTTTTCCCTTTCTGTTTTTTTGGTGATGCTGGGAATTGAACCAAGGACCTTGCACATGCTAGCTAAGTGTCCCAGGCATGTATGAATGTGCACCATGTGAGTTCTGGGTGCCTGGAGTTCTGGGTGATTGTGAGCCAGCACGGGTGCTGGGAATTGAAATTGGGTCCTCTGAAAGAGTAACAAGTGCTTTTAACTGCTGAGCCATCACTTTAGCCCAGTGGTTCTCAGCCTTCCTAATACTGTGACCCTTTAATATAGTTCCTCTTGTTGTGGTGACCCCCAACCATAAAATCATTTCGTTGCTACTTCATAACTGTAATTTTGCTACTGTTATGAATTGTAACGCAAATATATGATATGCAGGATATCTGATATGCAGCCCCATGAAAGGGTTGTTCAACCCACCCAAAGGGTCACAACCCACAGGTTGAGAACCGATAAGGTCTAGCTCAAGGACAACAACTGTTTTTAATAACACTAAAATTTTTTCATGCAGGCGGCAGAGATGGCTGCTCTTAAGAGGACAGGGTTCAGTTCCCAGCAACAACAGTGTGGCTCGCAACAATCTGTAACTACACTTCTAGGGGATCCAATGGGTTCTCCTAACTTCCATGGGCACAGCCGTCACATGGTACACAGACATACATGCAGGCAAAACACCCATACACATAGATACACAAAGGCAAAACACCCACACACATAAATACACACAGGCAAAACACCCACACACATCAAGTAATAATTAAAAAAAAATTTTTTTAAAGATCTTCATGTCTAGATGCTCTGAGCTTGAACCTGTGTTAGCATTAAGTCTGCCTTCTTCACCATCATGGAGAGCAGGCCAGTGCAGGATGTGTGTGCTAGCCTGCTGCCTCTGCTGACACCCAAATGGTAGCCACTGATGGGTTTTTTAGCTTGGGGATCTGGTTGGTGAAATAAAAAAAGCTAACTCAAGTTCTGCTGGAAAAGTATATACACAGACAAGGACCAAGCGCTGCTATAGGGGACCGACTCTCAATAGACCAACTATGAGGACAAAACTCTGCGCTGGAGGAGGCTCCAGGAGATGTGGTAAGGATGTTAAGCCCTCATGATGGTGGCTGTGGCAGTGAGAGGATGGATGCAGTAGGCTCACGTACAGACTGGAGACGGGGAGGGGAAGGGGTAAGGAGAGGCCTTAATGTGGCCATTCTAGCCAGGTTCCCCAGAATAAGCTTCTCCCTAAAGCTTTTATGAGTGCCAGAGTTTCATCCTCCCTCTAGGTGCTGGAAGGCGGGTGGCGGGAACCAGGCTGGCTTACCTCATTCTGTCAAGAGCAGCCAAAGGCAGGTGCACCAGCTAAGCATCAGGTGATAGACCAGGGGAAACGTGCAACTGATCCCACAGAGCTAGTGAAAGGACAGCAGCTCACCTCCTGGTGTGCACACAAGCCTGGCTTAGCTGCATGAGCCCAAGGGGGCACTGGGGCTGGCATGTTACTCCCGAGGCTGCAGCCCCTCCTCAGAGGCTCACCCTGTTCTTTCCAGAACAGTGTTCTGCTTCACTTCCAATTCTAGTCCTGTTTCCCAATTTCCTGCTCTAGCAATGCCGAAGCCTCCACAGTGCTCCATGTTCTTTAACCTCTGCACCTTTGGCAAACTCCTATTGATGCTTCAAAGACCAGCTCAGATGTCACTGTCCTGGGAAACTTTCTGGCTCTCTCTCCTGGATTCTGTCACTCCACTCTCCACGCTATATACCTCTATTCTGCAGCAATCACATTTGCCTTTCTACAACAGATGAATGTGATGGTGGGTTGTTCCTACCATTTGTGGACTCAGGTAACAGAGCAGGACATACATGCTATAGGTGCAATCCCCTTTTTCTTTTTTTTTCATGACAGTATCTCAGAGCTTAAGATGGCCCAGGAAAACATCTTACCCGAAGGTGCTTAGGACACTGCTGAATTCTCAGAATTCAAAATTACTGAATGTACTAGAGGACTTTAATGATGAATTAATTAGGGAACATAACCAGGGCAAGAAAGATCGGGTTGACCTGGCCAGTAACAGGGTGATGGCTGTAAGGGAAAGTCATACCCCCTGGAGACTTGGGAATGAGGGTGACAGAGAGCTACTTGCAGTGAACCCCAAAGACTGACCACCACAGCCATTTCCAGTTATCTGTGCTCTGCACTACATCCTGAGGCAAAGTGACCCATCAAGGGCTGGGGCTGTGCTGCAGCCTGGTGCTTTAGGAGGGACCTCAGACTGGGCTTCAGAGGGATGGGGGATGGGAGGGAGACTGGCAGGCTACTTACCACAATGATGCTCTCGTGCTCCTGAGTGGTCAGGTTTGTGTTCTAAGGGATCGAGAAAGAAGGAAAGCACAATCAACAAAAACGGGCATTTGATCCCAAGGATCCTTAGCACGGCAAAAATATTTTCAGTGCCCCCACCCCTCACCCCCAATCACTTCTTCACTCAACATATCAGGCCAACTCTGGGACAGGGCAGGGAAGTTATCCTAGTTATCTTAAATTGGCAATTTAACACAGCTCAGGTTGGCCTGTGGGCATGTCTGTAGAGGCCGTCTCAATTTAATTGCTGACTGATGGAGGAGGGCACAGCCCACTGTGAGCTGCACCATGCCCTGCCCAGATTCTTATACAGGTTCTAGGCTGTATAAGAAAGAAAGCCAGCTGAGCACAAGCCTGAGTTAGCCAGCAAGTGGAGCTCCTCTGCGGTTTCTGCTTCAAGTTCTTGAGTTCCTGCCCTGACTTCCCTCAATGACTGACTGAAACCCTTTCACTTCCCAAGTTACTTTTGGTCAGGACGTTTTATCTCAGCAACAGCAAGGAAACTAGAACAGCAGGTAAAGGGGAAACTGAGCTCCCCACCCCAGTGACTCATGTCTTGCTGAGACTCAGTATGGGGGTCCTGATACTTGCATCTCACAGGTCTGTGGTCTGAGGATTCAGCCTTGGTGATGACACTGCTTAGAACCAGAGGGTGGGTTCACAACACATAAGGAAGAAAACAGACCTTTTGCTAGCCTCCAACTTGGCGCTGGGTACACCTTTCATTTTAGATCAATTATGTTATTCCAGTGGTTCTCAAAGTAGGCTCCGGAGGAACACTGTTGTACCACGAGTGCCCCCAAGATGTTCCAGCTAAGCACACATTTGAGCAATAGAGGTCTAAAACAAAACTAGGTTAATAGCCCTGTTTTGTTTTGTTTTGTTTTTTCCCCTCCTGGATCTGGAATCTGTTAAACTGACTGTATTGCAAACTGACTGTGCTGCCTTCCTGAGAGTATGTGAAGAAATGGTAGGAATCATGGAAAATTAAAGTGCCTGCTCTTCTCTTTCGTGCCAGTCTACTGTGTCTCTTCTGAAGACACGGATTGTCACACCGGTGTCCACTTGCATTTCTTAACAGTCACATTTGGAGCTTAGGGCCGGCATGATGCAGGGCCCTTGCCCCTACCAGCACAACAGACTGGTGGTAGTAGGGGCATCTAGCAGGTCTGCACCAGCGGAGGCCAAAGAAAGCCACTGAGCCGGTCAGCTGCCTTTGCCCCAGCAACCTGGGGTACAGAAGGCTGAGACAAGGGCCAGTGTCTAAGCACCAAGAAGGGCCACCCACCATCTTAAGTGTCTAGGACAAGCAGAGAGGTGTTTCTCTGACTGTAATATCTTTATCCTTCCATGAAGCCTGTTTCTAGTGGACTGGTAAAAACACTAGTCACTCTGAGGTCACAGCAGATGAAAGGAAAGCCAGCTCTGCTCTTCCCTTACGGAGGCAATGAGTTTTCTGCTTAGTCCATGGATTCTGTTTGACTTTGACTTTGGAAACCTTCTGTATCACACTTAACTTATTTCGTATGTGTATATGCACAAATGTCATGACACCAAGTAAGGTGGGGGACAGAAGACAACTTCCTCTTTCTGCCAGGTAGACTCTGGGAACTGAACATGGGTCATCAGGCGCCAAAGGCCTTTATTCTTCCCAGCTATCTCACCAGCCTTTGCTGTATGACGACAGGCTTTTTTAAAAACTACCGGCTGACTAGTGAGTTACCTGGGGCTTATCACAGTGCAGCCGCTGATCTGATGCACAAGGAAACAGTGGCGTAGTGGGAATCTGAACCTCTCTCTGTCTGGCCTGAACCCAAAGCTTTTATTTCTGTACAGAGTTATAGCATTCAACCCTGGGACAGTTCCCTAAGTTGGACTGTGTGGGCACCCAAAGAACTATCTGAGAAGCCCCAGGTGTGCACAGCATGTTCACTGGACAGGGAAGATCTCTACTTTGTAGCTTTGTAGGCTTGATTTTTTTTTTCTTAAGATAAATTTATTTTATGTTTATCAGTGTTTCGCCTCCATGTATGTATGTACACAGTTGTTAGCTTGCTTGTAGTGGCTGGGAACTGAACCTGGGCTCCCTGCAGGGCAACAAGTGATCTTAATCACTGAGCCATCACTTCAGGCATCGTTTTCTGTTTTGTTTTGTTTTTTGTTTGTTTGCTTTTGAAACAGAGTCTCAGGTCACCCAGACCAGCCTGGAATGCAGTATGTCTCCAAGGGTGAAACTGAACTCTGGACCTTTGGCCTCCACCTCCCAAGGGCTGATGTTACAGGTGTGCCCCACCTTACCACCCAGCTCCTACATAGGATGCCAGCCTGACCGCTGGGTGGACCTGAGGGTGGTCCCTAGTCAGCTGTGTAGCTCAGTGTCCTTACTGACCAACATCAACTTGCTAAGATTTAGAATCACCATGGAAACGAAAATCTGCACATGTCTATGAGAGTTTCTAATTTGGGTTACTGGAGGTAGAAAGACCCACCCTACATGGGCAGCACCATCTCTGGGGTCCTGGACTGAATAAAAAGAAGGAAGTGAGCTGAGCATCAGCGTTCACCTCTCTCTGCTTCCTGACTGTGGGTGCTATGTATCCAGCTGCCTCCAGCTCCTGCTGCCATGCCTTCCTCACCATGACAGACGACTGTACCTTCGAACTTTGATCCAAAATAAACCCTCCTTTATGTTGCTTTTGTCAAATCAACTGTAAAATCACTAATACACGACTGGAAACCCATTTGCCTGGCTTCTAAAAGGTGAGCCTCTTTCCCTCCCTCTGGGTTAGAAGCCTGAACTCTGGGCTGGAGGCTGAGAAGGAAGCTCTCTCCCACTCTTGTATCCACCCACCCGTCTTTCTGCCACTGCCACCACTTTCTACCTCACCCAGCTCATCCAAGGAGGGACCCTCAACAATTGTGCATCATAGAGGACCCGAGTTCCTGGGCTACAAGGTGGAGGCCAGCCTAAGACAGCAGAGAAAGGCTGATGGAGTATTCAGGAGTTTGAAGGGAGTGTGCACTGGGACACAGGGGATGACATTCTCCAGAGAGAGAGAGAGAGAGAGAGAGAGAGAGAGAGAGAGAGAGAGAGAGAGAGAGAGAGATCACTCAGGTGGCAACTATTTTAAATAGGGAGCCAGCAACCCTGGCATCCCCAGGGGCCAGGCAGGCGCATAAACGAGAGCAGCGTGGCTATTTGCAGAGTGCAGGAAACAGTGCTGAGGCAGTGTACAGATCCCAGTGGGTTGCAGTGTGTTTGGGAATACTCCCCCAACCCTCTTGGGGCTGACTGATGATGCCTCTCCATGACCACTGCACCCCTGACGGAACATGGGTTGGAAGGGCAGGGGCTCAGTGTTACTCCCTGTACAGAGCTGTGCCTGGCAGTTGGCATGCACTCTAGCACAGGGCTGCCTGGCAAAGTGGACAGCGCTGGCCAGTCCGGAACAGGATGCTGAGTAACAGTAGCTGCCTAATGTAGCTAGATTTTCCATCTTTAAAGAGAACCTGGAAATGGCCATTGTGCTGAAGTCTGATTATTTTTTACTTTTTTTTGCCTTGTTTTATTGTTTGACAATTTCATATATGTATGACGATTTCCTGCCACCACCTGCATCATGTCCAAGAAGTCTGGTTTTTAAAACCTCCAGAGAGGCAAACAATGCCTATCTGTGGACAGCTGGGGGTGAATGAGACAGAACACTAACAAGGGCTGGATAAAACCAGAATGAGATACTTTTGGACAAAGCAGGATGGAAAGTTTCATCTAGGGCAGTGGCTCTCAATCTGTAGGTTGTGACCCCTTTGGGGGAACCAAAGGGCCCTTTCATAGGGGTCACCTAAGACCATTGGAAAACAGATATTTGCATTAGAATTCATAACAGTAGCAGAATTAGTTATGAAGTAGGAAAGAAAATAATTCTGTGTTGGGGGGGGGAGTCACCACAACATGAAGAACTATATTACCGTGTTGCAGAATTAGAAAGGTTGAGAACCACTGGTCAAGGGTTTTAGAGGACCTCAAAGTAGTAGGCACTTTTCCATGGTAGCTCTGCTATCAGAGCCACCATCCAAATCTTGGGTCTGACCTAGGACTTAGCAGAGGCGACAGTCACCCCATAGCTCCAGACAAGCTAGAGGTGACTGGAGCCAGCAAGCCTGACTCTCAATGTCCTCAAGGCTTGGTGGGAAACCCTGGCTTCCTTAGTAACCACAGGGGGATGTCACACCATGGATTGATCTTTCCTGCTCACTCAGATGGGGCTGAGAACAAGATGGAGATGAAGGAGAGACAAATAAGGTGGAGGGGGGGGCACGCCAAGCCGGGGGTGCATCTTACCTCCGAGAGCAGTTTTGAGACGATTTCCAGTGGGGCCTGATTGATGGAGTCATCTTGCAGTGGGGACGTGAGGGCCATATCCACCAGTGTCCGAATCTCCTTCAAGACAACCTCCCAGCGGCTTGGGTTACTCAGGACCTTCTTGTATTTGTAAATCTTTTTCTGGGTGGAGAGAGAGATGGGAGTACATCACCAATTTAGCAAAAGACTCAAGATGATCAGAGAACCTCGCTGGCTGGGGTGAGAAGGCCCTGAGAAGTTGTCAACCTGAACTGGGCTCTTCCCCAAAAGGAAATGGATGCATGAAGAAAGAAACAGGCTCCATCCAAGGTCAAGGGTGCGTCTGCAGACAGGCAGGCTCCGAATGCCGGAATAGCAATTTCCCACCCTGTTCCCGATGACACATAAAAAGGAATTAGGAGAGGGCTCTTTTAGATTGTGTCTTCTGCCAAACTCAGTCCCCAAGTCGCCAAGCACAGTAAGAACGGGGATGTTCCCGGCCCACAGAAGATTTTCTATGAGCAGTGTTTGTGCCTGTGCAGATCCTATGAGGTCTCTTGGCAAGTGGCATTCAGACAAAGAATAGGATGGTTAGGATGAAAGCCAGAACTCAGCTCCAGCAGGTGGGGACTGAGTTCAGGATGGCCCAAGGAAACCAGGTGAGGAAGACAGATGCATGCTCACCTCCGTCTATGCAGCTTTCCAAACCCGAATGCAGGGCAGGGGCTGCGCCCTCCTGGATTTGAGGCACCCGTTAGTTCCGCCTCTCTGACATCATGGAAACAGAGGCCGTGAAGGGCGGAGGTCCAAGACAAGCGCTCCCCTCCCCATGGCTGCCTGCCTGGCTCTGCGCTGCACTGCTTGCTGGGACTCTCAACAGAACAAGCTTTATCACTTACTGCTAAACTCCTTGCTCCTAGGGGAAAGCCTAATCTTAGAGTCACTGCACCCTGTGCCAGCAGCAGATGGGGTGACATGCCACAATCTCTGAGCCAAAGACTGAATGAGGAAAGGGGAAAAAAGAAAAGGAGGGGCCCTTACTGACAACTGAAGCTCAATTTGAAGGCTACTAGGGTCTTCCTGTGCCATTTCTGAGTTAAGAATTACAAAATGATTTTAGGATCTGGGCTGAAATGGAAGTATTTGTGGGGACACATCGAAAATCCAACAGGACATGGATGGAACCAGGATGAGGATGGTTCATTTTAGGAATTATTTCACCTGAAGGGCCCTAGGTCCCACATACAAGAATTAGAATGTGGGAGGTATTAGAGAAATAACTCCCAGCTTCAGTGGGACCCACAAAGTTCTTTTCCTTTATCAAGTCTCTCTCTCTCTCTCTCTCTCTCTCTCTCTCTCTCTCTCTCTCTCTCTCTCTCTCAATCTGTGCACTCACTGTCACACACACACACACACACACACACACACACACACACACACACACACACACAGTTTCCAGACAGAACATCTAACATGAATAAAACTCAACACTTGTCTCTTTCGAACACTTACAACCCACAGGAATACAAGCGGTATGCGCCATCCATCCTTTTCATGCTTTCTTGGTATTGCCTACTTGCTGGTTGATTCCCTGTTGCCACCTGCATCACTTGTACCTATAGGGTATTTTTTGTTTTGTTGAGGAAGGGTGTCAAGCAACCCAGGGTGGCCTGAACTGGCTATGCAGTCCAAGTTAACCTCCAACTGCTTATCTTCGTGCCTCCATCTTCCAACAATTGGGATTACAGGTGTGTGCCATCATACCCATCTCCCTGTGGCTTTTTTTTTTAACACCCTCCCACCCGAAACCTTGAGCATGCTCATCGTTCCTTCTTTCTTCACTCTAGTTCAGGCCCCACCTCTCTCTGTCTCTTCTCTCACCCCCTAGAGCTCTGTGCTGGAGCACGAGGTTCTCCCCAGCTCTCCTTGGAGGCTGACACTGGGCTACAGAAGGGAAGGCGGCATGTACATAGCGCAGTGGGTGGAAGAGAACGGGCAATGTCTGCAGACTTCGCATTCTGAGGATGGATGAAGCGTGGCAAGTTCTGCTGGGGATGAGCCCCCCAGTGACCAGTAAATTGGTTGTGTTGGTGAAGAGGGTGGCCATGAGTGTGTCCCTAACTCCATTATTTTAATGACAAGATGTGACATCCAGGTCTATGCAGGATTCTCTGGACCTGTCACTAATGCTTTCCCTGATCTCTGCTGCTGATCTTCGTCTGAGTGCTGGACTCCGAGGATTCAATGTGCACTAGAAAACCATGTCCTTGTCAAAAGACTCATAAATCACTTAAAAGTTTCACCACTCAATGAGAATCACCAAGACAATCCATCCTCAGGTCATCCCACAGACTCAACTTGTACACGGTGGACGCTCCCGTAATCCTTTTGTTGGCCAGCTGCAAGCTATTATGTTTGAAAGGAGAATTACTTAATTATTTCTGTAAAGATGATGTTCACTCATTAAAAAAATTGAAACCATACTGAAAAGCACAAAGAGGAAGGGGGGAAAAAGCCTACAACCTAGAAATAGCTGTCATTAATATATGTGGCCAGCATGGTCATGGCCAACCCTCATATAAAATATGCAAAACATGGCTGGCTGTGGTGCCACATGTCTGCAATCCAAGCACTCATTTGGGAGCCAGAGACCATGGGTCTGCCATGAGATGGCTCATCCAATAAAATGCTTGCTGGGCAAGCATGCACGGTGGTATGTGCCTATAATCCCAATGCTGGAGGTGGAGACAAGAGGATCTTTGGGGATTGCTGGCCAGCTAACACTAGTTGAGTCAGTGAGCTCCAGTGGGGGGGGGCGTGGAATCCAATATTTACAACTCATAATAGCAGCAAATTTACAGTTTTGCAGTAACAACAAAAATAAATTTATGGTGGGGGGCATCACCACGATATGACGAACTGTATTAAAAGGATCACAGCATTAGGAAGGTTGAGAACCACTGCCATAGAGACAGAGGATGGGAGCCAGAGGCAAGCGGGACTATCGTCAGTGCCTGAGCAAACTAGCTTCAGAGACTGAGCCTTACCTTCAGTGACCTGGCCATGGTACTGACAGAGTTTGTTGTGCCATCAGGGCACCTCCTTCAGAGACAGTGTTCAGACAAGGTGCCAAGGCTGTGACAAGGGCTAACATTCAGTTAGCACATGACAGGAGTAGGCACACTGCTAGCTAGATTCTGATGAGCACTGTCTGGTTGAGTTATAAGACCCTAGGAACTGGACTCTTGGCCCAGGTTAGAGTATCCTCCAAACAGACTCTCAGTCAAGGGACTGAGTTCAAATAACTTATGATTGGCAAAGCGATGACAGGAAACATTGATGGGAAGAGTGAGAGAGATGGGAAGGCCTTTTTCCTTGTTGGCCATCTGAAGGCAAGATGGGTCACTAGCAGCTCCACTGGAGCCACCCATGGAAGTTGGGTCAGCGCTCTCACTATTGCTGCATCTGCTCTCAACGCCAGTCTGATCTAGAAGGGCATGGGCTTCATTAAAGTAGACTTAAGTGACCTTGAAAGGCTCATTCCAGATCATCTCCCAGTGAAACAAACAGATCACTCTTGTCTCTGTACATTAAAAACAAAATTAAAACCCAAAACTTTAAGGCCTTGGGGTGGGGGAGCCAGTAAATGGGGCACCTTCTACCCTGATGGGCACCTGGCAATGCTGTCTATGTGGGAAGCAGAAATTGAATCCTGCTAGGGGCTCTAAACACCGGCAGACTTGCCTGCAATTCAGGGAGCAGGGGCTATAGGTCCACATGTTCCCTTTAGTCTAACACTTATGTCTTTCTGGAGCCTAAGCCAAGATGGTCTCAGGGCCACAAACATACAGGTACAGTCATGGTGTCCATGGCAAGCAGACTGCAAAGCAGATGATTCTGCTAGGAGTAGGACAGAGTGGCCATAGCATCTGCTGTAGGACTGTTGGAATCCTTATTCACAAAACTGTCACAGCCAGGAGGGAGAAGTAACCAGCCTAAAGCCAAGCAGCCATAAAGATTCAAATTGGCATATGAGTCAAAACTGGCTACAGAGCCTCTAAAGTTCTCACTCTTTCCATCACAGCCCTCGGGAACAGTGGTGTCAAGGGGAGAGGCAGGGTGGGTCAGTCAAGAGACACTGAAGAAGGTGTCAAGGATGGTTGGTGGCAGGGTAAGGGCCAGGAATAAACCCACAACTGGACACAGGTGACCAGTGTATGAGACGTATGAGAGGGTCTGGCAGGAGCAGTAGGTAGGAGGGTCTTGATGCTGCAGTCAGGGAGTGGGTGGGGCAGACCATTCATGGTTCCAGGTCCTTAGCCACACCCCAGGTGACATGTTGGAATCATCCCTCTGATGAGCTCAGCAGGCAATGAGTCATGGTGGGGCTAGGATGAGGCCATTCTGGAATCCTAGCTCCCTAGAGGCAACATTGTCTTCCTACTGAGTCTGCTCTGCCAGAAGCCATGAGTGTGTGTGTGTGTGTGTGTGGGGGGGTGTCCTGAAACTTTCTTATGGCTGATGCTATAAGGCTTGACTTAGTGTGAGGCTGACAACATGAAGCCCAAGTTCGAACCCAGCCTTGGCTGTTTGTATACAATGACACCAAAAAATGGCCCTATGGGTTTTCTAAGATTTGTAAAATTCAAAGCAAACAGAATATGCTAGAGAAATTAAGTGCAGCCCTCAGAGCCCCTAAGAGCTGTCATCTGGCCCTTCATCAACAGTGCTTTGCCAAGCCCTGGCTCATGAGTCAGATCCCAGTTTGGGAGCAGACACATGAAAAGATGCTCACAACTGGCTGTGGTGGCAGGCAACACACCTGTCATAGGGGGAGGCAAGAGGAGCAGGAACTCAAGGTCATCTTCAGCTATGTAAGAGTTCAAGCCCAGCCTGGACTATGGACTGCTTGAGACTGCATGCCACAACAAAAAGCAAAGCAAACAAAACAGAGAGAGGGAGAAGAGAAGATACTCGCCATTACAAGCTACTGGGGAAATACACACTGCAGTGCTACAGAGATACCATTTCACGCCCACTGAGATGACTGTGCTGGGAAAGACAGACAATAACAAATGTTGGCAAGGGTGATGTCAAATCAATCCTTGTGCATTGCTCTTGTGAAGTATAAATGGACAGCCGTATGGCAAAATCATCCAATAGTCCCAGCCTCCCGCCCTCTTGAGCTGGGGATCAAACCCAGGATCTCGCACGTATTCCTACCATGGAGCTATGCCCCTGCCTGTCTGACAGGCTCAAGATGCCAAGCATGCAGTGACTGCACAGCTCAGTGCTTCTGTTTCTAGAAATCTGCCGGAGGGGAAAAAGAAAAGCCTAGTCCCACAGTGATAAGCACAAGTGTATCCAGGAACAAAGTTGATGTCCTTCGATGAAGGAACTGATAGCTGAACAAGATGTGGTCGAGCCACGTAGTGGAAAAGGGAATGGATGCATTCTACAACAGCCTGGGTCACTTCATGGCCACTGTGCCTAGTGATGGAAGTCAGACAAAAGACATACATTTGGTCAAGTCATAAATTTACCAAAACCATCAAGTTGCATACTTACGGTGGTTAATCTCAATGACATTTAGCTTACACCTCAAATAAGCTGTTTTTTAAAAAATCTATATAATGCCATCTAGGAAGACAGAGGTAAGCAAAGGCAGCATGGCCTGTTAAGAGTTTTGCAACAAGCAGACTTCAGCTCAAATCTAAGCTCTATTTCTACCATCTACCCATTCATCCATCCATCAGCTGTTTATCCACTGAGCCTTTACCCACCCACTCATCCATTTATCCATCGATCCACCCATTCACCTTTCTACCATCTATTTATCCATTCAGCCTTCATTTATCTACCCATTCATCGACGTATCATCCATATCCACCTATTTACCTACTCATTCATGTATCCACCACTCACTCACTTACCTACCCATCTTTCATCCTAAAGTTTATGCACTCATCCACCCATCCCCACCATCCACTTACTCATTTATCCATCTTTCACCCATCTATTCATCTGCCCACTCACCCACCACCCACCTACTTACTACCCATCCAACAAAGATTATGTGATGCCTTCTATTATGGCATGCCAAGCATTGTGCTAAGTCCTAAGGAGACTGTGGTAAGAAGGGCAGACAGGCCCTGGGATTTACAGTCTATTGTTTGCCTGCAGTCCCTCATCTGCAAAGCACTAAAATGATAACTACTTCCAAAGGCTTGCTATGATTCTCCATGAAAGAACACACATGAAGCACTTAATCTACTTCCTGGCTATACAACTATAGATAGATAACATCACCTACCAAACCGTAGGAGGGAGTGGTCCAGAGCAGGCAAGACTAAGAAAGGCTCTCAGCATTAGTGGCAAAGCACCCCCAGCCAACAATAAACAGAACCAGCAGGCAGAGCCTCCTGCTTCCCTTCTGGCAGAGCCAGGCACTCCATGGCTGTCCTCACCCTCTCTGCTTGTCAAGGAAGGGACGTTACCTGGGCAACACCAGCCATCTCTCTGGAAACTGCTCCTGTGGCAGAAGCAGGCACAAGACACTGGGGTTCTCACGCCTGAGAGAGTGGAGCCTCTTAGCTCTTCCACAGGAGACAAGCTGTCATCAGGTGGGTGTCCCTCCCCTCACCAGGAGAGGTGTGGCTCAGAATGTACTGGAAATGCTCTTCCCAAGGATGGGGGCCACAGCTCTGCTGCTTGCTGCAGCCTCTGAGGCTCGCATGCACACAAGTACGCATGCTCCTTGTCACTTGTCACGGGTACTCTGAGGAGCTGCGGAGGGGAGGACGTCCCCACGGAGAGGGAGCTTAGCAAGCTAGGGAGGATGTAGACTGACTTTGACACTTTATTCCCAGGTCCTGCATGGAGTTGCTTGGCCAGTCTGAAAGCTACTGGCCGCAGGGGGCTTCTGACAGTCAACTTAATTACAATGAAATTTAAGTGGAAGCCCAGCTCTTCAGCCACACAATCGCTCTGCAGCTGCTAGTGGCTGCTACACCAGATGGTGCAGATGGAGGACACTGTTGTCACCACAGAAAGAGCTATGGGGCAGTGCCATGCCCCTGTCACCATGCCCAAGGTCCAGCTTATCTGCCTCTCCACAGAACAGACAGCACTGTGCTAAGCACAAGGGGACAGCCTCTTCCTCTACCTGCCTCCTCCCATAGGGAACATAGTTCTCCATGCTCCCAGCTAGTAGCTGTGTCCAACCTTGACACTGCCATCTACAAAGTTCACATGAGAACACACACACACACACACACACACACACACACACACACACACACACACACAGAGAGAGAGAGAGAGAGAGAGAGAGAGAGAGAGAGAGAGAGAGAGAGAGCGCACACGTGCCCTTAATAAAGTTGAGTAAATTAACACTTTTTTCGTCGGGCCACATTCAAAGCAATCCTTTTATATATGGGGTGCAGGTTGGGCAGGTCAGCAGGTACCCCACCTCAGGCTTTTCCTCCAAAGTGTGGTTTCACAGTGAAATGTCCCCTACAGGCGCATGTATCTGGATACTTGGTCCCCAGCCACTGGTGCTGTTTTGGGAGTTGGTGAGACCCTCTGGATGTGGAGCCTCATTGTTGGAAGCAGGTTGTAAGGGCCAACGGAGCAAGAAGACTACAGACAGACTCTGCTCCTGGCCCCATCTCTTTACTCCTTAGTTGGCATCATATAACAAGCAGCTACCACCTGTCACGCCTGCTTCTGCACGATGGGCAGTGAACCCGAGCAAACCTGTCTTTCAGTCACTCTATCATGACGACAGGATAAGTTACCAATTTTTTGGTATCCCCCAGCATCCCTTTACACCCAGTGAGAAAGGCACGCTAACTACACCCCTGTCCTGACTCTACACTTGCTACTGGCTGTGGACGTTGGTGCAGGCAGACAAATGGCCTTCTAGGCATGTGATATACATGTATGACAATGCCATAACCAGGCCCATCATCATGTATAATTAACAAGCTAATAAAAGCATTAAAATGCTATAAATGCAACTTGCTTTTATCACAGGGTGGACCCTTGTGATCTAGAAATATTCAGAGATTAAGGTGAATACTCTGTTTCTCTCTGATGAGGATCCTTCCTTTGCCTCATGCTTGAAAGATGAAATAAACACTTCCCCTTGCCCAAGTTACTTTTGGTCATGGTGTTTATCACAGCAACAGAAAGCAAAAACAGATACTGGAGGAAGCTTGTGACCCTGGCTGTCAAGTCTGAGAGACATCCCTGCTGTCTTTGTTGTACATACATGTCCATTATCAAGGACACCAGTGAACTGCCAATCATCCAGAAACACACAGTTCTGTGGTACTTAGTACATCATGTATAGCTCTCATTCCAAAGGAAACTGAGAACATCCAACAGTCAATGCCTCCTCCTTCCCAACAGCTAGTCTCCTGGTTTCTGGACCAGTTTTGGGACTGGAGTCATACAAGCACATGGCCTTTGAGCCAGGGTTTTCCCACTCAGCAAAATAGCTTCATAGTTGAGAGGTGACGGGGGAAGTTCTTATATATGTTTCTCTTATTGGTTGATGACTAAAACACTGTTGTCCAATAAGGCAGGTAGATAAGGAGACGAAGAGAATTCTGGCAAGGGTAGGCAGACAGGAGTTGCCATGTGAAGCCCGGGAGGGTAGGACACGCCAGGCGTTATCCAGTAAGATAAAGGCAAGTGAAATACATAGACTAATAGAAATGGGTTAATAATTAAGTCAGAGCTAGCCAATAAGAAGACCAAGCCACCAGCCAACAATTTTATAACTAATATATCATGTGTTTACTTGGGGCTGAGAAGGGCGGTGATACCTGACTGGCCAGAAAGCTCCAGCAACAGACAGGCATCCTAGCGATTGTCGACATCCATTCTCTCTCATGATGTGGCCAGGTCAACGATTGCAAAGCTGCTTGTCCATTGGCAGGTGCTGGGCTGTTCCCATCTCCGTCCCTGTTCTCTGCTAACATCTGGATGGCCACCACTCCATCCTGTGACCTCCACGGAACCATGTGGGTCTATCAGGGGACCTAGATTTGGCCAAGTCACTGCATGCTCACCCGCTGGCCCTGCTCATCAGAGGAATTTCTCCAGTTTCTTTCCAGGTGTAGGGGACAGGGGCGGGGGACATAAAGTACTCTTAACAATGGCTACTCTCTAGACAAGAGCAGCTGTAGTGCACCATGGGTTGTGATGAGTATCACGAGAACGCCATCATTCTTTCTTTTGGAGGACTCTGTACTGATCAGGCTCCATACTAACTACCTAACATGTTAGCTTTGTGTGTGTGTGTGTGTGTGTGTGTGTGTGTGTGTGTGTGTGTGTGTGTGTGTGTGTGTGTGTGTGTGTGTGTGTGTGTAAGAGAGAGACAGAGACAGAGACAGAGAGAGAGAGAACGCACGTGTGTACACACACACACACACACACACACACACACACACACACACAGATACACATATGTGTGAGGGTACAAATGGAGGCCAGAGGTCATCTTTGAGTGTCATTCTTCAGGAGTTGTCCATCTTGTCTTCTGAGACAGGGTCTCTCACTGGCCTGGAACTTGCCAAATGAGCAAGTACGAATCCACCTGTCTCCACCTGTCAACACTGGGATCTCAAAAGCACAGCACCATGCCTGGCTTTTTGTTTGTTTGTTTGTTTGTTTGTTAGTTTTTGAGACAGGGTTTCTCTGTGTAACACCTCTGGCTGTCCTGGAACTGGCTTTACAGACCAGGCTGACCTCAAACTCAGAGATCCACCTGCCTCTGGCTTCTAAGTGCTAGGATTAAAGGCATGTACCACCAACACCTGGCTCATTCTATCCTGGCTTTTTTACATAGGTTCTGGGGATTGAATTCAGTTCGGTCTCCAAATTTGCAAAACAAGCTTTACTTACTAAGCTATCCCACCAGGTTCTCACAGTAACTTCTGTAATCTCAACAATATCTCAGAAAGGTGAGCCCTACTTTATAGATGAGAAAATGGAGGCTAAGTGGTTAAGCCACATAGCTAATCATAATAGAAGAACTAGAGTAGTCAAGTTTATAATCTGAGTGTATATAATCAAGTTTATAATCTGACCTCACGCCATCAAGTAGGGTAAACTCAGGGCTAGAGAGATGGCTCAGCAGTCAAGAGCACTGGATCCTCTTCTCAAGGTCCTGAATCCCAGCACCCACACGGTGGTTCACAACCATCTGTACCTACAATCCCAGGGGGCCTGACTGAAGCTGTAGGCACCAGGCACAGATATATGTGCAATAAACATCCATTCACGTAAAACAAATACAATAATAACAACTTTAAAAACCTGTGCCTTCCTGTCAGTTAGAGAGCCTAGCAGATGTGTGCCTGAGAAACCAGCTCCTGGGGAGATGGGTACTTTGTTTGGAAAAAAGACACAGCTTAGGCTCTCAGCCTTCTAAGTGACCACCATAGGCAGCTTCCCTGTAGCTATTATTGCTGCCAAGGAAACAGCAAGACCCAGGTGGGTGTCTTGCTCTACTGGCTCTGGGCATCAGCTGGTTGCCTGGGTAACCATGAGTCTGGCTGGTGAGTGGATGACCCACCTAGGTGTCAGGCTACCTGCTGAGTACCACATCCCACTTGCACTGCATCTCAGGGACAAACTTGATCATCACACAGATGCACTATGTTTCCCACTGAGTTCATGTTCCTTGGAGGCAGGGACGAGGCTTCCACTTTCTCTGCAATATTGTATAGGGTGGCTGAGCCTCCTGATGTAATGAAATGGCTGATGGCAGTCTGCTCAAGGCAGGGAAGAGAATCATAAATCTCAGCATCAGTACCAGAGGCACATCCTTCAAACAACTGCCATGGACCAAATGCAGACCTGCTCTTGCAGATCTGGGCAGGGACTGGCAGTCTGCACCAAGGGCTGTCGGGAAACCTTGGAGACTCCAGATTCAACCACCATGTCTGCTGGGTGGCTGTGGGGTAGACACATCCCAGCCTGTGACATACATCAGGCGGTGATGGAAGGGACCTCTCCCTTGTCCAGGGTCACCCTGCTGGCAGTGTGGATTGGGAGTTATATCCCAATTGTTATAACTCTAGGCATCTGACTGTGACCAGGTCTTTGCAGATGGGATGGAGTAAGATGAGGTCATGCTGGACTAGGCTGGGTTCTGAACTGGTGCCCTTGCAAAAAATGCCACAAGGAAACTAATTAACTAACTAACTCTCCCTCCCTCCCCCATTCCCCCCCCTCTCTCCCTCCTTCCCCCCCCCCTCTCTCTCTCTCTCTCTCACACACACACACACACACACACACACACACACACACACACACACACACAATACCACATGTACAGTGCAGACACAGCAGGGAACAGAGATGCATGGTCAGGAGGAAGGGGGGCCAAGGGTTGCTTGCAGTCTCCAAAGGCTGAACAATCAGGCAAAGATGCCCTTAGAAGACTTCAAGGGAGCAAGGCCCTGTTCACACCTTGACTCTGGACTCTGGCCCCAGAGCTATGAGACAGTGAGTTCTAGTTTTTGTTTGTTTTTGTTTTAAGAGACAGTTGGATCTGGAGGTCTTGGGAAACCCATATACCTGGGGAGCAGATGAGGGCTGGCCTGCGGACCCCTGGTCCCTTAAATTTAGCTGTCCCTTGAGCCAGGCTGATCTGTCTATTCCTATCACTATACCCAGGCGTCACAGAGAGAGACCCTCAGCTCATCCTCCGTGTTATGTGCTGGGTTCTCTTTTCCTTAGTCCTGGCAATCTATTCCCTCTTGAGTCCTCAGTGGGTTGTGGGATCTGCATTACCATCCCAAAACCTGCCCTGGCTCTTGCCACAAGGCACAAGCCCTCGATGTGTGTGGCCTCAAGCAAGCTGGGTTCAGCCACCCACAACCCTCCACACCTGCATCATCCATGATGTCAGAGGGAGCTACCTGGGGACCTGGCAGGCTGCAGGAAGAATTTCCAGGAGAATTCAGACAGGGACGTCAGCCTCAGCTGACGTACAGTTCTTGGCAAAGAGAAGCCACGGGGGAGATTCCACCCAGCATCTTCCTTTCACAACAGCGGACACCGTCAAACCACACACAACTCAAGGATCCTTCCTACAAGCTTCCCCAATACTAATGCCCACTCTGAAAACCCTGCTAAGACCCTCGGTCCTGGCTACACATCAGAAGCATCCTAAGGCTTAAGAAACTCCATACTCAGGTAGACCCTTCAGCCTGTTGTATTGTAGATGAGTGGTACCCAATTATTGGGTGGGTACCAGTATATTGAATGAGTATATATGTACACCCATGTTCACAACAGCATTGTTCACAAAAGCCAATAGGTGGAAGCAACCCATGTTCACAAGCTCATGTACCAACTGTGGTACGTACGTACGTACATACATACATACATACATACATACATACATACATACGTATGTCCTGATCTCATGTCAGGCAACTGTACTTTCTGAGATGAAGTTGGGATTCAGACAGGAACACTGAGAACCCCAGGAAAGCCCAAATTCAAAGCCACCAATATGAGAGGAGGGGATACAACAGAGAAATCCAGAGATCACATTCAAGCCCTGGAACTTGGCCTAAGGCTTTGAGGGACACAGCAACGGGGCCTGATAAGGACAGATGGAGCTGTCAGTCTCTGAGGTGGAATTTGGGCCTGGCTACATTGAGAAAACTATTTAATCAGAGGGTCAGTTCTATTGTTTGTAAAATGTCACCTCCCAGGGACACTGTGCAGCTTAGACAAGATGACAGATGGAATGGATGGAATCTAGTAGTCACTCAACACACACTCATTGTGTTTTCCTTTTTCTCTGGCCGCTAAAGCCTGCGGTGCATTCATGTCATCAGGAGGGAATGTTGCCATGACGTAGTGTACAGTAGCCTTACCCCAGTTCATGACTTAGATTTGAATTTGTTGATTTTATTGAGACAGGGTCACATGTAGCCAGACTGGCCTTGAATTCACTGCATAACTAAGAACTAACCAAGAACTCCTGACCCTCCTAACTGCACTTCCTAAATTCCCAGATTACAGGTATACACCGCTGTCCCTGGTTTATGAAGTGTGAGGAATTGAACTCAAGGTTTTGTGTATGCTTGATACACACTCTACCAACTAAGCCAGGCTCTCTAAGCAGCCATGTGATTGGAGCCTGTAAACCACTCTTTGAGAACCAATGAGGCAGGGATTCAAAAATCCTTTGTCTGAATTGGTTGGGAGGCTGGGACAGCTGAGATCTGTGCAGAGAATTCAGCTTAGACTTCAACAAGATCCTTACGAACTAGCACCCACAGATGCCTGCTGCCATCTTGTCAGTGTCAAGGTCCTGGAAAACTATCCCATCTAAGGACAGACACAGCTCTTGCAGAGAGTCTGGCTCAAGCACCTAGAGATGTACACTGGTTTTTCTACTATTTGAGGAACACAGTGCCCTGGCACAATGCAGCCGCCACATAGCAGCTGTTGAGAGTGGACTTGAGTCCCCACGAGTGAATGTCTCTGCCTGTCTGTGGGGCTCCTTATGTGCTAGGCCCATCCTGAAAGCTCAAAGTACCCGATGCCATAAGGGTCTCCGGGCTTTTGACACCAACACTAGCCAATTAGCTTCTCCCCAAGCCTCCCCTTCCCTGGACCTGTGCCACTGCCCCACTGGGTATGCCTGATCACCTCTGGAAGGGTGAGGGCGATTTCCTCTGTGGGGACAGTTGTGGCTGCTCTTTCAAGTCTCTGTTTAGCCTTGTTTCCAAGCCAATGGGCGGGCAGGAGCCACTGAGGTCAACACAGAACTGCAAGCCACCATCGTCTCCTTCACTGGGCCACTCAACCACTATGCCACCCTGAAAGCAAGACAACATCCCCAGATCAGAGCACCCCACTGCCACCACAGCCTCCTGAGGAACAGAGATCATGTCAAATGATGACGCTGCCTTCTGGTTATGTCTGGAAAAGTCATCCACAAAGAGAAGGAGGGGGGAAAAATCAAATAAAATTCTGCCTTAAAGGGTAGAAAGCAGGCTTGCCCACAAACCATGTATGTGAAAACCCTCCCTGTGCGGCTCAGTGACTCATCGGTCCCCATCAAAGCGTGTGCTGATGACACATGGAAGCTCCAGTCCCCTCCTTGCTTGGGAGGAAAACAACCCACAGATGCCACTTCTTTTCAGAATTCTGGGAGAGCCACCATGCTGCTTAGGGACCCAGGCAGGGGAGGGGATCTCAGAAAGTCAGGTCTCTAGGAGTGCCAGAGAAGGACAGGAGGGTTCAAGGGCAGTCTTGGAGACCCAACTCCTCCATCTTCTATAATGTGCATGTGTTGTGTTATGTATGTACATGAGTGGAGGCTCGTGAACTGTCACCTGGAGTTCCTTCCTTCCTTCGTAGACAAGGTCACTCACTAGGACCTGGAACTTGCTGATTAGGTGAGGCTGGCTGGTCAGTGATCCCTCGGGGAATCTGTCTGTCTCTGCCCCTTCAGTGCTGAGGTTAAAAGCATGTATTAAAGGGGGGGGGAGGAATTCTGAGGGTGAAATTCATGCTGAGCCATCTTCCCCTCCCCTCCCTCACTAGCCTTGCTGCTTGGGGCAGGTCACTGTATCTATCTAGTCTGGGTTCCAGATGTTTAGCCTGGAACAGGAATAGGGAAAATCACCAAATCCCCAGGGTGAGGACTGGATTTCAAAGCCCCTTGTGCTGTAGACAGGAGACACTCAAATTCTCTCCCCTGGTCCTTTTGGGAACCTGGTTTCCCAACATGGATGTCAGTGAATTACGAAAGATCCGAAGCCCCATCAAGCTCCTCTGAACACAATCCAGCAGCCCTTCTTCATCTGTGGCCTGATCTTCATTACCTAGGCTCCACAGGGTCAGTCAGTGGCCTTCCCCATTGGACAAATGTGGAGAAAGAAGCAGCTGCAAGAAGGAAGTACTTGCTTGGCTCACATCTTCAAAGGTGAAGTCCAGAGCCATCAGGCTCCATTGTTTCTGGACTTAAGGTATGGCAGGGTGACCAAGGAGGTATGGCCGATGAGGTTTTTCAACTCACAGCAGCCAAGAAGCAGAGAAAAGGGAGAGGGGATAGGGTTAGTCACACCTCTAGGGACTTACTTCCTCCAGCGAGGCCCCGACTCCTAAAGTGTCCATCAATTCTCAAAAATGTTATCAAATCCTGTGTGGGTCTGTAAAATTACTGATCCATTCAGGATGCAAGAGTCCTCAGAAACTAATTAATTCCAAAAAGCTCACCAGCTGGCAGGCAACCCCCTTCCATATATGAGCCTTTGAGTGACATCTCACATTCAAACCTTAGCACTGTGGTATAAAAATATTAAATGGAGGGAGCCAGACGGTGGTGGCACATGCCTTTAATCCCAGCGCTCGGGAAGCACTGGTAGTCAGATCTCTGAGTTCAAGGCCAGCATGGACTGCAGGGTGAGTTCCATGGCTACACAGAGAAGCCCTGTCTCGGAAAAAAAAAAAAAAAAAAGCCAACAAACAAACAAACAAATGGGAAGTTTCGGAATCCCATTGTTCATAAGTTTACCATTCAGCATTTTTTTAAGCAATATAATGAATAGTAGCACTCTCTTCCGGTCAGAGTGTACCCACGCTGTATATGCCACTAGTCTGTCAGTGGTTAACTCCTTACCCAAACAGCTGTTGTGGTTCCAGTGCTTACACTTAACTCACCCTCCTTTGACAGGCTGTGACTGATGCAAAGGACAGCTGAAGGGCATCATATAAGCACAGATACGGACTTTGGTGCTGGGCAGTTTGGAACTTGGCAAAACACACGCAAAGAATCACATACACTCAGAGCTCAGGACCAGCTGGGCTTTGTCAGTCTTTGGGAGGGTTGAAGTAAGGGATACAGTGCATCTCTCTCTTCCTGAATCTCCAGAGACACCTGCCATATATAAAAGTCAGAAGATGGAGGACCCAAATGGTGAGGTGAGGAGAATGTCTGTGTGATGTTTTAAAAGGAAGACAGCCTGAGCAGCCTGTTAGGCCACGGGTAGGGACAGCTTGTGGGAACACAGGCTTGAGAAGAGAGACTGAGTTTTATTCATACTTTCCTGTGACTGCCACCTGTATTTACAATCACCCCCACCAACCTCTCCCATCTCTACCCGTATCCCCTCTTAAATCCATAACTTCTTCTTTAGTTACTATTGTTACACACACATATATAACCTATTAAGAATAAACTCCATATATAATATAACCTATTGAATCTATTGGGCCTATGTAGATGTATTTAGGGTGACCACTGGGGACTGGGTAATCTATCAGGAAACTTGCTCCTGAAGAAAACTGATTCTTCCTCTTTCGGTAGCCACTGATTGCCTGTAGTTCTTCATCTAAGGGTGGGGACCTTGTAAGATTTCCACATTGATACCAAAACTGGTACCATTGTGCAGGTCTTGTTTAGACAACTATATTAGTGAAGTTTCGTGAGTGCAACATCCCTATCATATCTAGATACATGTTATCTAACACGTGTTCCTGGTCCTCTGGCTCTTATAATCTGTCCCCTCTATGGAAATTTTCTCTGAGTCTAGTGACGATGACAGTCAACTCTGCAGTCTGGACAGTTAAGATCTGTGTGCTTTGTTACATGTGATCATAGTTCAATTTTTAAAGCCATAAAAAGTATGAGCAGGTTCACAGCAATTGAAAAATCTTTTGAAGTTCTTTGTCCTTTTCAATATTTAAAAACAAATGGGAGGTGCACTTTCTAGTTAGTACCCCCTACCCTAAGACTCTCATCCCCTCCCCTCAGAAGCAGTGGGTATGCAACTACTCAGGAAAAACAGTGGTCAGCCTCCACTCACGGTGACTATACGGTGACCATAAACGTGTCCCACAGCCTGGTGACTCACTCCCACGCACCCACAGTGGGAATGTGAGCACAGACACCAGAGTGTTCCTGTCTGTACCAGGCCTAACTGGACATGTCCTGTCACAGAGGATTAACAAGCTGAGACACACCCACAGCAGAACAAACGACACCCAGCATGAACAGAATACAGCATCACTACACAAAGAACCTGTCTAAGTCTCACAAACCTAATTTTTAACCTCCAAGTCCAAAGGCACAAATAAGTCCTTTGACAATACCGAGTTCAGGCAGGCCAAACTAATCATAGACGCTGCTAGGAGTATGGGAACTGGACACCCATTGCAGGTCATCACACCCCAGGATTCCTGTAGAGAGTTCTCTGGGCCACGTCTTTTGATCTGGATGCTTCTCTCTGGGCTACTGGGAAGAGCTGATCTAAAGGACAGAAGATCCTGTAACAAGCCTAGTCTGGGGGCACCTGTCCATAACATCGATCTCAGCCACCTGGGAAGCCGTGGCAGTAGGATGGCAAATTTAAATAACTTAGCAAGATCCCCTCTCGGAAACAAACACATCACCGGTTGAGGAGACAGCTCAGTGGTCCAGTACTTACTCTTCTAACACAGAATCCCCAACACTGGGGAGATAGGTGAGAGGATGGGAAGGAGGAAGGCAGACAGGAAGAAAAAAGAATGTGAGGTGGGGTGCTGTCCCTCAACTCCATGCCTTCCATATCTGTAACTCTGCAAACTATGAAGGAAGAAACTGGAAGGGACAAAGCTAACTCAGCTAGGTTTGAATCCCAGCCCCGCCAGTGTCCCACAGAGGGTCACTGAACCATTTTGTTGGTTTGGTTTGGTTTGGTTTTTTGAGACAGGGTTTCTCTGTAATTTTGGAGCCTGTCCTGGAACTCGTGCTGTAGACCAGGCTAGCTGGAACTCACAGAGATCCACCTGTCTCTGTCTCTTGAGCGCTGGGATTAAAGGTGTACTACACCACTGTCCTGGTTCCTGTGTTCTTTCTACTCATCCTTTAAGATGGACATCATTAAACCTTGGGGTTCTAAGAAGTCACCCAGCATGGCTCCCAACATCAGACGGTGACTAGTAATTGTTTTCTCTACCATAAAGGAAGCCTGGGAGCATGGCTCTCCTCCCCAAGGCCACCCAACCTCTGCCACTTGTTAGTTTCAATCCCAGGAGTTCCCCTTGTTGTTAGTTACGGGGACCCCAGTGACTCTGAGGGGCCGCACTGAGGCTGTAAGACACTGGAGACTAGTGGCCTGGGCCACCAAAGGCCTCCACACTTGGGTCCTCCTGAGCCAATCACCTTTGTTCTCCGGGTCACCACAGGGCTTTCCTGCAGTGCTGGAGTAGGGTGGCCTCTCACAGCTCAACTTTTACAAGGCTCCCAGAGTCCCTCTGATGTTTCTGGGACTGAATGCCAAGAGCTAACCTGGATGGGCAAGGCAGGCATGTGGTGAGGCAGGACACATGGAGCCACATAAAGAGTGCTGCTGCAGCGACTGGGAAGTGAGGAGCCAGGCCAGGTCCGGGCACTGAGTACAAGGGAGTGGTGTGGCATATCTGGACAGGCATGGGAGCCAGGTCTGACAGTGGCTATGTTGGCCAGCAGCCAAGAACAGGTGACCAGTCAGCCAACCCATAACCCTCAACACATCTGGAAGGCCTGGAAGGGAAAGCAAAGCTCTCTCTCGTGTGTGCTCTAGGCACACAGGGCTGAGGACAGACTGGGGTCTGTGAAAGCTAACTGTCTGGGGAGGAAGGGAGATATCCTTGTGCCCCCTCCCCCAGCTTTCAGACTACTGAAACAATAGGCCCCAAGCAACTAGAATTTCTCCCAGGGAATTCATGCAGAAAGAAAGAAAAGGCTGGAGTCAGGGCACCAGGCAAATCCCTCTGTGAGAATGCACATAGTTATGACAACTCTCAGACCACCTCATGGGCAAGTCTGGAGCAGAGACAATGATGGGTCAGTGACTGATGGTGCCACCCCTCAAACAAAGACTGCTTAGTTGTGTGCAGTCTATAGCTAAACTTCATGTCCCTGTCTTGAAGATGGACTTGGGGGGAAGTTACTGTGACTCTTGGTCCCTCCTTCCCATTTTTTTACTATTATGTGTCTGTTTAATTGGCATACAGAAAGCAGTGGCCAAGCCTGGATAGTTAGGCTGCCAGGGCCCAGGATTTGAGCCTAATAATCCAGTAGCTACCTGTGGGTCACATGTGCATACAGAGGTGTGAGTATGTGCCAAAGTGTGTGCTCTGCGTGTGCATGTCTGGAGCTATGCTCCAGGCTGGGGAAGGAAGATTGGGTTCTGGACTCAAGGCAGGCCTCTGTTCAAAGGCTATGTGACTGGGTGAACACAGGTGTAATTTCTCAGTCCCACTGTCCACATCTGAAACAGGGACATAGGAGAAGCAGGCCTTCCCTGCAGCAGTGATGCTGAGCCACGAGAGGCTAGGCACGGGCTCAGTGTAGCGTGAGTGCATGGTGACTACCTGCTGCTTTGCGATTGGGGGTGTGTCTGCCTGGATACTCCAGGAGAAGATCCACAGATCAGAGAGGAAAGAGAAGTCCAAGTCACAGCACAGAATCCGGGGATGGGCCCTTCCCAGGGTGACATCCTGGCCAGGGAGAGACAGAGCCAGGGTGATAGTGCTTGTACAGAGCCCCAAGCTTCCCATGCCAGGAGTGCTCTGGCTTAGCCTTCAGCAAGGGGGGCAAGATGAGCTGTCACCTCAGGGCCCTCTGTCATCCTGACCTGGTGCCCCAGCAATCCTGTCACAAGCCAGGTCTCCTCCCTGTGTGGGGTATAGGATGAGATTCCTGGACTCCTGAGAGTATGAGCAGCAAAGAGCCTATGCAGGGACCTTGACAGTGACTGCCCTCGACCAGGGGCTCTGAACACATACAGGTCCATCCTCACTGCATGGCAACTGCCCAGTATACTTCTAAGAAGCCGTTTGTCTTGGCAATGTCTTCATTCTCTTGGGCTCCAGCCCCTCTTCCATAAGTCGAGAGAGACAAAGGCTTCGAAGAGCTATCCTGAGGTTCAAGACGGCAAATGTATGTGGAACACAGACATAGGGTATTCAAGAGCCTAGGAAACCCTGTGTGGCCAACACTAGTAGGAAGTCTTTGTGAGGATTCACTGGTCTGCCAGGAGGCCAGAAGAGGTGAGGAGGGGGTGTAGCAGGGGCACTGGTTTCTACAGACCCACTTCACTTCCCTCACAAACAATAGGTTCTATGGTCTTCACAAAGACTCAGTAAGTGAGGTGCTTCTGACACCCCATTTCAGAGAAGAAAACTGAGGCATCAGTCAGTATTTTCTTTCCACGGACAACACACAAATACAGTGGCTGCCCTCCTACAGTATAGCACTTTTACTTTTTCATCCTCCAAAGCACAGAGCGGGGACAGAGGTCTGAACAGGGGTGGCTATGAGGCCATACCTTCCAGGGACTTGGGAAAGCCTGCTAGGGAGAAGCTGTGGACAGCTGTAGACAGCTGTGGCCCTGTGTATACAAAGGCTAGCCAGCCTCTTGTCACACACTGCACCTGTGCCCTGTCCCGGGGCCTGTTGTGTTTTTATTGACCCACTTTCCCTAGAGAACACAATCATTGCAGGTTTTACGACTTCTGTGCAGTGGCCTCTGAACCATACCAGGAAGCCAAGACCAAGCTGCAGAGTCTCAGTTGTGTAGGGGAGGGCAAGGCACCTGGCTAAGGGTTCAATCACCAGTCATAATACTCCTCAAGGTATCTAGGCAGGCTTGCCCCTCACGGCTGTGTGCACTGGAGCTCTCGTCTCCAAAGCCCAGAGAGAAAAACAGGCCAGTTTCTCACAGTTTTGTAATCATATGCCGTGCCCTTATATCCTGAACACCGTTGGTGTCACACAACCTAGGCTGTCCCCTCATAGCCTTGTTATACACATGGCTTAGTTAGTGCACACAGTTGGCCTGTCCTTTCACAGTAACATATATTTGGATGGGTCATTCTTTTTTTTTTGGGGGGGGGGGCCTTGAACACCCGTTAGGCCTTTCTTCTTATGACCTAGTACAATATAACAAGCCTGTTCCCTCCCAGGGTTGTATAACAGATCTGTCTCCTTACAGCCTTTACACATGGATGGGCCTGTCTCCTCGAAGCTTCATACACACAGTAGGACCTTATCTGTCATGCCAGGCTTGTCTCTTCATGGCCTTGTACACATGGATGGACCTGTCTCCTAACAGCTGTGTACACACAGTAGGATCTTATCTGTCCTCTCAAGCTTGTCTGCTCACAGCCTTTCACACACAGAAGCACCTGTGACCTCATGGCCTTGTACACATGGCAGGCTGTTCCCTCGAAGCCTCGTACACATAGGCTATCTCTGCAGATCCTGTCCTCTGAGGGCCGGGGCAGGAGCAAAGAGGAGCATCTGAGTCAGAACTGAGGCCTCATTAACTCTGTATGACTGTTTATGTTCCACACCCAAGGGAATTGGCCTCAAGGGCCTACTGCCTAAACCAAACAGGACAGCCTCCCCAGCGAGCCCCAGACTGCAGGCTGGGGATTTGGGTAGGGCAGAACAACTCTTTCCCATCCCATTCCTAGTACAGGAGGGGGCTCGTCCCCCTATGGGACTCCAGGCTTCTCTGGGCTCCCCTGACCAAGGCTGCTGTGGGAGAGAAGGCAAGGGAACGAGGGAGAAAGAAAGGACTCAGGGCTCATAGCCTCAGAACCAACCACTCGATCAAGAGAATCTATCCCGGCAGAGAAAATGGTGGTGAGGGAACCTCTCAGCCAAGAGGGTCATGATGGCAGTGGGGAGCACACAAGGAGACCCCAGTAGAGACCTCCTGACTATTTTTTTTTTAAATCAGGCAAGAATCCTACAAGGGGGCTTGGTCACACTTTGTTGTGTCCCTCAGGACAGCCTGAGGTGGACTCCGCAGCATCCCTTGGCTGAGGAGCCCTGTCCTGCTAAAGGGCCATATGCTGTATTTGCAGAAAAATCGTTTTAAGATCCAGTTTTGCCATCCTGAGGAAACACACTGCCCTGGGCAAGTCCAGGCAAGTTAAACTGGGAGACACAGTATCTGAGAGGAGTGCGTCACACTACAAAAAGAGCACACTCTATATATACTCCCTGTAGTAGGCCACATGCAGAAAATTCACAAATTCAAACCGTGGTTGTGGGATTGCTAAATGTCCTAAATTCTGACGTTCCACTGTCAGCTCCCCCCACCCCCACCCCGCCCCGTGTTAAAAATGAAAAAAAGGAGCAAGTAAATAAAAAAAGAAGAGAGCTCCATGATGGCTGCCTTTACCTGTGGAGGAAAAGAGTGGCTGGGCTGACTCAGAGCCAGAGAGAGAGTTGCATCCTGAATGGGCGGATGAGTCCAAATCTCAGGCAGTCTAACAGAGAGGAGGCAGGATGGACCCACAGGTCTGGATTAAAGTTGCTGTGCAACTATGGGCAAGCTGTTTGGCCTCTCTGAACTCTAGTTCCCATACTGGCTAAATGACAGCAGAACAGAAGTGTCTAAGCTAGGCCTGATACATTATGAGCTTCAGTAACTGTATTCAGTTAAATGAACCAACCCCCAGATCTGTTTGGACAGGACAAGGAAAAGCAAGGGTTAGAATCCAGGACTTCCAGCTGACATTACTAGCTGGAAGTATTCCCCCTAACAGCTTATGATTCTCCGTCACTTTGCAAGGTTGGACAACAAGGTTTAACAACTCTCACCAAACTTACACCTCCAGGAGCCATCATTAAATCACGTTGCTATACCAAGAGACCACTGCCACCTAGTGGCCGAATACCCAAATCATCCCAGGCCAACTGCCCCAAGGAGACTACACTAGCATCTCATACAAGCTTATATGGTAGGAATGAGGGTCACCACCTAACTCTTGGAGGAGGGGACAGCGCCTGGCAAGGCCACTGCCATCCTCTGACAACTTTGGCTTAGTTTTCCTGGGTGCTTTCAAAGAAAGTTTTCACTCACTGAATTTAGGAATCATAAAGATGGCAGGCACCACCAGAATTGAGACCCAGGCCCTTTAAGAACCACTGGAGACCCAAGGACATCCTCCTTAGCTCTAGATTCACTTTGTAAATCTCACACATAATCAATCCTAGGCTTCAACTCTGAAATGATCTTTCCACCAAAGTCTCTTGGAATTTCATTTTCTTGTAAGCCTCCAACTGGTGGCAAGCCTCCTGCCTCAGACTCCTAAGTGCTAGAAACATAGGCATGTGCCACCAAGCTCAGCTTGAAACTCCATTTTACGCCACTTCATAAGCACAGCTTCGGAGGTGTGCCTGGAGTGCAGGTGGAGGAAACATTCACCACCTTCAAAAGGTTGGTGGTGAGTCAGGATCCCCTGAACCTTCCTGGGCCTTTGCAGGTTGCAGGAAGCTGAGCTGCAGACTGAGCCTACCTTTCCTGGACTAAGCCTGGCACAGACAGGAATGAACTTCACAGAGGCACGGCACTGGTGAAACGGAGAGCAAGAATCCTGCCTAGTTGCCTGTACACAGTAGGTGCTCAATAAATGCAGTGTCACCCTAATGATTCCTACTTGGCTCAGACTCGGCACCAGGCAGAGAGCAAGAAGATGAACAGATAACCGGGGAGGAGAGGAACATTTCTCGGGGACAATCATGTGATTTTTCTGGGTTCTCCTTCGCTCTATTGCATGCTGCCAGCCTCAGGCCCTTCAGGCCACCATGGCATGGTCCACACCTACAATGGTGAGTGCTGAAACACGGTTCAGAAGGCAGAGGAGGGAGACAAGAGATATTCTAGGATGCACCACCGATGCCCTGTGACCGGGATCCATCGCCTGGGCCACGGAACTGGGTCCCCCGGGGGCTTTTCTCATCAGGAAAGCTGGCCCGGGCCTAAGAAGTGACAGCAGGAATCTGCCATCTCCAAGTGCCAGAAGCTTGAAACTTCCACATGAGTGAGAAAGAGAGTGAGGCTGGAGAGCCAGGCCACCAAAAGGAGCAAGATTGGTGAACACGAGCCACTCTGCACACTTCCAAAGCTTCTTGTTCAAGGAACCTTCTGGACCCCAGAATCCAGCCTCCCTGGACCCCAGGTCTGCCCTCCCTGTGATGAAAGCAGGCCTAGGATCCTCCTGGAAGCAAGGGAGCAGCAGTTGAATGGCTCCAAGCTGAGTGGCCACCACCTGCTTCTATCACAAGGCACAGCACTTGGGGGGGGGGAGGGAGCAGAGGCTTCCAACAAGAGCAGTTGAGCCACCCAAGAGGCGACATTCCCCACCTCCAGGCCAGTGTCCTGCCTGGTTCTCAGCCAGCACTCTGTAAGCCCCAAGTAGCAGCTGCAAAACCACCAGTAGGGGTCTGACTTACCTTCCACTGCAGAGAATGGAACCACTGATCTCGCAGGTAGCTGTTGGCAGCCTGTAACAAGAAGAACAGGAGAGTGGCAGGTCATTATTTTCTGGAATGTCTCAAACCATCTTACTGATCTCCACACAAGCCCCTAACCACTGCCATCTGCTCCGAGGCCCTAGTTTGCCTCTTGAAAAACTGTGTACTGACCCTTGAGAACAAAATCAGAACAGAAGACATGGCTGCCAGGATGGGATAGTTTTGCTTGGTATAAGAGCTGGAGCACTTTCCCTGTGTTTATACATACTGATTGACTTTGGATGGTGGGAACTGGCCAAATAAGTGGACCAGTGCCTCTGTTCTGTCAGGACTGCCCAGGAACCTGGCCTCTCACACCCATGGTTCTCTCAACACTCCCCACAACCGGCTTCCAACACTTTGCACATATGTACCAGAGCTGAGCCTTGGAAAGACCCAGGCTTAAGTCATGGCCTTGATCACAGCCTAGGTGTGAGCAAGTCATCCAATGACACAAGGCCTTCAGAGGCCTGTGAAGAGAAGCACCACCCTCCCAAGTCTGTGGCTTACCTGCACCCCCAGCTCTGGTCAGCACTGACTCAGTATCTGGTCTCATGATGATGAGCCATGGGGTGTGCAACATTGGGATGGTGCAAATACCTTGAAGATGTTCAACAAAGGCTCACCCAAGTAAACGGCTCTGGCCACAGCATGTGCTGCCTTCTCTGGTATGAATAATCTCCACAGTTAGTGCTATCAAGGAGACTTTTCTCTGGTGTGAATAATCTTCACAGTTAGCGCTCTCAAGGAGACTTGGAGTTCTCGTGAGCAAGGGTAAACCAGGATGGGCCTGCTCCAGTACAGCCCTAGTCCATAGCTGTGTCTATACTTTTAACATATCACAGTGGTGGGAGGAATGATGGGGGGGGTGCTCCAAAAACATGCACAAACTAACCACCTGTGGTGGCACTATCCTGTGGGGGTAAAGAGATGCCACAGATGGTACATCGAGGCTCTTGTGACAGGGAGCCCACTCTGGATTATGTAGTGGCCCAGTGGGATCACAGCATCCATGAGAGGGAGGCAGGAGGGCCAATCAGACTAAAGCAGGGAGATGGTGAAAGCCATAGATTCCAAGGAGCATCCAGAATCTAGGAAAGGAGACAGACTCCCTCCTGGGCCTCAGAAGCAGAGCGCTGGCCACCCCTGATGCTGGCATGTGGCACTTCTGATCCCAGTGGGCAACTTCAGAAGATCCAACTGATCTTGGGATGAGAGTCAAGTCCAGCCTACCCTGGGCTCCACCGTCACCTTCCTGAGATGGACCTGGGGACTTATATGTCTCAATGGTGTGCACAGTCTCATCATTCCCAGCTCCTTTCCTTCTCCCCTCCCCCACAGTGCAAGCACACACAGTTTGTGACTTGGCTAGTAAGCATGAGCTAATGTGACATGAGAGGGCAGAAGCTTTGCTTTTAAGAGCCAGTGCATGACTTAGCCCTGTCCTCTCCCATGCAGTAGCAGCAGAAATAGCTCAGATGCGTGCTGCAGAACAGACGCCCAGCAGCCTCAGGGAATTGGCCAGTGTGAACTGGGTAAGTGGGCAGATAGATGGATAGGTGGGTAAATGGGTACATGGATGTATGGAGTGGTAAGTGGTTAGGTGCATACGTGGATGGAAAGATGGGATGGATAGATGCACAGAGGGTGGTAAGTGGGTGAAAGGGTAAGTGTGCATGCAGATGGATAGATGGGTAAATGTGTGGCTGCGAAGGTTGTGTGTAGATTGATAGATGAGGTAGGTAAGTACACAGAAGGATAAGTGGGTGGACGGACGGATGGATGGATGGATGGATGGATACATGGATGGATACACGGATGGATGGGTGTGTATGTAGATTGATGGATGAGGTAGATTTGCTGACAGATCTAAGTGGATAGGTGCATTCACGGATGGATGCACAAGCACAGGAGAGGAAAAAGGAGAGGGAAGTAAACAAGAGGATTGGTGACAACATCCATATACCCATTTCATGGATCCTCAAAGAACCCTTCAACTCTGACACCCTCTTTTGCTGAGTCTCCCAAAACAAGCATGGCAGTAAGTCCCTGAACACCTGTGTCCCAGGCTTGGATTGTCTTTGATTCTGTGATAACCAAGGAGACAAGTACTGTGGTCCAGTTACACGTGAAGAAATGAGGCCCAGAAGCTTCCCACTGCTCAGAGCACTTGGCTAGCAGAGCAGACTGGGATCATACCCCAGGCCCATCTCTCTCGTGGCCTGCTTGCCCCAGAACCCCCTGGGGAGCAGGCAAACAGTGTACCTGGCTCTTATGGGTTTGGGCCGTGGCTCTAGGAGCTGCTTTTCCCCTTGGCAGTCAATGAAAAACATGGCACCTATTCTCAGAATTGAGTGGTCAACATGGAAAGCAGAGTGGGCCAGGCAGTGTGTGACAAAGGTGAGATGTCTTTCAGCAGAGGATGCCAGGTGACACTCTTGAGTCCCAGTACAGGCCTACCCAAGTGGCTTCTGGCACAGGGCAAGTTGGCCTGGCTGTGCTGTAGCCAGAAGAAGCATCTGTCTATGAAGTTCCATTGCAGCCAGAGTGGCAGCAGAGAGGAGCCAAGACTACCAGATCCCAGGGCTCACTAGGCACAGTGTGCCTTGAGGGTGACTTGGAGGAGAATCCCCAGGAACTTCAGAGAAAGCTCACAGCCCACCTTGCCCCCACGGCCTTAGGCTTGCTCTGGTGGCTCTCTGCCTTTGCCTGGTGATAATCTTCCCACAGGGCTGGCTCCAGGCAAGCCTGCCCAACTTCCTCTGCAGAGGCTGCCAAGTTCTAGCTCATTGTTGCATTGTCCGTGAGGTGAGAAAAACAGCTCGGAGCCTGCAGGGACTGTTCCCAAGTTCTGCTTCCTGGACCAATCTCCAGGAAAAACAGCAAAGAGCAGCCGGGAAAGCTCTCTCTCATTCTCTGTCTCTGCCTCTCACTTCCAGTAAGCAAGGAACCCATCCCTGCCCCTGTCCCTGCCAGCTACTGGCGTGTGGGGTAAACAGTTGTCCATCACCCATGGGGCTTTCAAGACTGGCAATTGGGGGGGAGGGGAGGTAGGACTGTTGGGAAGGAGGGTCCACTTTCCCTCCTTACTCAAGCCACCTTGGATTCTGTCTGCTCTTCCTTAAGGGTAGACCCTCTGCCTTGAGCATATCAGTAGTTCATGGTTCCTCAGTGCTCGGCACTTCACCAGAAGCCACCAGCAATGTGCCCCACATAAGGCATACACCGTGTAGGTGCTTAGAAGCTGGCCTCCTCACAATGGTGCTGACAAGAAGGTGGTAAGAGAGAAACAAGATTAGCAGGCTTCTGCTGTTGCTGGGGCCTGCTAAAACATGCCTTAGGGAGTTCACACCGAAATCACAAAGTGCCCAGGAGCACTCACTGGCCCCCATGCTGAGCACGGGTGCCTTGTCCACTGCATCTGCAGGAGGACTGCTCGGTGGTACCTAAGGGGATGTGTGGGAAGGTTTACTCAGCCTTCCTGGAACCCCCCAGCTCAGGTCCCAGTGGCTGGATTTCCAGGAAGACATGCTATTGATAAGAAAGCCAGAATGGGAAAGGCAGTCCATAGAAGGGCACTGGGATCGGAGGAGGAATCCAGGAGGATGCTATAGAAGCAGAAAGACATGCTGTGAGCCTAAGGAGACATTAGAGGAAAAGAAAGAAACAGCAAAAGCTGGAGAGGGAGGGAGGGAAGGGGGAAGAGAAGAGCAGAGAGATAGGCAGAGAAGGAAACAGAAGGGAGACAAGGGTGGAGAGACAGAAAGACAGACACAGAGACAGAAGAGAATGCTTGGAGGAGGGAGATGTACTAGACTAGACAGCACAGACACAGCAGAACCCTGACACTTGGTGTGGCTCGGCGCTGAGAAAGAACGTTTCTCAATCAATGGCATCAATTAAACTCAAGCTCACGCCACCACAGGAGCTGGTAGCTGCAGTGCCCAGGCTCGGCTCAAAACACTCCAGGGCTTCTGCTATCCTGCCACAGGCCCTTGGCACTTCCACTGGGCTATGACCCCCTAGGCGGTGACCCTTCGGCCTACCTAACTACTTCCAGGTCCCTTTCCACCTTGGGGCAAGGAAGATCTATCCCCAGTCACTGAGGCTGTTCTTGGTGACACCTGAACTTTGGGTCCTAACATAGTATGTCACTCAAGAATGAAGACAAAGCCAAGGCCCTGACATCCGTCACACATAGCATGTGAACCAGAATGCTCAGCAGAGGCCCTACCCAGCGCCTCTGTCATCCCCCTGGGGAATAGAGAAGCCATACACAATTAAGGAGTCAAGGGACCAGCAGGGACAGGTGGCCAATCTAGTCTGCCTCCCTTGGTCTGATGGGAATGCAGGCAGGAGAGAGACCCATGGGTGGGCAGGGGCAGGGCTACACCCACCTAGCTCTCTGGAGGGAGATTGCGCTGCTTCCCTGAGTTGGGCTCCGGATTGCAGCAGTAGCAGCTGCAGCCTCTTCTCCTCTCTTCTTCTCTCCTCCTCTGCTGCTCCTGTCTCTGACTGAGCAGCCACCAAGCAGGGGCGGCAAGCTTGGAGGACGCTGGGGCAGCCTGGTTTGTCAGCCCACAGGGGGAGCTCTGACGCGCCGCTCAGCCCACTGCAGTTGGGAGAGTCATCACTGCCGCCAGCCAGGGCCATGTCCAGGTTAAAGGGACATGCCCAGAGATAGCCAGCACGCCTCGCTCCTCTGACCCAGGGTGATGCTCTAGCCTTCCTTGGAGGGCAAGGTTGCCCTCTCTAGTCCCAGAAACAAAAGGCTCCCCTGCCAGTGAGTGGGGACCACTATTAACAGAGGAACCAGGGCTCCCTGACTATTTCTCACATACCCAGCCTTCTGCCCCTTAGTCCCTGATCTGTCTAGTGTCCCCTCTGTCCCTTAAGAGCTTTCTATGGTTCCCTGATGCCCTCAGTATATATAGTCAGAGGCTGATAAGACCGTGTCATCTAGACACAGTCATGGGCATCAACCCCACTCCCAACTGCAGCAGAGAGCTACCTCCCCACACTAACACTAGATGTGCCCCCTGCAAGGCACCATACTCATCGCCCTGCATCCCACGCCAGTGCATCCCTGGGGCCCGTCTGTCTCCCGGGGCCTGGCCCAATGAGTCACCCTGCTCTCCCCTCCAGTCCTCTGGGACATGCCTGTGACTGAGTTGCAGCTTCAGTAATCATGTGTTTATGGCTCGGTCTCCCCAGAGGCTGGCAGTGAGGATGAGGATGGGGCTGCAGGGCCCAGGTTTGAAGCTGCGTAATTCTGCAGTAACAACATTCCAGAAGGCTGCCCTGCTGCCCTTTGGGGGTCCTCCTTGCCTTGGCTATTGTTGCTCATAGGGTCACCCAGTCCCACAGGGTCTGGCATTGCCCAGCCCTGCATAGACCCAGTACTAGAGACATCAGCTCAGCAAGAGGGACAGAAGGGAGGCAGAGAGGCATGGCAGAGGCTGGGTATGTTGTTCCCACCCCACACTAAAAACAAGGGGGCAAAGAAGGAATTGGGGAGCCCTGCTGGCCAGAGGGGACATGATGAGGAACGGCGGGGCGGGGCGGGGGTGGGGGGCGCTGGTGAACAGAGGGCACCGCTTGGTGGCTGAGTTTGAAAATGAGTTATGGCAAGCATGGCTTCCTGTATCCTCCAAGAGAAAACAGTAAGGATAGGAATGTGTCACACAATGTCCCTTGCACTGCTGTGGCAACTGGCTTCTAGCTGCTGCTTCCCCTTTCCAGGGGTGCGTATCTCTCCTGCCTCTTGGTGGTATGCGAAGGGCCGTGAACTGCTATTGTCAAAGGTGTAGAATAGAGAACACCACACTCCCAAGGAGGAGCGGGAGCAATGGGGTCAACCTGATCCTTCCATGAAGTTTCAAGGGAAGGAAAGGCACTCTTACTTTTAAAAGAATTAGAAATTCTAAGCAGTGCCTTAGGATGGCCACATAGCCGCTTCCCACCACACACTGACAGTGTACCTCACCATGACGCCAACAGGGGGAGGGGCAAAGATTAAATATGGATGACATCATCCATCATCTGCCCCTGGATTTAGCTATTCTTGCAGTCTTCTCCTGGACGTCTCAGCAATTTTAATAGCAAGCCATTCCTAGTCAACTTGTCTGAATGATGCTTGTGTCACTTCCAATTGATGTCCTTAAGGACACACAGAGTCAGTATTTCCATTGTTTGCAAAAAAAAAAAAAAAAAAAGGACCAAAAACCAACAAACCAAAAACAAACAAAACAACAAAAAACCTAAACCAACAAAACAAGATACAGCACACACCCTCACCAGCAAGAAAAGATTGGTAACAAGGTACACTTGTAGTAACTTCTGAGGCCTGACAACTGGCCTATGACATGGGCCTAGGTTTCCCCATTTGCAAAATGGAGACTAGAGAATTCATTTTTCGGGCTCAGGAGGGACTGGCACGCTCCTAGAAAGAGGGCATCATGCAGCAGGTGCTTAATCCACGCACAGCCCTCGTCCTGCCTTCCTAAGAGCCCTTTATACCTTTGTGATGTTCTGAGTTGACCAAAGCTAACATCTACAGAAGGAGCAGGTGAGGGAGAGGGAACGAAGGGAAGGAGGGAAGGAAGGAGGGGGAGAAACTGCTTGCTCATGGTTGCTGATCCTACCTGCAGCAGGACGGTCCCCCCAGGGATCGTGAGCTGTAAACAGTACTTCGGGGCATTCTCCCAGGACAGCGGTTGAACATCTTCAATGGCGCTGTAGGAGACCGAGTTTTCCATGTACCCAGACGGCTGTAGCAAAAAGAGAGGAAGAGAGAAACGTTCCCTGGTTACAAAAGCTGGTACAGTCCCCACCTCAGAAGCCAATGCTGGTGACATGCTGGTGAAGAGCAGACAGGAATTCGGCTGCAAAGGAAGGGCCAGGGTTCTCAGCTGGCAGCATTCCACCGTGTGGAAGGCCTGTGAAGGAAATTCATTCCACATCTAGGGTGCAAATAAAGAACAGGCAAGGGAACCCTGAGGGCAAGGGTGAAGGGTCATCTCCTTGTGGCCACAGGGCTCAGCTCGGGGCCCAGCTCAGGGTCGAGCTGGAATCTCAGCATCCCTCCCTAGCACAGCATCCTTCAATGGCTCATAGCAGACCACTAATAGGACCGATAACCCATCCTGCTCCTTCTCACCCCCTCAAAGCTCATAGAGCATATGCTATCTTTCTTCAGTGTCTGGTCAAACACCTGAGTCAACAGCATGTATTTGGAAAACTCATGAGAAAGGCAACCATGGCCGAGTGTTGGGAGAAGGCAAGAGAAACCTAAAGCTACCCACACCGCTCGCTAAGAGTCCACTCTCTCAGAGAAGCATGGGGTGGGAGACAGCACGGGACAACTACACAGGGTCTTCAACACTCCACCTCCAAGATGTCAAGCTCAGGAGAATCAGAAGAGAAGAAAACCAAGCTAAGACATTTAACAGAAACCTCTCCGAGACCCTTGCAAGTGCACACGCGCCACAGGAACTCCGTGAGTGGCATTTTGCAATGACTTTAGAGAGGAAGTGCACAGAGGATCTGTGACCTTCCCATGGCCAAGATTGAACCTATCCACTGAATCAGGAGGGAACAATTTAAAGTCCATGGTCCAGTTGAGCGTCATACCACAGACAGTTGGGCCTCTGATCGTTTCTTCTTTTCCAAGTGACACATGGTGGCGGTGGGGAGAGCTGACGGCTATATTGTCTCAGCTTCCCTGGTGCAAGCGGTCATCAGTTTTGACAATGACTGACCAACTCAGGTTGATTCAACAGATATCCACTGAGCTTCTAGTATATTCTGGGGGCCATGCTGGGTATTGCAAGACTGGAGTCCAGTGGAGTGGACAGACAACAAACAAAAAACATCCAAGAGTAAGCTGAGGTGGGGGAGCATTGAACGGGGGAATCAAAATGGGGCTAAGTGATAGGGGCAGAGAGGAGAGACCACTGCATAGACTCAAGGCCAACACAAAGGCAGAAACAGCAAGAGGGCTGAGGGGAGAGGGACACGCACAGCTTAGGTAGTGTGAACCACTTCTAGAAGAGCCTACAGGTCCATCTGGGGTCTGGGGACTACATCCCCAAAGGGAAGGTGCTGCAGGAAAATCTGATAGTATCAATGACGCCTCCAGAACCGTGGAGGTGGAAGGTAGCTTGCCCCAAGCCCTTCAAGCCGGTGCACTGCCCTTCAGCAAGACCTACAGACTACAGTGTGCCTTGTCAGTTTGTGGAGTAAGTACCCGTTCCTGCACTGTACATCCAGAATTACTCCCTGTCCCCCTTGGCACTAGCCCAGTGGCATGGCCCAGTGTTTGAATAACACAGCTCAGCCTTGCCCCTGGCAGGGGAGACGCTTAATTTCAAACATTTACTGTGTGTACTGATGACAGTCCCATCTCACAGCTGGCTGTTATGTACAACAGGGACATGAGCCTTTGCCATCATGTTTGGTGAGCCTAGTTCTCACAATGACTGTCATTTTAACAAATGAAGTGCCAGCCCACAACACACCTGGGAAGGTGGTCCTTTATTATTAAGTTAAAGGCCCTCTCTAGGAAGCAGTGGCAGCTCTTCAGCCCTTTCTCTTTCAAAAGGCTAGTTAGCCCAACCACCCTCAGTACACAGAAGCCAGGAGAGGTTCTGCAATGATGGACCACAAAGATGCAGAGTCCAAAATGCCCGTCCCTCAAGTCACCGCAGGAGACCCACCACTGTGACAAAGGGCATGGTAGGATCATGAAGGAACCAGACCACCCAGACCCACAGCAGCAGAAAGCCTACAGGCTTTGGTCTCCAAACGCCTCATGGGAGGCCTCTGGCCCTAGCTCCTTCTGATGGACACAGCCAGTGTCCTACCTGTGCAGACCACCTCTGCTCATGGAGGTTGTATAGGCCTCCATTCTACAACACAGTCAGGCTGTTCAAAAGCAGCTTGGAGAAGAAGCTGGGAGCAAAGCTTTCTGGGAAAAGGCTGGGTATAAATAAGCACTCGTTGTTTTTAAAAACCAGATTGATCGCTTTGCCACGGTCTGACTCAGCACTTGGCCCAAAGAAGTCTTCAGAGCCAGTTTTGAGTTCCTTACTGTGTGTCCTTAAGACAGTTACTGCACCTCTCTGAACCTGGCTCCTCTGATGATAATTTAATAAACAGAATAACAGAGAATATTTCAGGACATCTAATTTGCCAAGGACTTACTTAGCTCAGCATCTGGAACATAATGGAGAGATCAACATGATGACTATACTTTATCTCTGGCATCCTCTTCCCTAAACCCCAAAACCCAACTGAAGTCAGTTCCTCAAGATGCCTGCCAAAGCTGGGCACACCTGTCACTCCAGCACTCAGAAGGTGGAAGCAGGAGGACCGAGAGTGTGAGGCCAGCCTGGGCTACCTAGTAAACTCATACATCCAAAAACAAGAGGGTGCCCACCACGTACCAAAGACAAGGAATACCTGAGCAAGTGTCCTGGCTGGAAGAGAGTTTGAGGGGACAGGATGAGTGGCTCTACCATGGAATCTGGAAACACAAAAGTGTCACTGGGTGGAAACTAAGATGATTGAACTGGACCTGGACCTCGATAGTGACAGAGAAGCACTGGGTCCCCAAATCAGGGCCACACTTGCACACCAAGCGTAGAACACTAAGGGCTGTTGTGGTGGTTTGACAGGAGGGACACTGTTTTCACTTCTACATCCAAGGTTTCTCTGTGGCCACTGTATGTCAAGCTATGCTGACAACAGCCTCTGCCCAGGAGGTCCTCTGTTGCAATGCAACAGGACATAGGAGCAGACATAGTAGCAGATATGTCATACCGCAGAGACAATGTGACCCACAGTAGCCAGAGTCAACAGCAGCCAGGAGATGAATCAGAAAGGAGGACAACTGAGTCTGCCAGCACCAAGGGAAACTGGGAGAGGCAGCTCTCAGGCACAACTAAGAGATCATGGGTTTTCAAGAGTTAAGCCCACAAGGCAATGTTCCTGCTGCAGGGTACCCTAGAATCCACAGAACCCCAGGGATGGAATCTGATGGGTGGCTATCACATCCTGGTCTGTACTGAAGCAGATGGGAAGCTCCAGGCTGCAGGGTGGGCAGGGCTGCTGGGAGGCAGGATGCACTTGCTGGGGTGATTGGAACCAGCTCACCCCAAGCAACTGTTCTTCCTGGTGGTTCCATCCATCAGCTCTCCTGGATCTGCACACTAATGGGTAGATGTCACTATATGTAAATGACAACTCACACTTGACTAACAAATGCAGCGTGGGAAGGTGAGGGACAGAATCTAAGCATGTGGATAAAATTAAATCAGAATCACTCAGGAACGAAGCCTGAAGGCACAAGCCCATAAAACCAGTGAGTCTGGAGGCTGAGGCTAGAAAATCACAAATTCAAGACCTGCCAGGACTACAGAGTGAGGTAAGAGCTAGCCTCGGCAGACAAGACTGTCACAAAATAAAATTTAAGAGGGCCCAGATGCAGCTCAGAGGAAGAATGCTTGACTAGCATATGAGCATATGAGAAGCACTAGGTTCAACTCCCAATCTCTCTCTCTCTCTCTCTCTCTCTCTCTCTCTCTCTCTCTCTCTCTCTCTCTCATCTCTCTTTTCTCTCCCTCTCCCCCCTCTCTCACACACACACTAATATTTCAGTATGTTTCTTTCATTTTAATTTTTACTGTGCATACATAATTCTGCATCTCTGTATATGTAGCGTGTACATGTGGGCAGGTGCCGTTGCAAGAATACAGAACCCAGAAGACATCAGGTGCCTGGCAATAAAGTTATCACTTTCTGCTTACCCCCTTGAAACGGGGGTCTCACCAAACCCGGAGTTGGCCTTCTTTGGCCTAAATTGATTTGGTTACTGAGCTATGGGGGGCACACCTGACTGAGACATTGGAGTCGTAAGTGTGCATTGCCATGCTTGGCTTCAATTTAATGATGGGGATCCAAACTCAGGTCCTCATGCTGGCAAAACAAGGGCTCTTATCCACTGAGCCATCTCTCAGGCTCTCCTGATTATTTGTAAACATAATTTGTATTGCTCTTTATTTATCAATTGTGCACGAATGTACACACACACACACACACACACACACACACACACACACACACACACACACCAGTTTATATGTAGCAATCAGAAGACAACTTGTGGGAGTCATTCCTCTCCTTCCACACAGGGATCAAACTCGGGTCATCAAGCTTGCCGCCTTTACCCCGGGAGTCATCTCGCCAGCCCTAAACATAATTTTTGCTGAATCCCAATCAAAGAATTCGCATCTGCTCCGGGTTTCTCTCTGTTCCCACCTTTTCTATCATGGACAGAACTGCCATTCTGCTTTGCATGAGCGATAAACAACTCCGAAGTGAACATCCTTGTGAAGCCTGTTTTTCTAGCCTATATTTAGGGTTATTTCTTTAGGCCGGATTCCCAGAAATGGAATTACTGGGACAAAGGGTGAGTGCATGTTTTCTGCTGTTGCCAAATTACTCTCATTAGAGAGATATTAAGGCGTCTTGGGAGCCCTGGCCAGGGATGAGGGGACTCATGGCCTTGACTGCTGGCTGCCCGGGTTGGTGCTTCTCTCGGCCACATTCTAGCCAGGTGGGTTTGGCAATAGTGTTTGTGGACTGAGCACCATGCTAGGTCATCATGTGCTGGGTGCTGAGGGCACAGACATCCACCACCCAGGGTCCTGGCTCTTGGAGTGGAGCCTTCTGGGACACTGTGAGTTGTGCATTAGGGTCACTGCCCACTCATGGGAGGGCAGTGGGGACAAGTCTGTGTTCTTCGGCTATGGGCTGGTTTGAGAGGGCCTGTGCTTCCCAGACAATGAAGAAAACTGCCCTCTAGGATTCTGGGATAAGCCTGGCTCAAAAACCTCCAAGGCTTTTACTGAGACAGAGCAGGTAGCTGGAGACGCCTCATCAGGGTTCCCTGCCCGCTCCCCCATGTCTTCAGAGCTAATGTTCACATGATCTGTTTTCTCAGACTTCTCATCCAGTGGGGTGCTCAGAAATGGGGTGATCACCCAACAGCCTTCACCATCAGTGCCTTTCAGAGATCAGCTCTGCCAACCCCAGTCTATTGGTGGTTTCCATGGTGATGAAGAGAGCATGACTCATGAGCTTCCAGCCCCCAGGATGAGGCGCCAGGCTGACTCAAGACATGTCCTAGTGGGGTGGGGGCTACCGCACCCCAAAAGGAAAAGCCTATCTGGAAACTCCCTCTATCAACCACTCCAGACTGGAGCTGCTAAATGCTGAAGAAGCCTCATCTTGGCCCAAGTTGTAAGCAGAGGGCTGGTTGTCACTCAGGCAGCTGGCTGAGTGGGCTACAGCAGGAATGAGTGGAAGTTGTCTGAGTCATCACTTAGGGGAGGCCAGGATGCAGAGCAGGGTCCAATGGCGCCATCATACTGGCAGTAGGAAGCCTTACTCTGGTCCCCAGGAGCAATGTCACATGGCACGACAGGGAGCCCCTTCCAGCCTAGGTGGCCAGGCAACACTGATAAGGTCAAGGACAGAATTGCATCTGTGTTCTCAATGGTGGTTCAATGGTGGTTCTGCCAAGGGGCTAAGAATAGAAAACTGGGCTTCAGTCTCTACCAAAAATGAGAGGAATCATATAGTGTTCACTTAATCATGAACTCTCATGATACGGGGAATCATGATACGGGGAACATTCATGATGCCAAAAAGCCAACACCTTATAAGGAACCCCTCAACCATTAATGCTGCCACTTCAGCCCCCATCACCGTACCATCATGTTCTGACTGGGTGAATCTGCCCATGCAGGACGCTGCTACTCTGGCCTACACTAGGCCCTGCCTTATCCTGTTTGTGGGTGAACAGTACCCCACTACATGGACCACCTACTTGCTCTGACTGCTGATAACCACTTGAACCTTCTATCTTTCCATTATTGTGAAACACCTCTGTCCTATTATCTTTCCAGTGGAACGATAGGAAGATACCTACCTCACAAACAGTCTCCACCAAGCCTGTTCCATTCTATTAAGCCCTGTTCACAAAGCTCCACCTCACCAAATCCTCCCCCCCCAACAAGCCCCACTCTCACCAAGCACAGTCCCCCATGTGACCACTCCAGCCTCACTCAACCACACTGCAAAGCTATGGCAAGGGGGCTGTAGTTACCCTGAGGAAATCGAGTAAGACAGAGGTGATGATAGGTCACAGGCTCCCTGCTTCCCACCATGATTCAATTTTGCAACCACCAACATAGAAACCTGGACTATTCCTTCGGTCATGGGCAGTACCCGCCAACCTCAAGTGTACATCGTGCAAAACGAGGCTAAGGCCAGTAAGTTCAGAGATCTGGCCTTCCCTTACTGTAAAGACTGTGGAGTCCCTGCACACCTACAACAGCAGCTGCACTAGAGCTGGGCCCCAGTTGCTTAAAAAAATCTCCTATAGCTGGGCCCAGAGGGCAGAGCCATCCCAGAGCTTCATGGGGGCAGTTAGGAGGCATACAGGGGGCCCATTAATCAAGAAGCCAGCCCCGGCAGCTGCCCCCTTTTATGGCCAAATGCCTCAAGAAGTTTAGTAACAGAGCCAAGGCCAGATATTTCCACACCCAGAACCTTCCAAGCCCTGTCTTCTCTGCAGGCATGGGAAGGGTGGGAATCTGGTCCCCAGGCCTGGCACTTGGCATCTCTCCCACCATGTGCCTTTGCCACTGGAACAGTTGATGGATGCCTCAAAGATGTCCCTAAGTCAGCACCATTCTACCCAGAGTCCACAGACATGTCTAGGAACCACAACAGCCCAGGAAGGTAGGATGTGAGCTGCCTACAGGTACCACTGTTCCAAAGGACTCTGGAGAGAGTTCCCCCCTCCCCCCAGGGACCTCTTCTTCAGGAGGAAGGTTTAGGGCCCAAGGCATACAGTATGAACAGCAAACTGAGTCTATCTTATGCACACTGGAATCTTCTTGCACATACACACTCTCATGCAGCCATGGCCAAGACATCCCCATCACCACGGAGGGCCATATACACTCCCTGGCCCACTGGCCGGGGGAGGGGGTGGGGGGGTCAGCAAGTCTGGCATCTTATCACTGTAGGCTAGCACAGTGTATTCTTGAGTTTCCCGCAAGTAGGACTAAGTCTGTATTCATGATGGCCACAGAGGTCCTTTCAGGATCTTAGGGTGCATCTATTGCTGCCCTTGTCCATAGTTCACTGTGTCTTGCTGAGGTTGGGCAATGTTCTCGTGCTACATGGTCTTTTCATGGATGTGTCTACAGATGTGGCTTGTGTGAGTGTGTGTGTGTGTGTGTGGGGGTTGTCCTGTCTGCATTCCTGCACAGGTTCCATGGATGACATCAGCATTCTTTTGAATAAATACCTAGGGATACAAAAACCCTGGGTCTCAAGGTAAAGCACCTAAGCTTTAAAGGAATTTTAGGGAAGTCTGTAAAAGTGAATGGGCTATCCTCTCCCGGGAACACGAGCCTTGGGTAGCACAAGGATTCTGAAGTTTGGGGGACAGGACAAGGCAACGATGGGGCTTGACTATCTCCACACATGAAGTGCATCCTTTATTGTGGGGGAGGGGCTTCTGGGATCAGTGACAGGTGGCACTGCTCTGTAAGCTGTCCTGAGAGCCTCAGAAAAGGTAGTAATGAGCAGAGACTTCTCCAGGGGCCTTGGGAAGCTGCTCATGTGGCAGAAAGATGGCCTTTCTTCTCCATGCTTGAGACACAGGCCAGGAGGGAAGGTCCATCTACTCCAGGGTTGAGAGTCCAGAGTGGCAGCCCAAAGAAGCCAGCCATCTTACCCTTTTTCCTTAATCACACATGTCAGCTCCCAAGTCCCACACCAACATTAGGCTGTCTACTCAGCATCCATTAGTGCCTCAGATGTAAAGAACACAAGATTCAAAGATGTATACTCAATGATGGTGAAACTCGGCCATCAACAGCACGGTAAATTTGGAACCCTGTTCTGGGCACTCAGGAACCTGGGGGTGGCCTTGACCTTGAACCCTTTCTCCATAGCAGGACCCTGGTAGGCCCTATACAATTATACATAAGCAGCAGAGCCTATGAGGAGGAAGGCAGAGGTCAGCAGGGGTGTGCCCTTATCCCCCTGCTCCCTGCTCCCTGGCCACCATGAAGTCAACAGATTTGTTTTGCAGATGCTCCTGCATGGCTCCAGCTTGTCACAGACCCAAAGAGACATGGCTACATAACCAGGAACTGAAGTCTCCAAAAACACAAACCCTTTCTCCTGTAAGTTGATCATCCCAGCAAAAGAACACTGACAGGAACAAGAGTATCTGTGGGTTCATGATCATGAAGCTGTTCTCTGGGCATCCGCCAGCACTGGGTCCCACTGAGATGTGCGAAGGCCCTCAGCCCTATCTCCATCCAGCAGCGTCCCTTCTAAGGTCTAAGCTCTGCCCTTGGACATAAGCCTAAATTCAATGGAAGCATCATGTAAATTCTGCAGAAATTTCCCAGAGGACCAGTTTAGGGGAAAGTTCACTGGGCCCATTGGCCTCCAGGAGATGGGGGGTTTTCTCCCAGAGCTATCCTCATCCACTTGGGGAACAGAGATGCTGAGGTGATACAAATGTGAGCTCTATGAGGGGTGCTCCACAGCCCTCACTCTCCTTAGCATGCCAGAATGGCCCAGTGTGATTATAGCCTGGTCACAGGCCTTCTGTCACAGAGGGGTGAGGAAGTGCCTTCCAGAAAGACAGCCAGGAAAAAAACGGGGGGGGGGTGAGAGTGGGAGGTGAGAATATGTATAATATTCTAGTCCAGGCTGAGGCTCTGGGAGGTGAGGGGACTCCAGGGTTCCTCAAGAGTGGTAGCACTAGGACTAGCATTCAGCAGTGCTGCAGCCCCTCCATTCAGCCTGGAAACTGAGCAGATAAGGGTTCTGCACTGTGCCCTCTGCTACCCCTCACTGTCCACAGCGTACCCTCACCTGGGAGCAACTGACAAGGAAGACCCAGGGCAGGAGTCAGCCTATGCTCACACGTCACCACGGCAGAACTGTCTGTTTACTTTGAATTTTTCAGTGTGTAGCTGGGTAGGTGGCATGTACATGTATGTGGATATGTGTGGCTGCCCAGGACAATCTCAGATGTTACTCCTGGGAGCCATCCACCTTGTTTTCTGAGACAGGATCCCTCACTGGCTAAGAGCTCACCATGTAGGTAGGCAAGGCTGGTTGGCCAGTGAGTCCAAGTCTCTCCCTCCCTCCATGCGTGGGTCCTAGGGATTGAACTTGGATCCTCCAATAATTTCCCTACTGAGTCATCACTCTGGCCCTTTACTGGAATTTTATGCAAACAGAAGCAAGGCCCTGGGCTATTTGGATGATGCCCAAAGATATATGCTTTTGCTGGGTTTTACCAAGCTGTTATACTGCTCTAGATGAAGGACTGTGAACATGGAACTTGACTAGAGCAGGAGTCTCAGCCTTGCTTTGTGGTTTTCCCTTTACAGAGCCCGCATGTGCCAGGCACGGGACAGGCTGGGGGAGGGGGGGTGCACTGGTGATTGAGACCTGACCCCGTCCATAGGAAGTGCATGCAGACCAGAAAGAACACAGGTGTTTTAAGATTGCCTCGGTGCTTTCAAAACACAGTAACTGCTGATCGCCAGTGCACATATGTATGTCTGCTGTAACACGAGTCAACATTCTAAACAGCAGCAGATCTTTCTGCCATTTCCTATATCTGCTCCAACTGTAATGGTAACAAACACATACTTGCAAGGCAAAAATCCAACATGCCACCTTAGTTATGCCTCTCCCTGGCTGGGGCCTGGGCTAGACCAGTTAGTCCTTTGGAACTTCCATTTCCCCATCTGGGAAGAAAAAATGGCATGAGAGGATGGGTAGAACAGCCACTGTGAGGCACAGGAGGACCGAGGGCCAAATGCACACCTGGCACACAGAGAGAGCTCATCCCTATCAATCTATGGCGGATGGGATGGTTCACGCCCCTGTTCCCAAGGAAATCCCCATAGAACGGTGGCGAGGGAGAGATAATTATGCAAAGCATGTGGGACATTCAGTAATGGTCAAATGTGAACAAGGAAACGAATGAAGTGGACAAGAGGTGAGGGCAGGAATAGAACTCGCAGGTTAAAGAAAGAAGTCACTAGGAAAGGAGAGAGCCAGGGGCTCCACCATGAGTGCTGGAGAAGATGGGGAACACTGCGGTGGTTAATTTCCTGTCCACCTGACACAGGCTAGAGTTATCTGGGATGAGGGAACTTCAACGGAGGAACTGCCTCCATCAGACTGGCCTATAGACAAGTCTGTGGGGCATTGTCTTGATTAGTGATTGATGAGGGAGGGAGGCTAGCATACCAGTGGGTGGTGCCATCCCTGTACAGGTGGTCCTGGGTTGTGTAAGACAGCAAGATGAGCAAGCCACAGGGAGCAAGTCAGTAAGCAGCACCCCTCCATGGCCCCTGCATCCGTTTGAGTACCTGCCCTGACTGACTTCAATGACAGAGGGTGACCTGAGAATTGTAAGCTGAAATGAACCCTTTCCTCCATGAACTGCTTCTGGGTCATGGTGTTTTATCACAGCAACAGAGCTACCATATAACCCTGATGCTTCCCCAGCCAGTCACCAGCCCAGGATGAAACTGCCCCATGAGTTGGAACCAAAGAGAACCTCACAAACCACTTAAAGCAAGAGTTTATGCTGGGTTTGTTTTGCTAAGACAGAGCCTTAGGCAGCCCTAGTCTTGAACTCAAGGAAGACCTTGAACAACTTCTGATCCTCCTGCCCCCACCACTGGAGTGTTGACATAACAGAGATGTAAAGATTTTTAAAGAGAAGACTTTGGCCTCAGAGAGGCAGACTTGCAGCCCCATGTCCGCTTCAAAGTTTCTCCCTATCGGGAGAGAGAAAAGTTGATGATAAAGGAGAGACATCTAGAAGGATGGATTGTGGGCTTTTGTTGGCTAAAACAAAAAGAAACAGGGCTCAGAGAGTGGGCAGAGTGCTCAACTAGCACGCACAGAGCCCTGGGTTCCATCCCCAGAAGCACATAAACCGCACATGGTATACGCTGCATGGCTGTAAAGTCAGCTCTCAGGAGGTGGAGGTGAGAAGATCGGAAGTTCAAGGTCAGCCTAGGCTACGTGAGATGCTGCCCACAAAAAACAAAACAATCTGGGCATTTCCTTTTCTGCCACCTGGACATCAGCCCTGCCGGGGGAGTGGGGGTGTCAGCTCTTACAGCCCACAAGCACCACCAGTCCCTTCTCATGTCCCATGGGCCTCCCTCTGTCTGACCCCAGTGGCCTTCTGTCTCACAGGACCTTCGATCTACAAAGCTGGGTTCTCCGGAAGCTCAGGCCAGCAGGGCAGACTCTTAGACAAATAAACTCAATGTTTCTCTTCAGTTCTTGGCAAAGCCTAGCTGGACTCAGGAGCCCGTGTGTGTTTCATGCATGGGAAGTCCCTGGCGAGTCTTTCCTCGAGCTGCAGGCTTCTAGCCAGGGCTTCCAAGGATGGGTGACAATGGGTGCCGAGGGAACTGAGCCGGTGTACACACAGTCAGGCACTCCTGCACAGACCCTGGGATCATTTCCAAGAAGGCTCATGGCAGGGCACATAGAAACATGGCTGGGGCATGTCACGAAGCCAGGTGGTCTGGAGGAAACTTCTAGAATGTGGGTGCACACTACTTAGATCTTCAGCACCATTTTACAGCTCTCCCTGACTTCTGAATGCTTTGAATTTTTGTCACTGGTGAAATGGGGATAAGAACAGTGTCCACATCAAGGGACTGCTACAACCTGGAAGGACCTGTCACAGCTTGAAAGGGAAAGGACTTTGAAGTTGGCAGCTCAGGGGATCCAGGGCCAAACACTGAGAGGGAGTCTCCCATGTATACCTATGTGACCAAGATTCAGATTAGTCTCATCCATCTACCTGCATGCATTCTATCCATGGAAATACAGCCTAGCACACTCAAAGGTAGAGGATATGTCAGAACTATTCAGTGGCTGAAAGGACACAAGAAGGGACCAATGAGAACCACGGCAGTGTGCAGGGCATATGCATGGTCCATGTGCCAAGTCACACAGTTTCCTTTCCCCCCATACACCCAGCCCAGTCATTGGGGTCAAGACTAGGTAAATGGTGTTATTCAGTCTAATGGGAGACATCAAAAGACAAAACCCTGCTCTGCATATTTTGCAAATGGTTAATAACCAGTGGATTCCAACAGGCCAAAGTGAACATAGAGAATTCCAGGGCACCGGGATACAAATCCAGCCACGTCTCCTGTGTCCTCCACCTCCTAGCTTCCTTCACCTGCCCTTACAGAAAAACCACCTTTCTGGAACTAGAACTTCATAAAGATCACAGGAGACAACAGGTGTGGGATCCAGACCCAGCAGACCCTGTACACAGCTGCCAGCTCCTCTTGAGTGACAGAAGGAGAGAGCAAACGTCTCAGGACGTCTTTAAAGACTACTTCCATCGGGTCATTAGATGACAGGTGGCTTGGGCGGGGGCGGGAGGGGGTCTCCACGGAGTGGCAGAGAATTGATTTCAAAGACATGGGCTCTGGGAGGCCTGTGTCATCAGGTAGGGCTGCCATCAGTCCATGGTGACTGTCTTCACTACCCATGGCCTCATGGTGTCACAGGGACCTCTGAGGCCACTCTAGCCAGAGTCCTATAGATGACGGGTTTGAGAGGGCTGCCCCACGCTTGGCTTGACATCAGTCACCCACTTGCTGAGTTGAGAGTTTGCTTCCCTTGCTTCATGTGCAGTTGGCTAGATTGCCAAATATTTATGAGTACTTCCTGTGGGGCACAGCTGGTGGGACGCAGGGACTGGGGACACATCCATACCCAATACAGAGCTCTTGACTTCCAACGTGTGAGCTGAATCCCAAATCTTCCCACTTGAATACAATGGATGCCCCAGTGCCATGGCCCTGCTGATTCCAGGATCAGGGCTATTTGAGTGAGAATGAACCCAGGTCTCCACATTTGCACAGTAAACACTTTACCAATGAAGCTGTCTTCCTGACCAGCCCCTCACCCCATGGTTTTGTTTTAAAAAGCAAAAGTGGATTCTGATTGAGAACTAAGATGAAGCCAAGGACAGGTACATCAGGGAGCCACAAGAATAGACTGGTGGCTAATCCCCAAACTGAGTAAGAATGTAAGAACAGGACTTGTTTTGCTTCATCAGGTCCATAGCTGGAGGAATGTCCCAGGACCCAATCTGAGAGGTTAAAGGGTAGTTACACACTGCCACCAGCAACGTGAAGACAAAGGAACACAGCGACCCAATGCGGAGGATTAATCCCCCCTCTCACCATCTGATCAGATGGCCAAAGTTGCAGGCTATGGCGGCCAGCACTTAGCCTCTCAGGGGTACGGCTCATTAGAAATTTTTAGATCAGTTCTGATCTAAACACCTCTTTCTTGTGAGCACTCAGGAGATGCAGGAAGAAGAGCCTTGGTTCTGTTCTAGCTGTCACTGGAGCATCATTTGCTGCACACTGCCACCGTCAGGAGCTCCCAAGCAGTGGTGAGCTGCTGTCCCCAGGAATGCAGCTCCACCAGCAGCGCACTCTGAGCTTTCATTCTATCACCTTCCAGCTGTCAGGCATTCCTGTCCTGAGGACAGCATTAGAGTCCTACACCTGCCCTAACTCCACTGTCTCAGGCACTCAAACCATACAGGGCAGTGCTCAGCATCGAAGAAGGGGATTCTAGGGTGTAACCACATGGGGCCAACCTGCATGAGGCTGATGCCCTCTGGGGACACTTATTTCCGCAGCTCTGGGCCATGCGTAGGAGTAGTATGCTTGCTGAAGAGGGGCCTTGGAGCAAGCTGGAGTTTCTGTTCATAAACAAGGCCCCATGATGCCTCTAAGTCACTGCAGCTGAGACACAAGGAGCAGGTAACAGATGCTTTTATGGCAGGCCTTGAATGAAGAGGCTTCTGGGTACCCACCTCTCCAGCCAAACTGCCTTAGAGGCCTTTACAAGCACAGCCTTTGCCCCACTGGTCAAGCCTGGCCTTTGTTGGGAGGGCCTTGTGACCTACAAGCAAAAATCCCAGGAGAAACGATAATGAAGAGATGGGAGTTGGGGCTTCTAACATGGAAGACACTGCTGAGGAGGAAGGCAAACAGCAGGAACAGAGGGCTCTGAGACCAGATTTCCTGGGTTCTAACCTTAACTATGGCAGCTGAATGTGAGGTGGTTCCATCCTTTGGTGCCTCAGTTTCCCCATCAGGGTCTACCATAGATGTCAAAAGGACAGATACAGACTCGGAAAAGCCACTTGTAGTGAGAGGGCAGAGCCTGGAGGCCCACAATGGACTCCACTACTCTTGACCTTCACAGTTGTTGACAGATGATACCCACCGCCCAGAGACCTTCCTGTGGGGGCGTCAGTGCCACGCTGGTTCCTGCTGTAGAAACCTGAGTTGCTTTTTGCTTTTTGAGACAGTCTCATGGAGCCAAGGATGGCCTCAGACTCACTATGCACTTGAGGATAACTTTTAACTCCTGATCCGCCTGCCTCCACCTCCTGAGTGCTGGGATCACAGGCATGCACCACCAAGCTTCGGTTCTCATCTGAACTCTTCATTTCAGGGACGGGGAAGGAAAGTGGTCCAAGAAGAAGGAAGGAGCAGGGAAGACAATGTAGATGGGGTCAGATAGACTTCAGGGGTCAGGCAAGAGTCAGTGGTTCCAGAGCAACAAGATGGCTAGCTCAGTGGGCAAAAGCACCCACCAACGGGCCTGATGACCTGGGTGTTCAATTCCTGGGATCCGCGTGGTGGGGAAAGGAAACTGACCCCTGAAAAGCTGTCCTTTGACTTCACACAAATAAACTATATGGGGGTGGGGGGGCATGACACGACACAAAAATTTAAAAGGTGCCAGGTTCTGGCAACAGGGCACACATGCTCAACATTCAAATCCTGGCTTGGCCTCTCAGCAGCTGTGTGCCCTTGAGCAACTAACTCACTGTCTTGAGCAATGTCCAGTACATAGCATTGCATTTTATCAGTCTGAAGACACAGCTGAACTTCCCTGGATAATGGGTGTCCACCCAGCAACCCAGGGCTGATGGCAAATACCGGCACATACGACATTGCTATAGGTTAGATGAGACACTGTGTGTGCTGGCGCTCAGCACAGCACCAAGGGAACTAACTTAGCTGAGAATGTGTCCTTTGCCACTTTCAGTTGATCAGCCCTGTGCAATCGACCTGAGTGTGTGTGAAGGAACTGTGGGAGAGAACCTCCCCACCCACCTACCCTGAGAGACCAGCATTTGCCCCACCTCCACAGCCCCATCAGACCTGAAGGCCACACTGTGGACAGGGCTAGTCATACAACTTGACCCCAGACTCCTTCTTGCACAGCGCACGACAGGACAGAGGTGCCAGGTCAGTGTCAGACAGTAAGCATAACCATGGGGCAGGGTGCCTGTGTGCAAGTGAGTGGGGCAGGATGAGCAGCTGACCCTGGCTGCAGCCCCAAGGGCCTCACCTGTTTACTGTGGCTCTGATGAAGTCAGTCTTGAGGGACCAGCCCTTTGAGGCTGACATCACTGCTCTAGAGACACACAGTCTCCACTAGGAAATGTGCTCTCTCCCCTAAAGATGCTTCTGACTCTGGTGTGGTACCTGCACCTGCACCTGCACAGTGGTTGGGAACGGCAACATGGGGCTTGAGGAAGTTTGCTGAAGGTCACTCAAACCCACCTACTCACAAAGCTCTGGACTCGGCAGAGCTCCTAAGAAGCCTTCAGCTCTCCCAGGCTGCTGCAGTGATGCCAACTAGACAGCTTGCCTCTGTTTCCCTCCTCTGAAGAACAGGCATGGTCATGGTAGGGAAGGCTCAATGGGGGAAAGTGTCAGGCATGTGTCTAACATAGCTCAGTTAATCTTCGCTCTCAATCAGGTGGTAACTCTGAGAACGTTCTAGAACCAGTAGGCGGAAATTCCTACCATCTCAGGACACTATTTCCTCAATCAAAAGGGAACAATCCGTACCCTTCTCAAAGGACTATGGGAAACAGGGATGAGCAGGACTCCATTGTGTGATGATGCCCTGCAGATGTCCCCAGTAACCACTCCACCAGTGTGTAGGTCCCAAGGGGGTGACATGGTCCCTCTCTTTGGGTCAGTGTGGCTGGTCCTAGCACGCAGTGTTACCAGTTAGACCATGCCCCCTTTGTGCATCTGTCTGTTGTGCTGTTCTGTGAGCCCTGAAGAGCAGGGACAGGACAGGCCTTGGCTTAGGGCCACTGTGCCCCTATAGTCAGGCATATGAGCGGTGGGGTGCAGCCAGCAAGTAGCCAGAGGGGCCTCAGCCAACGTCAATGACATTCATGTTCTTAAAGAATCTCCACCATCTCTCCTCCCTCATCCTCCTAATGCACAACAAGAATTTTCCAGCTGCCCAGTAAAGCCTCCGCCAGCTTCCTAGTTCCCGCTAAGCCACTGCCTCTCTCTGATGTACTAGCCAACATCCTGAGCTGTCAGGGCGGGGCCCCGGAACAATCTCAGGCTTTGCCGGTCCTGCTGAGTGACGTGCCAGGTGCCAGGACTGGAATCCCTGCCACATTCTCCTGCCAGCTAGCGGGACTCCTGGGGCTGTAAAGCCTGTTGGTGCCAGGCGAGGGCAGTCCCAGGATGGTCTGGCAGCCTGGACAAGAGGGCCACACAGCCACCAGCAGATGTGATGACAAAGGAGAATACACAGCCACCACAAGTTAATAAAGTTCGGACTGGTGTACCAGCAGTGTGGATCCCACAGATCAGCACTTCCCAAGAAAGTTCTAGAGTACTGGGAAAGGCCTGTATGTGTTACCGACCGCAGTGTAACACATACTGTTACCCACACATAACTCATGCAGTCAATGAATCTTCATGCCTGATCTTCCTGCCTCCACCTCTCAAGTGCCAGGACTGCAGGTGTCCACCACCATGCCCGTTTATGCAATGCTGGGGATGGAGCCCAGGAACTCATGCATGCCAGAAGAGTACTCATTAGTTGTCACGTCCCCAGTCCACTTCTGAGCACTTGTTATGTGGCCATTGTGACCGGGGAACTGAATTCCTTGGTTTAGCTGATTTGAACTTGAACGCTATGAATCTTCTGCAGCTTGGGCCTTTGTCTCAGGCCAAGCCCAGAGTTTGGGGTTACTACACTGTATCCCAAGGAGTTGACAGAGAATAAAGAGGGAATGGGAGGAAGCACAGCACCACAGTCAGGGGCCCTGCTGTCCAAGACAGTGTTCAACCTAAATCCCAGGCCAGGTGCATCATGAGATGCTTGATAGACTTCAACTCACTTTACCGCCACGGCCACCAGGAACAAACTGATGGCAACACACATCTTAGAAACGAGGAGGCTGGAGCCGGGGAAGCTGAAGTCACTGTCACAGCACTCAGAGTCATATAACGGCTGCCTGCACTGTCCATCCTCCCCTCCCTGTCAGAGCCACCTCTGAAGGGGTGCACCCAGTGTTCCCAGCAGGTGTGCTAGGTTACTCTCCCGGGGGAGAGCACAAAGAAAAAGCTACTGAAGAACAGGGGAGGCTGGCTTGAGGACCAAGTGACGAGCTTGCCAAAACAGTACCAGAATCTACTGTTCAGATAGCTTGGTTCTGCCAGTTAAAGTGATTTTCCAACTTCTCTCCCTTATAGCCTTCGTCTTTTCCCACCACAGAATCTTCCCCAAAAGAAACATGACCTGCCATGGGTGCAGGCTGTGGGTCTTTGTTTCTCGACTGTCGCCTATACCATGGTAAGTGGGCACTGCCTATCACCTGCCCTGCCCAACCCCAACCAATCCTAAAAACTGTTTTCAGGAAAATTAACAGGTAGCTTTGCACTCACTTCCAAAATGACAAACCACACCCTCTTTCCAACTATGAAATTCGGAGTCCAGATGCCCCCAATCCGACCCAAACTGAAGGTCAAGTTCCTCTCCATCCCTGGAGGATTAGAGCACCCCTGTAATCCAGGCACTGAGAGGTGGAGGCAGAAAGATCGGGAGATCAAGGCCAGCCCTGGCTACAGAACAAGTTGAAAACAGCCTGGGTACAGGAAACCCTGACTACCTGACTACCAGGAAGACCCTCCTGACCCTGTGGCTTTATTTCAAAACCAAGAAGTTTTGATTTAATTACTTTTTAAATGTGTTTTACACCTCACCATTACAGTTGGACTACAAGGACCAGAGGCCATTTGACTGCATGTTTTACATTTACATTTCCCTCCCATCTGGCACTCAAAGACACTTGGATATGAGGGAGGGGAACCGACCCGTCCGTATGTACATGATTGAGGGTCTTCCCAATGCAGCAGCATACAAACTTACACGGGGAAGCCGCAAACAAACCGGGTTGGGCCGGCTGCTCGCTTTTTACAAGAGCTGTTACCTTCTGTGAGAATCACTGCCTATTTCATAACCACTGCCAGGGACCTTGGCTTCTACTGACTCTGAAATCCTGTGCTACAAGAGAAGCAGCTATCCCAACAGGAGTATGGATTAGGTATAAGACTAATAAGGGGCAAATCCACATGACCTGGGCAGGTGAGGCGCTCTTCGCTCCTGCATGTAAGATAAGGTCCACTGCCCAGGAATGTTGTAGACAAAGATGTAGAGAGAAGATGTGCAGTGTGTTCAAGGACCACTGGCTCCCACCTGCTTTGCGTTGTCAGAGGCTAGAAGCCAGCAAGTGGAGTTTTTGAGACCCTAAGCATCACATCTGATCAGCTGGACAGGAAACCTCTCTCCTAGAGGGAGGACAGCAATTAGTTCACAGGCCCAGAAGTATCCAAACTTACAAGGCTCAGGAAGTTCCTGAAAGCTATGAGGTTTGCAAGTAATAATTCCAGGGAAGAGCAGACTCCCCAGCCAGCCCAGCTGCCTCCAAGTTCTGTAGGGACCTCCAGGGGTATAGCTGTCATCAGTAGTCATACATGCTGGGGTGGGCTTTTCAGTGATGCAGCTGTCTTGCGTCACCCATGCTTCTGTAAGTGACCCCAGTAAACTCACCACTTCACTAAGCTAGACTTGTGAAGAATCTGTATGTTGTTCTGTGGCTCATGCCTTAACTGGGATGAACTGGGTCCCCTTACTGGGATGTTCATGCTTTCCCAAGAAGTCACACAACTGGTTTTGGCATATTTGCAGTAAATGCAAATCTAGCCTCTAGCTACAGCCTTTTATTCTTCAAGACCAGTTTAAGAAAGACAGCAAAACTGCAGGCTGTACAAAGTTCCCACCCACAGCCCCCCCCCCAAGCCCAGGTTCCTCTGTGTCATGCCTAGAGCTACTTGGTTCTAATTCCCTGCTTTTTCTCTAGTGTGCTTGTCCTGCTCCAGGAATCAGGTCTCCCCTGCAGGCTCCTCGGGAGCCAAGGCTGTTTTTCTCAGATTCCCCTTGTTTTGGGATGACCCTGACTGGGTTTGGCAGTGTTGGTCACATCCTTTCTAGACTGACCCGCATTGGACTCTGACTGGGGTCAGGGGTCACTGGGTGGGAGATTCCAGAGGGCAAGTGTTCTCTTACCACATCCTCTCAAGGGCACAAGCTCCTGGCCTGGCCAAGATCATGCCCAGCAGAAATTTGACTGTGAAGTTCCTCCTCCCCTCCCTTTTCCTCCTGTATTCTTGGAAGGCAAGCCTCATGGAAGAGCCTGGAGTTAGCAGTGGCCAATACTACTCCTGTTTACCAAACACCAAGTGCTCATGTGTAGCACTGCTACATACTCAGGCCTGAGCACAAGGAGGAGAGATAACAAGAAGAGGGGCCCAGAGGCTGTGAGGACTAGTTTTGAATGTCAACTTGCTATGCCCTAAGATCACCTGAGACGAGAGACTCAGCTGAGGATTGACTAGATCAGGCTGGTCAATGGTGGTTTACCTTAACTGTTAATTGATGTACAAAGACCCAGTTCATGTGGGTGGGAGCATCCCTATGCATCAGGTCCTGAGCTAGATGAGACACGAGTCAGTTAGATAAAAGCCGACAAGCAGCCAATGTGGGCCCATTGTTTCTCTCTGTTCTCAACTGTGGACGTGATGGGATAAGCTGCTTGAGTCCCTGCCTTGACTTTCCCTCGATGATGGGCCCCCTTCCCCTATGTTGCTTTTGGTCAGTTATCAAAGCAAGAAATGAAAAACAGAACAGGAAACAAGTCAAGCAGAGGAAAGTGTCTCTAGGAGCATTGTGGGAGCCCCTTCCTGGCAAAGCTTACTGTCACACTGAGTCTGTGTCCATTTCCCAGGGAACTGTGCCTCCTGGTTGTCTCACCTATGCCACTGCTATTGGGATGCAGAATGGTCTTTACACTGCCAAGGCCTATAGATAGATCCTTGACTTCCTGCTGTGTGTGTGTGTGTGTGTGTGTGTGTGTGTGTGTGTGTGTGTGTGTGTGTGTGTGTGTGTGTCTGTGTCTGTGTCTGTGTCTGTGTCTGTGTTTCCCCTTGAGGTGGCCACAACTTATTGATTCCCCTTTGCTCTTTCCGTATGAAAGCCACTTAACCCTTCCCTTGCCGACTATGCTGCAAGTCATTGGTATCATCATGTGCCTTCCAGTCTGGCTGATGGAGAGGCGAGTTTGTTTGTCTGTTTTCCTGTGCTCAAAGGTCGCTTTGTTAATGTAGCCAGGTCCAGCCCTGCCTTACTTGGCGGCTTCTGTCTCCTCACATAGAGAGAACCACGGTTTGGGCTGTTGTTGACCTGGGAGGCTGATCACCACTAACTGGCTGGAAAGCCAGGAACGAATGTAAAAGTTTCCGCTCTCCTCCCTCTTCCCCCGGCCAGCCAAGGGCTGTGCCTTCCTCCAAGCCTTCATTCTGTGGGATCCCCCCCTCCCCTGGAGCTCCTGCCTGGCATACAGAGAAAGTGACTCACTGCTGAGGCACGGTGCCCTTGCCCTGAGCCCTTGCCACATGGTGATAGGACACAGTCCATGAGTAGATGGCAGGGCCCTTGCTGAAGAACCCCTTGCACAGAATGGGAGAACAAGCTAGCTCCCAGTGCCCCTGCAGAGGGCAGGCATGCAGCCAGAGGCAGTGGGGGAGAAGGAGCCAGGAGTGTGAGGGGAAGACAAACTCCACTAACCACAGCAGGGGGCCCATGGTCAGGGCTGAGGTGAGGTAGAATTCCCTCCTCACTCTCTCTGCAGTTGCAAGGCAGGACAACCCAAGCAACTTCCCAGATTCTGCAGGTACTCTGTCATCAGAGGCAAAGCCTTGGCCTATCTGGACTTTAGTCTTCATGTCTGCAAAATGGGTCTCTTTGTTATTTCCAGTATTAAAAGCCACCTAGCACTGAATAAATCACAGTTGCACAGAGACCAGCTCCCAGCATCCTGGGTTGAGTATAGAAACATTCTGGTCTCTGTCCTGCCCAAGAGACTATTTAGAAGGTCACTGGTTCTATGAAAACAAGATGAGAAGGGCCAGGCATAGAGAGACCAAGGAGGAGAGGTAGGTGGTAGCAAAGACCAGGTGCAAGAAGGATGGGAAAGGTGTCGTAGCTTTGCTCTGGGCTGAGCTTCTGACAGCCTGCGTGCGCGTGCGCACGCGCGCGCGCGCACACACACACACACACACACACACACACACCCCTACCTTCCAGGAGTAGAAACTGAAGCCCACTGGTACCCTGCCCAAAGATACAGTAAGGGAGGTGCAATGAGAATGCCACTTTCCTTACCTGACACACAACCTCGCCTGATCTTCACTCACTTCCAGGGCCCAGCTTCACTGTCCACGCATACCACATTCTACCTAGCAAGAGACTGGTGTGTCCATGGCAAGGGTACTTCTAAGACAGGCACAGTCCTCCAAGGATCCTTCAGTCAGATAGCAACAGAGCTGAGTCCTGGTGATTACATGCTATCCAAAGCAGGGCCTCTCCTGACAGCATATGCCTGGAATTTCACTTCAGATTCTCCCAGCTTGGTACCCACCTCTAACTACCCTGTGAGCAGACAAGGATGGTGAGACCCAAGGCTCCAGAGCCTTCTGTGTCACTCCCAAGTGTCATTATGTATGACACCAGCCAGCACTCCAGACGGCTCCCCAGCCTGGCATCTCCCCTAAAAAGTGACCACTCTTCCATCCTCTATCACAGCAAGTAGCTTTGCCTGTCCTTGAATTTCACATGATGGCCTCATGCCATTGGCCTAACGTCAGTTGACAATGCTATGTGTGAAAGGCAGTCAAGCTGGGCTGCTGTTCGCGGCCCTATAGTATTCCTCTCTATGACTCTTACTTAATTTGCTCCTGGGCTCTCCTGAGAATAGGCCCAAGGGCTCTTCTCGGAACATGTTTATTTTTATGTGTATTATGGTGGGCCAAAGCACTCAGTCTCCTAGGGAATATAACTGGGAACAGAATCATGGCTTCTGATTGTATGAGGGAAAATATTAGACCCTTGTTTGATTTGAGAGGCAGACAATAGAAGACTCATGGTATCCGAAGAGACAGAGAGGCCTAGTGACATGCGCAGGGCACACAGCAAGGCCAAGGCATTGAATGGCTATGTGCATGGCTCCAGACTCATGTGAGTGGACACTGTGGATAGGAAGGAGAAGAGCTAGCATGAGGGAAGACAGTATGCCATCACTCCTCAGAAGAACAGTGAGGCCCCAACCTGTCCCAGGAGGCTGGAGACCAGGTACAGAGCCGGCTGAGTGAGCAAACAGAAGTGCATGAATGAGGCCTAAGTCCACGGAACCCCAAGCACATAATTTTATCTGGAAGACAGCGCGTCCCGCCACCCCGGCGCGCCCTCCTCCTCAAGGCGAGGACAGACTTTGCTGAGTAGCGCCTTTGTCTCTCCCCGGATGGTCCGAGACAGGGTGGCAGAGGACTAGCTTGTGCAAACAAATGACAGGCCACGGTCTCCCTGGTCCCCCGCTGATCACTTCAGCTCAAAGAACCACATATTTGCTCAGGTCTCCTGAGTTTCTCACTGACATTTCCCAGCTGGTTGTGTGAGGCGCTAAAACCAGTGGGACAAGTGACATGTCCATCCTTGTGACAAGTAGAGTGCCCACTCCTTGCCAGAGCTGAAAGAAGATGGGTGAGGGCCAGTGTGTCCTGAAGGAGGTCACTCTGTGCTCCAGGCAGGACCTAGATGGGAAGAGATGAGTGGGGGTGGGGAGGGGCCTGGGAGTGGATCAAACAGGGAAGCTAGCCCTTCCTGGGTGGGGCAGATGAACCACTACTTCCTGGGTGGGTCACCCACCACCACCACTGGCTGGAGGCTGCAGAGTCTGCTTTGGCCCTCATGGTGGCTGGTCCAGAGGTCAGTCTCTACCCTAGACCCTCTTCTGGGCTATGAGGTCACTACTAAAGTTGCTGGAGCCAGCGTTCTACAGAAGGGGACAAAGCAGGGAAAGGTGCACGTTCACAGATGGGGTGGGGTGTCGGCCCTGCCTGCAGGCACTCCGGTGGACCTCTTGGGGAGCTCCCAGAAACAGCATGGGACCCACAGTTTCAACTACAGGCAGTACATCGCGGGTTTGCAGTCTGAGTAGGAGTTCAGCCATGTTCAAACCCCTCCAAACCTCTGGAAGGTGTCTGTTTCCATGTTTCTTCTCTGCCATTTCCAAAAGCTAGTAGTCATGGAAACGATGTGTCTTGCTGATGTGTGTTCATGTTTAGTGTTCATAGACTCTGACACGGCAAGCGGAGATGAAAACCAGCAGTAACATTACCGAGTACATACGGTAGTGAGCCCTAAAAGAACCCAAGCTGCTGCTGCTTCTGATATATGATGATGACGACGACGACAACAACAATGATCATGATTGTGGTGATATTTTGTTTGTGCTGTAACAAATAAAGCTTGCTTGAAGATCAGAGGGTGGAGCTAGCCACTAGTTAGCTAACCATAGAGACCAGGCAGTGGTGGCACACACCTTTGATCCCAGCACTTGGGATCTCAAGCCTTTAATTCCAGTACTTGGGAGGCACACATGTTTAACCCCAGCACTAGGGAGGTGGAAATAGGAATATAAGGTAGATGGAGACAGGATCTCTCACCCATTCGGTCTGAGGATTCATAGAGACAAGCTCAGCCCCTTCAGTCTGAGGATTCGGAAGAGGTAAGAAGTCTCTTTAGTGGCTGGTTCCTTTACTTCCTTGATCTTTCAGCATTTACCCTGATATCTGACTCAGGGTTTTTATTATTAAGATCAATTAGAATTCACGATACAGATGATGGTGACAATGATGGCAACAATGGCAACCTGCTGTTCTTCTCTCTGAGCTGCCCACCTGGCAGTGAGGGTCTAGAGGTGAATATCTCAGCCAGACCTTCTTCACACTGAAAGCAAGGAAGGCAGATCCTCTCTGGTGGCCCAGCAGCCTTTATCCAAGCATGCCAGAAAGCCAGAAGCCCAACACACAAGAAGGAAGTCCTGGTATCCATGAGCAGCAGGATCAGCTCTGTAGTCAGGTTGCCAGGTAACTGCTTTCCTGTCATTTACCAACATGGGGAGAGACCCTGTGTTTACCTGGCTCCTTATCTGCTAGGCTCAGAGGCCTGCATTTGGAGGGCCTCGCTTTCAAAGGGCAAAAGATCTTCAGAAACAAATACTAGATGGTATCGGAGGCAGGAACCGACAGGCCTACTGTGTGCAGCACCTTCTGCCAGCCTTGAAGTGTGGCGGGTTTCAAGGAAAGGCAAAGCTCAGAGAGGTCAGCAAACTGTTGTCAGCAGCAGCAGCAGCAGCAACAGCAGCAACAGCAGACACTTGTAAGTGTTGGCAAAGCCATGGAGCAGCTGGGGACTGCTGATAGGGATGGCAAATGATGGTGGTATCTCAAAGGCAGTCAATGAAGATACCATATAAACCCCACAATTCCCCTAGGAATACACATGGAAACAGGGACTCAGATTTGAACACCGGCGTCCAAAGAGGTGCTATTCACAGACTCCAAAAGGCCAAAGCTCTTGAGCATCTACCAGGTACAGTCACAGCAGGCATCAGACTAATAACCATCTCCATATTGGTATTCATGACATGGGAGATAGGACGGGTCCTTTAACAGCCACACAGGGATGGCAGTCACAGGAGGGGACACCTCACTCTCTGAAGTGTCCTCTGGAGCAGTTCTCTGTGTTCTTCAGGAACAAGATGGCTGCAGCTAGTGGAGAAGGTACAGTCACAGCCACAAAGGCACACTTACTTATCAGGTGTTTACCTCCTGTCTATCACTGTCACCACTGTCCCGGGGGAGGTGTCACTGCTCACTTGTAGAACTGAGGAGGCTGAAGTGCAGGAAGAGCTCAGCAGAAAAAGATGTGAACACTTTGGCATGGCAATGGGCAAGCCAGAAGGGCTCCAGGGGCATTGAGCTCTCTACTAGAAATATCTGATAGAGACACTTGAGTCTGAAGTTTTGAAAGACATGGCCCATCACGGTTGAAAAGAAAGACATGGAAGAGTTCATTGCAACTGTGCTTGGGGGTAGGGTAGAAGAGCCTCACATCATGGTAGACCAGCAAGGAGAGAACAAGGCCAGAACCGATGGTGAGCAATCCACTTCAAAGACCTGCCTGCCCCTCTGACCTACTTCCACCGGTGAAGCCTCACACCCTAAGGGTTCCACAGTCTCTCAAAATAGTGCCACCAGCAGAGGAACAAGTATTCCAACTATGTGCCTGTAGGGACATTTCATCTCCAAACCACAACCCCACCATAGGGCCACAAGGGTGGAAGGCCCTCTCCCCAGGGGAACCCACAGCACAAACCACCTCCTGGATTTTACATTTCTAGTCTTATAGTGTACAGTTTCTCCCCTACCGCTAGTCATATTTACTCATCCATGGAAGGTTCTAGCGAACATTCAACGCATGTCCAAAAGAGACGTGGCACAGTCCTCCAGCTGGAATCAGAGTGGCTGGCACTTCTGACTATGTCACTGGGAAGCTGTGTGACCCTGGGCAGATGAAGATGCGCCCAGAGTGTCAATTCTCCACGTGGGACGAAGTCAATGGCACCCATGCTGGCTACTTTTAAGATCATGACCGTGAGCTCACTAGTCATGTGCAGAGCCCATGGACAGAGCACAGGGGACAATGTAAACCTACTTCCCTAGAGAGAGTCCAGCGTTTCATGAGCCAAAGCAGACCATACAACTTTGTCCCTAGCTTGGACCCTGCTCCATCTACTTACTACAAAGCAGGCCCTTACTTAAATACCATTTAGCAACCTGAATGTGCAGATTGTCTCTTGGATCTGGCTGGGTTTACTGCCCAAGTCTGTGGGTCCATGTACCAAGTAGCTAGTTACCATCTGTCATCGTTGCCGCCCCCCAAAAAAAAAACAAAGAAGGAGAGAAATCCCCTTACCTAGCTGGCAGAAGCCTTCGTCCCTAGAGCCTCCATGACCCCTGGGAGCAAACGACTAGAATATCAGCAATCCAAGGCACCTAGTCCTAATTCTGATCCCTGCTGTTTACTACGCCAGTAACGCCATCCGAAATACTTCTTGTGGACAGAGAAAACTAACAGGCCTCCTTCCCTCTTAGCTTTTTATCAGATGCTGCAGACCTGAGATGAGGTCTTGTGGGGTCACAGTTCCATGGCTAGGAACACTGATTGCAAAGGTGAGGAGCCCGGACCAGAAGGGGTACACAGCCCATGGAGATAGAAGCATGCACAGAGCCTGCCAATATAGTGGTCTCTCTTGGTTGGCAACTGGACAGGATTTAGAATCACTATGGAAACAAACCTCTGGGCATGTCTGTGAGTGGGTTTTTAGATTAAGTTCATGGAGGGGAGGGTGTCTAACCTAAATGTGGATGGATTCCATAAACTTAGGTCTTGGGCTAAATAAAAAGGAGGAAGTGAGCTTAGGACAGCATCCATCGCTGTTTCCTGACGAGGGAAACAGAATGATCATGCAGCCACCATGACTCCACCATCAGGAACTGCTGGGACCGGACCTGATACTCCCAGCTCCAGCTGGGTTGGTGACACCATTATCAGCTTTGCCTAAAAAAGCGGACAGAATCCCAGGTCTACAGAAAACTGAAGCAGCCCACCCAGGCTCACATGGCCAAGAAAGTAACCACAGAAAGAATCTACTGAAGTAGACGGCTAAGGAAAATGACAGGCAAAATGGCAGTCCTGGGCCAGAAGGCAGAATTGGGGAAATTAAGATGAATGCAGTAAGACAGATTCATCCCTTTGGGTGTCTTCAAAGTTCTGACTTGCCTAGTAGTGGCTTCCTGGAGGTATGTTATCAAGGACTTTACAGTTGCATCTGGGCTTGATGGAGAAGAGCAGTGACTGATTATTGATGTCTGCCCTGGGCACAGCAGTAGAGAATGGGGTGGTACTCCACTATATGCACTTACCATCTTTTGTCATTCATTCATCGTGCACCCTCATGACTGGAGGGCACCTCTCTGAATATTTGTTAGCTTCCCCCCTTGCTTTCAATATTCAGACTTACTCAATGCAAGATAACTAGTAGGAATGTCTTTTGAAGGGAGTACTTTCCCTGATGCTGAATCACATAACTGGTACTTGTTATTCAGACAAAACTCAATTCTCCCAAAAATGACTCTGATATATGCTGTATATGTGTGTGGGGGGGGGGCTATGCCGACATGCTCACATTTGTGTACACGCATATGAGTGTGGAGGCCAGAGGTCAACCTCAGTTGTCTTTCCTCAGGAGCCAGCCACATGTTTTTCTTCTGACTGTCTCTCATCGGCCTGGACTGGATCTCACCAACTAGGCTAAGCTGGCTGGTTGACTGGATCTCACCAACTAGGCTAAGCTGGCTGGTTGACCGGATCTCACCAACTAGGCTAAGCTGGCTGGTTGGTACACACCTCCCCCTGACCCCCAGGATCCTCCCATCTCTGCTCCCTCAGCACAACCACATGCCACCATGCCCAACTTTTTAAATGTAGATCTTGAGGGTCAAAGTCAGGCTCTCAGGCTCACATGCCAAGTACTTCACCAACTGAACACCATTGAAGTACACTTTTTAAGCCCTGATTGTGTGCAAGGGTCACAGGTCTTATTTACCTTAGCAAAGTGGCAAATTAAGAAAATCTAATGACTAAGCATTATTATAAATGCCTTAAAATAAGAACCCTGGCCTCCCTATTAGAGACTGAACTCTGGTGTGGAAAATTATTTTTCTACTCACAGACCACCAGAGATGCTTGCACACTGGCTCCGATGCCTAGAAGGGTGTTGAACAGCTAAGGAATGTAGGCACATGATACAAACAGGCCACAAGAAGCCCCACTGCTCCAGCACAAGAAGCTGAGGGCGGTCCTCCCTCCAGTGATCTGTTTGCTAATTAGAAGCTCATGCCTCATTCTTTGATTTTTCCACTCCAAAGAAGAATCTTGGCCATGCTGCCTATATAACTCTTGGCCAGGGGTGAGGGCATGGGGAGAGAGCAAACCCAGTAGGCCCGCACAGGACTAGGAAGGACGACCGCATGCCTGTCTGAGGATGGAGTGCACGCCCAGTTCTGCTCCCTAGGCTGTAGTTACAAGTCTCCCTGTTAGTCCAAGCAACCTCACCCACTACTGGGCTAGAGGGAGCCACAGTGCATGACAGTCGCCTGCCCTGTTTGAGGCTGGCACCAGCCTGGGTAGAAGAGTCTGCTTGGAATGCATAGTGTTCATTAGAAAAGTCTAAAACAATTGCCCTTTCTGGCTGAGCAGGAGGAAGGCATCGTGAGCCAGTGCTTCCTCAGTGCAAATGGCTATCCAGTGGCCCTGCTTCCCACATCACTGCAGCCAAGGCCAGTGGGTCTCCCAGAGTCCTAGCCTGCTCTGGTGCCTGGACCTAACAGGACATGAGGAGCTTGCCAAACCCTCACTTTCCAAAAATGCAGTGGGGTGGGTAGGCTACAACGAAGAAAGACACAAACAGAGCACAGCTTCCATTAACAGAGCAAGGTCCAAGTTCAGGGTCCTGGGACCCCAGTAGCCAAGCAAGTGACCATGGCAATTTCGATTCCCCAGCCTACCTTGCATACCAATAACTTCTCATCCCCCAGCCAGCAGCAGATGGATCACTGTCTAAAAAGGACCTTTCCTGTCCCTCCTGGTGACTAGACCACCCAAAGAAACACACACACTGTCCTCCACACCTCTGTATAATCTGGTCTCTAGCTTTGGGCTACAGGATATATATAAGGGAAGAAGCCTGCCTCTGTGAACTCCAGCAGGTTACAACACCTGCCAGGGAGGTGTGTGGTGTCAAGTGGGAAAACGGCTTGCTTGGCTCCTCTTCCTGAGAACCAATGGCCCCTGGAACTGGGCAAAAGACCTGTCCTCCAAATATGTTTTTCCACTAACCCCCAAAACCTATAAAAATAATATCTAATTTGGCAAAGGGGCCCCTGATGGTTTGAAACAAAGAAAGAGAACGCCTCGTTATGGGGGTGATCTCACAGCACCTGAGAGAAACAAGCAGACAGGAAGGTGGCATCAGGAGTGAGGTGAAGACACAGACACAGGTTAAAGAAGCAGACAGAGACCACTCTGCTGATAGAGAAGGGCCTCGATCCCACCTCCCCTCCCCCACCACACTGTCCCACCTCCAGCAGCTGATAATTGCCAATACAGGACACCATCCCCCATGAGACCCCATTTTGGACTTGTCACATGCAGGGCTGTATGAGGACATGCTTGGGAGAATTTGTTACATCAGCCTTAAGGCACCAATGTCCATTGTATACAGGGCACACTTAAGACCCCAGCCACCCACAACTGAGAATCAGGTGATGCACAGGGTTCGCGCTGAGCACACAGCTATGAAATTCCTTCCATTCCCAGGGTTAAGGCTCACTGACCACAGGAAGCAGGGTCATGGCTACCCCCACTAGTCTAGTCCACAGAAGATGAGAGAAGGAACATGAAACATACTTCCAAGGTCGAAGACTAAGGGGGTCTGGATGCCCACCGGCCAGGCTGCCTGTGCAGAGCAGGATCTGTGCTGAAGAAGCAAGAGGAAGCTGCTGGAGTCCTGGACTGGGAGTCCTGGACAATATCACAGCAGCCAAACTGGCCCATCCTGACACCACATGTGGGGAACTCTGAGAGTGCAACTCCTGTCACTTACATGTCACACCCAAGTGCCCACAACAGAAGGTCTGGACCACGTCTGGGGCAGAGGCCACCTTGTCCAAAGGTTTCTTAACATCCCTAGAATTTTCTGGGGGATTCTGCCACAGACAGGGGACTTTCCCTGAGCCACGGAAGACGTCACTTATTCCATGCACTGTGGAGGAAAAGGATCACAGAGCAGCTTGCCATACACTCACCCATGTGTGTATCAGAGGCCCATATCTGCAACTGCTACCCAACAAGCCACCTGCAAGCTGTACCTCTGGGCATTTGCCCCAGGACCAAAGGTCCTCATTACTTTACTTTACAGCCAGGTCCAATCTGCCATATGTATGGCCAGGGCTCTAGAAGGTTGATGGGTATTTTTCAGAGCTTTATTGTCCCATTTGTCACTGGTTAATTAGTGAGGAGTGACTAATCAGAAAACAGTGGTGCAGAGCAAACACTCCCATGTTCTTGGCTTTCTGTTGCCCATGGTTACGCAGAACCCTCTGGATGTCACTGATGGAGCTGGGGAGGGGAACAAAGGAAGGCTCAGGTTTTCTTTGTCCTCTTCTGGGCAAATGTGACGGGACAAGCCTTGGGGCTGTCCCCAGGGAAAGGTGTTGGACACACGCTTCATGTCAATACAGTGTGTGGGCAAAAGCCAAGGTCCTCAAAGCCCCTGACTGCAGCTTTCTAAGTCATTGCTAACTCACAAGCTGAGCTGTGGAAGCATGAACAGCTCCTCTCCTGGCAACGGCAGCCACGTGACATTGCTGCAGGCAGAGGCCAGGTAGACATTCATGGACACAATAAGACCCTCGACACTGTCTTGTCCAGTGCGTTAATGGCCACAGAACCAAAAAAAAAAAAAAAAAAGACAGATAAACAACAACTGCTGTCCTCTCATCCTGCGGGGGAACAAGACACACACCTCCACCCATGCCGCCCCTGGGCCAGGCCCCCCAGATACCCTCAGTTCTCATTAACACTGTATACCATGGCTATCTGGAAGCTCCCACTTCCCATACTAGGACACAAAGCTTGGGCACTGTGCATGCACGAGTGACCTCAAGTCAGACAACAAGCAGCTGAAGACGGTGGTGGCATAACCAAGATGGAGGGACACGGCAAAGAGAGCTAACGTGGGCATACGTTGATCCATGTGACAGACAACTCAGCCCGAAGGGGAAGGACAGACCCATTGCACACTCGTACACTCACCCTTGTAATAGATATGTGTGATGTATACATCTGAGCATAAATGTGCGTCTGAGCACATGGACAACAAAAGTATACAAATGCATATACACACAGAACGCAAGTAGAGGACAAGCAAACATACGCACTCAGAGCTTCTCAACATAAAAGGTTATGCCCATCAGCTTTCAACCTGGTAGAACCCCGGATCTTCTTAGGCAGCCAAGCCCTGCCCTGGCTCTGCCTCCCCACCCCACTTTACTCCACTTCTAACTCCCCAGGTTTACCAAAGGCCATCCCTGTGGTTGCTGGCCTTTGTCCACAGTAGACAAGAGGTCTCAGTAGGGCTTTCTTGGGACTAGTGGGATATCACTTACGGGCACATCTACATCCCTCATACATACCATCATCCTATCTCTGCAGGATCCTCTATATAGGACAGTCTTGGGGGTGGGGGCAGGGGGTCACATGACTGACTGATGCTGGCAAGAGAAAGTGGGAGAAGTAGGCCTTAGAATTTCCTAACGGCTCTCCGCCCCACCGGCTCCTGGCCTGGTAATAAAAGTGAGATGAAGAAAGAGCAGATGGGAAACAAACACCCTCATTGGCAGGACTGGCACTCTCCAGGGTAAAGGTCTGCCTGCAGAGAGCTTTGCCAGCTCAGCAGGGTTAATCATTGCCTTGTGAGAGCAAATGTCCCCCTCAAGGCTGAGGCGGGTCATCGGGTGCTCCACAGGCCCAGGGAATCAAAAACCAACTTACAGTCGGGACTGTTCACTTGTGCCCTCAAAGCCCTGCACTTTAGGGTCTGGCTGATGACTAAGGCCAGGTCAAAGAAGCCTTCTTCCTTGACCACAGTTTCTAGGCACTTTTTTTTTTTTTTAATTGGGACAGGGTCTCACTGTGTAGCCCTGGCTGACCTTAAACTCACAGAGATCTGCCCGTCTCTGTCTCCCAAGAGACTCTGATCTTTCAATCCAAGCCCATGGTAAAACAGTTACAGCTGAGCATACAGGCCCAAGCAACAAGGCCTGGGTTCAAATCCCAGCAAAGACTGGTGAGCCCAGACACCAGTGGGATCCTTGAGGGCTCCTTTAGGAAAAGGTTATTATGCAAGCATTAAGACCTGAGTTCAATCTCACACCCAAATACAAAGCCAGATGTATAGTGTGCACTTATAATCTAGCCCTGGGGAAGCAGAGATAGGCAAGGTCCCTAGGGCTTATGGGACAGCCAGTCTAACCAAGCCATCAGGCAAAAAAAGAAAACAAGGTTGACCTCTAGCCTCCACATGCAAACACACACAGGTGAACTCATATCCATACACACTCATGCTCCCACACACAAATTAACACACACACACACACACACACACACACACACACACACACACACACACACACACACGGGGGGGGGGGGACCAAGAAAATAAGTACATCACTGTGTATGAAAATGAGTTCTTGAAGGGGGCATCTGGTGACATCTTTGGTTGTCAGACCGTGGGAAGGAAGAATGAGGCAGGTATCAAGAGCGTGAAAGGTCAGGACACTGCTAAACACCCTACAATGCACAGGATGAATGATGGACACAGCCTTCAAGATCAGTAACACAGCAATAAAACCTCTTAGTGTGAATAAGAACTCATAGTGCCACACGAGGCATGGGTCAAGGTGAATGCCTTCACAAAGCAATGTTCTCACTATGTCCATGCTGAAGAGGAGGCTGGGATCAGAGCCACAACACTCGGGTGACAGTGAGGGTACGGCACAGCTGCGGGTCTGTTCCTTTCTCCCAGGGCACCTGGACTTGATGCACAAGAGGGCCTGGAGTCTAAAGCCCCATGCAGCCACTACACCCCCAGGTTCTATGAGCTATGTCCGCTTGCCAAACATGACGGGAAGATGATGTGTCCGAGGTTGTTTACTTGGGCATCAAATGGACAGACTCGAGGCTCTAGGCCCTGTAGACCACTTCCTTCCTCTTTCTTCTCCTACTCCACCTTCTGCTCCAAGTGATGTGTTCCCAAGGCCCAGTTTTCCCTCTTAGAGTGATGTCCAGCCCCAGCCTCCAACAAGCAACTGCCCCTGGCCATGGGACCTTCTACCCAACACACCAGGGCTTACATCTGGCCAGGAGGCAGCAGGAGCTGGGGAGGTAGGTGTCTTTTCTTTTTTCCGAGAAGCAGTTTCTTCCACCTCACACCAAGCTGAATACAGAGCCCAAACTGTCTGCCCAGAATCTGTGCAATCCAACCCCATCCACCTCCCTGCCTCTCCAGATGTTTCCAGAGGCTGGCCTTACCACAGTTCTTCCCTGGGCCCAGGAAGCTGCCCATCTACCTACAGTGACCCAGTCACGCTACATCCGCTCTCCTTTCGAGAACCAGCACTGGCCTTGGCAAGCCCACATCATGAAGGGACATGTACTAGTCTCTATCCAACTCCACATGACCCCAAGTGCCCGGCCCACGGGGCCTTTTTAGCCTGATACCAGGTCAGAGAAGCAGAACCCTGCCACGGTGGGCTGCTTAGCTTCACATGGTACACTCTGGGAACTCGGAACCCTGGGAAAGGTGCTTATTGCATCTGAACCGCACCGTCTACTTCTCTTTTGCTTTAACTGCATGAACAGACTTGTTGTGTGTCCCACCCCACCTCGCCCACAGCTACTGGACCGGGCAGCGTAGATAGGCAGGTGGGTACATAAATGACAACAAATAGAATGGGCGCTTGACAACCTACTGACCCTCCTTGATCACTGGGTTACAGTCACGGTCTCCATCTCCTTTGGTCAGCAAACGCTCTGAGGACTGGATGCATAAGGGCTTCTATTCCCCTCTGTATTGAGTTCTTAGTAAATATCAGCTGAAGAAAGGAAGTCAGGAACAGCTTGTGACTCAGACACTGTCTCTTCCTCGCCAAGCCTCAGAACACAGCCACATCCTCTCTTCCCCTTGCTGAGCAGTCTACCCTGCAACCAGCTCTTCCCACCTGCACCACTGTGAGCCAAGCCCCCTTTCCTGTGGTCCTCTCCCACCCAGACACACTACCACCATACCCCCCACCAACCCTGCCACGGAGGAAGAAGTAAGGCAAGCCTGCCTTCTCAACTTAGAAAGCCAGACTTCAGCTCCCTGTTCTTCTTTCTCTGGGCTTTGGCTCCCTGCCTTTTGCTCAGGTGACGGGGTCCCCTGCAGGAGTTTGCAGAATATATCACATATATAACTTAGAGGGATGAACTTGGAGTCTGTTATAAACTAAATGTCTGTCATCCCTGGCAGTTGGCTGTGATGCTCCTGATGCCTTTACTCATAGTGAGCATCACCACGTCCCACCCACCCACTGCCTCATCCCATTTCCTGCCAATGTAGGTCACAGTGGATTCTCCTGCGTTCACTAGATCTGCCTCCAGTGAGGGGGTGACTGTCTGAGACAAATTTAGAAGTTCTCACACAGGCACGGAGGGACCCCGTGCACTCTCATTCAGCTGAGACCCAGACTATAACCACACTTGGAAATCTGCACAGAGGTCTCTGGGCACATCAGAGTAACAGAGTGGTTCCTATATCCAATCGTGCGTGCCCCTGTGGGCTCAAAAGCCACTGTCACAGAGAAACAATGCCAAGGACAGGAGGGCTAAAAAGATCAGCCAAGTGTAAGACAGAGCTCTATCTTCCAACCCTGTCCTGCCTGGCTGGAGCCTCCACCTTCATGTCAGGTAGGCGTGCCCTCACTGCTAGGGAGATTGATGGGTGTTCAAAGTCAAACACAGTGGGGCCCACTGTTTCCAAGAATGAGACAGACAAGGAAATGGGTGGGGAGGCCTCACACTGGATAGAGGAAAAGGGGTTGTTTGGTTGTGGCCTGGTCCTGCAGAGGTCTAGGAGTGCAAGAACAAGTGCTCTGTGGGTGCCAGCAAAGGGTTGTCTAAGGCCGGGGGAGCCAAAGGGAGTTGGCAGACATGAAGAATGAACAGTTTGAGCCAAACTTGGGTTTGCTGACTAGAAAATGAGGAGTTGAACTTTGTCTTGCAAAGGGTCTAAAGAGTAAAGTACCACATGAAAGTTATCTACTTCGGGAATCAGAAGTACAGCCCAGCGCACACAGGACACTCATCCATGCAAAGAACACACACATGTTCACAAACGTTCATATACAGACCCACCTGGCATGCACACATTCATGCATGGCACATGTACATTCACACACAGACGTGCAGCACGCTTATTTACACATAGTATGTATTCATATATGACACATACATGGCACACGCATTCACCACAACATATTCATATAGCATACACATTCAGACATGTCCCTTCACACACATTCACATACATTCTATCTACATACACATAACACATGAGTATACAAGATCCCACCACACATATCCGCCGACTAGCATACATTTCACACACACACACACACACACACATACACACACAGAGAACACTCTACAGACACACACACACACACCAAGATGCAATACACCTGTACCAATGCATATGTACACACAGTACCACACCCCTATACAATGTACACATGTTGTGTGTCTGTATACACACCTTTAAACATATAAAAACACGTGCACTTATGGGCATGTTCATGTGCCCTCTGTGCATGTACACATTAGTGTGCATATATACAATGTCCCACCTGTAAATACACACATATAATGCATACTTACATGTACACACAATATTAAGCATATACATACACATAATATACAGCTTCATATACCTGAGCTCACATTTACATGTGATTAAACACTGCTGGTATTTCCTGGCAGCCTATACTGCACCCAGAGAAGAAACAGGGACCAAGGACTCAAGCCACAGCAAAAAGGAAGTGCTATGGGACATACACAGACCCTAGAGGCCAGCTCTAGGCTTTCGGTAATGTTATGTTCACAAACAAGCAGAATTTACACGCTTGAGGCATACTTTTTGAGCTCAAGCAGCACCAAGCCATCCCTGGAAGCCCTCATATGCCGGCATTACCTCACACAGTGCTGAAGACTTAGCAGTTAGAGCCCCCTCTTTTTCATGTCGGCAACCTCCCACCCCTGGTGGCATTTAAGGACTAACTTCCTTCTGTTGTGTAAAAGACACTCACACAGACTTGGGAGCCTGTCTGTGAATTTGGATTGACTATGCAGAACAGAGCAGATTCCAAAGAATGAGAAGATGGTTGTGCAAGGGCAGCCTGACCCTGGCCAAGGCCAGTACTTTATTTTACCCAGGACCACTCTGGAGAACCAAGAGACTGTATTAAAGGGGAAATCACACTGATGACTTCTTGTGCTAGGTGGGTGCAATTTAAAAGCTCCTTTAAGTAGCTGCACTCCGCTAGGACCTGAAGTGCTTTCCCTCAGTGTGGGCTATACCAGTGGTAAGAGCCCAGTATGCCTCCTCTCCAGGAAGAAAGTAGAAGCTGAAACAGAATGACACTGAAGGGACTTGAAAGGTCACAGCAAGGTGCTACAAGTCAAATCAGCCTGCCCCCGCAGCTCGCTCTTTCCCTCCCTCCCCACCTCCTGCTGTCCTAGGACTCACTATGTAGACCAGGCTGGCCTTGAACTCACACAGATTCATCTACCTCTGTCTCCCATGTGCTTGGATTAAAGGTGTGTACCCTTATCATCCATCGAGTCCATTTCTTAAACAATGAATCAAGTTTACTTATTTCTTTGGAAGGAAAGACATGAGCAAATAAGGAACTTCTCTTTGTCACAGAAAAGTCCACACATCTTGAATTGACAGTGAATTATTTTATCCTCACCCCAACTCTAAGTGGAGAAACTGAGACCCTGAGAGAGGATGTGACTTGTCTGAAGTCACAGAATCTGAGTTCAAGGTCACCCCACAACTCTGACCTCCTGCCATCTCAGCATGTCCAGTCCTCCTGCCTTGTTGCAATGAAGCATGCCCCTTGTGTTCTTCAAAGGGTTTGGGAGGCCAGGGGCAGAGTACGGGCAGAGTTCTAGGTAGCCCTGAACATCAGTGTCAAATGAGGACCAACGTGATGTCTAGCAGGAAGGCGTATGCATTAACTGTTTCTGAATGTTCTTACAGGAACCCTGAAGAGGGATCTCTAGCAGTCAGGTGACACTGGATGTGACCAAGGTGGAAATGGCATTGCTCTGCTCAGGGCAAGGATGGCCATGGAACCAGGCATGGGCGCCTACGTCAGTTTAGAACTGGTCCTCAGGTTCTCAAAGCTAGGTGGAACTGCATACCTGAAGGAATGTCTCTAGGAGAACCAAAAATGCTGTCAGGTCCGGACATCAGACTTACCGTCTGGTACCTCATGAGTCCACAGGACATAGGCTAGATCAATGCTCATTCCTGGAACTGTGAGAGGGCAGCTCCCCTAGGCCACATCCAGATTAATCTCAATCATCAATCGGATAAAATCTAGAGTCACCATGGAGATGAATACCTGTAGCACCATTCCCTGTGCTGGACTGAACAGAGAGGAGGAAGCCGGCTGAGAGTCAACACTCATTTTTGCTTCCTGGCTGCAGATGCAATGTGAGCAGCTGCCTCCCTTTCCCTGTCATGATGGACTGTATCCCCTCAGAATACAAACCAGAACAAATCCTTCTCTCTGTAAGTTGTTTCTGGTCGGGCACTTGTCCACAAGAAAGCCAATAAGAGACATGCCAATGGGTGATCACTTCCTATTCTATGCTTAGAGCTAAGGACTGACTTGTGAACATGTGGCTCCAGACCTTGCACTCAAGAGACATGGGACAAAGACATGATCCTTTCATGTCAAGTGTAACACCCCAAGGGGACAACTGTCTATCCACCACCACTGGTGACTACTCTCACTGTTCTACACAGAATCGGCCATAAAGCTAAGAAAGGGGGAGCTAAGGAAGGGGGTGGGGGATGAGGTGCGAAAGAGCAATGTAGAGGTCAGCGTTAGCAAGAGCAGCTTGCTGCTCCAGACTGGAGGTCATTCAGCGTGGGAAATAGTGGAGGAATGGGAGGGGGGGGGCATGCACACACTCAGGTGACACAGGAAAAAAAAATCAGGAAGATGGGCCCACCCAGAACCATCCTTGTCCTGAGGTCCAAAGTCAGAATTAGAAAGGTTTCCCAAAAGCAAGTAGACTTTAACCATTCCTGAGCAGAGGGCAACTTCATCTTTTTTGACTATGTGCATTTCTAATAATGACTTAGCAACCTGGATTCCCAAAGCTACCTCAGAGTGCACATCACTCCCCAAAGGCTAACTACTGGAAAGCCTTCTCACCATAGCGCACAAACCCTGCTGGGCTTGAGGAAATAATCCCACAGGGTTTCCCTGACACTGCAGTGCCAGCCTATAAAATCCCTGTGGCGAGGACTTTTCCCTGGTGGCTGCCCCCAACTGTGCTGCTCTGAGCAAGACTCTACATCATCAACACCAGCGGGGATCCCTGCCTGAAGAAGCATTTGGACAAGGCAGAGGTTCTGGGCTGCCTGAACCCAGGGCAGTCACGTCCCACCAGTGTGTGCTCTTTCCCAGCCGTCTAATCCAATTTCCTGTGTGTAAGAATATAAACACTGTTGTCTGACCCACAATGAACTTGTAAACAGCCTGATGATATCAGCCTTAATAAATGGGGTTTCCAAGAGCAGAAGAACACTGTTACTTTTACTTCTATTGAATATGGACTCAGTTTCCACAGGGTAGAGAGAAAATTAATGGCCTTAGAAGGAATCAACTTGACTGTGAGAAGAATCAAGATAACAGTATTATTGCCCAAGATCACTGCAGTCTGGGTTTCGAATGTCACGTGTGGGCTGTGACCTTAATGCCTTCTTGCGGTTTCATGGAATGAGGCCACTCTCCTGAATTCTTTGGAGTGGACAGAACATCAGTGTGACCTGGGTGAACTTTCGGAGAAAGAGAGATCGCCACTGCAAAGCTGAAAGAAACGCACAGGACCATACTTATCCAGAAAAAAAAAAAAAACTTACAAAACTGTTATCTAATCATCTCCCTTCCCAAAACCAGGTTTTTCTGTGTGTGTGTGTGTGTGTGTGTGTGTGTGTGTGTGTGTGTGTGTGTGTGTGTGTGTGTGTGTTCTTCCCGTGTGTACACATTCCTGTAGGTACATGTGCAGGTGCACCTGTGTAAGCAAGGATGCAAGGTATATGGAGTTGAAAGGACAATCTCACTTGTCATTCCTCAAGAGCCATCTACTTGGTTTTGTGAAGCAGACTCTTGGGGACTTGGAGCTTACTGGGAGTTCATGTGTGCACCACCACACACAGCTTTGTTTTCTATGAGTGCCAGGTATAGAATTCAGGTCCCTCCACCCCCCTCCCCCCGCTTGGAGAGGGAGAAGGGAACTGGGATTGTCATGTAATTCAATCGTGTTTGTAACTCAAATAAAAAAAAAAAGAGTAGGTGTGTAGATAGTAAAGCATTCAGGAGAGGGGCTTATAATTGGTCTTCCTTGACTCTGTATATTTCCTTTTACCTTTCAGACCCAGGCCTACAGCATCTTCCCAAGTAAAACAGACATTGCTATTACTGTCATTACTCCAATCTATTTATGTTTTATGGTAATTTTATTATTTTATTATAATAATAATGCATATTCCCTGTTTTTTCTATTGATGAAACCTTTCTGTGAAAGACTATACAGAGTTTGTGAGTGAAGTTGTGAATAAGCTTTTGGACTTTTTATGCCATCCTAGAGCCCTCATCCAGTGGCTGATGGAAGCAGAGGCAGACACCCACAGATATACACTGAACTGAACTCTGGAACTTAGTGGAAGAGAGGGAGGAGTGAAGATCGAAGGGGTCGGTACCAGGCTGGAGAAACCCACAGAAACAGTTGGCCTGAACAAGGGGGAGCACATGGACCCCAGACTGCTGTCTGGGAGACCAGCACAGGACTGATCCAGACCCCTGAACATGGACATCATTGAGGAGGCCTCTGCACTTCAGGGGGCCCCTGGTAGTGGATTAGTATTTTTCCCTGGTGTAAGAAGGGACTTTGAGAGCCCATCCCAAAAGTGAAGAGATGCACTCTTGGCCTGGACACATGAGGAAGGGCCTAGGCCCAGCCCAGGGTGATATGGTAGACTTTTCGGAGCCCCCGCTGAGGGCCCTACCCTGCCTGGGGAATGGAGGGTGGATGGGGTGGGGGTGTAGGTCGAGGGTGGGGGAGGAGGGATGGGGTGAGGGGAAGGAGAGGGAGAAGGGATCGACATGTGAATCAAGATTGTTCCTAACTTGAACTAACAAAAAAAATAATAAAAAAATAAACTAAAAAAAAAAATTCAGGTCCCCCGCTAGTACGCCACTGTTCTAACAACAGGCCCTTCTGAAGTTGCTTTTGAGGTAAAAATAAGGGGTTTCGTGCCAGCCCAGAGCAGCCCCACCAGAAGGGACAATGGGGAATCCAGAGCATGCGGACAAATATGAAGTCACCCCAATGAACGTTCTGCCTTCCTTCAGTGCACATGTAAGCCACCATTGCTAGTTCCCTTGTCTTTCTCCAATGTCTCTGCTTCCTCACTACGCACTGGATTGTGGGTATGCTGGCTCCATGTACCCCGAGGGCCAGACACCTTCCGCCTTAGCGCATCCTCCTGATGCCTGGTTGAGAGCAAAACACTCCAGCTACCCAAACATCAGTTTCCCCACAATGTTTTAGGACGTAAGGAGATTGGGGGGTGGGGTGAGCAGTGTCCGATCCAGAACAAGCCACAGGTGGATTTTCACTGTCCAGAACACTTGATCTCTGTGCCCTGCTCACAGATCCCCATGTACTCCACATTCACTAATCGCTCAAGACACTGAGCTTGGGCTCTGTTCCTCCTGTGATGTCTCCCTGACCCCATCGTGCACTTCACCCATCGCAACCCTTACTGTCCTTTAAGATCGTCACAAGCCTTTAATTCCAGTACTCAGGAGGCAAAGGCAGGTGGATTTCTGAACTGAATACTAGCCTGGTATATAGAGTGAGTTCTAGGACAGCCAGGACTCCACAGAGAAACCCTACCTGAGGGTGGGAGCAGGGGAACGGCACAGGATAATTGGCTGCCCACGAGAAGTGGCTCAATGCTGATGAAACTCACACTTCAGACTAATCTAACGTCTGCAAATTCTCTCTCTCTCTCTCTCTCTCTTTCTCTCTTCTCTCTCTCTCTCTCTCTCTCTCTCTCTCTCTCTCTCTCTCTCTCTCACACACACACACACACACACACACACACACACACACACACACCAGTAGCTCCTTGCCAACAATAAGGTAATCACTGGACTATAAGCTCCAGGCTCTGAGAGTAGAACTACATGGCAGGCGGGTTACACCCATTTCACCCAAAAGCCATGAGCTCAGAGCCCATCCCAGGGCTGCCCTTACAACAACTTGAAGTCACAGATCAGGACTGTAACAACAGAAACAGAACTAGCTGTTGACCTTAAGAGAAATCCTAGACAGGTGTGATGGAGCACAACTATAATCTCAGCAGTGAGGCAGGGCAATCTTGAGTTCAAGGCCAGCCTGCACAGTGAAGCTGTCTTAGAAACATCAAGGGAGGGACCAATTCTATAGGACATATATTTTGCCACAATATTATAAAAGTAATAAACATGAAACCTGCCAGGTGGTGGTGGCTCATGGCTTTAATTCCAGCATTTGGGAGACAGAGGCAAGGTGGATCTCTCTGAGTTCGAGGCCAGCCTGGTCGACAGAACGAGTGCCAGAACAGACTCCAAAGCAATACAGAGAAACCCTCCCGGAAAATAAGAAAACAAAAAACAAACAAACAAAAAAACATGAAACCTAAAGGAAGGTTCAACTCTCAGAGGCGAGGGCACAAACAGCAAGCAAGGAAGGTAACAAGGTGCCTGGGGGCCACTGAAGTGCATGTTCCAAGCCTGGCCAGGTAGGAGAAGACATGTAACCTCCAGTGTGTGAGGAGCCAGTCCAAGCTCTAGTCACCCTCCGTGATGGTGCAAGGACACACCTCCCAACTTCCACCCAGACCTTTCTTTGTCTAAGTTTTAGGTAATTAAACCTTACCTGATTTCCAGGGTTTCACAGGGAAGTTAATCTTAGTGCTGGCTGCGGTCAGTTGCTTTGCAGACTCGGGAACACACTGCCTGGGGTCCGCACTTCACAAACTCACACTGCAGACAAGATCATGCCAGGACCAAGCAGCCAATAAACTAGGCCCTCATCTCTGAGGTTTGGGAACCCTTGGTAAGGCAACCTCCCGGGAGAAGACCCCTGGTGGTCTTGCCTCAATGTCAGAGAGGACAAATTCCTCCGAAACCTTGGGTCATGTGAACTGACCTTAAGCCCCACAGTTCAGGGGAGCAGGTGCATGAAATGTCTTGTAGCTGTAAGAGCTTGCCAGCCTATTCATTTGGAGCTCAATATAGGAGAGATAAGGTAGGTAATGGTGGGATATTTGGAAAAAACAAAACAACTATTGCAATAGTGATAGTCTGAAATGACAAGCTTACTGATAACCAACATACCAGTGGTACAGGCCTTTAATCCCAGCACTCAGGAGACAGAGACAGGAGGACCTCTGTAAGTTCAAGATCAGCCTAGTCTACAGAGTGAGTTCCAGGACAGTCAGGGCTACACAGAGAAACCCTGTGGCAGGGAGTTGGTGCTGGAAAATCAATACTGTGGATAAACAACTCCATTAGTATCAGTAGGTTATGAGTTAAGGTTTAGGAATATGGTATTTAGGATTATGTCGGGCATGATATTCTGAGATGTGCATCCAATCTCTTCTTGCTGGTAGCTGTACATGGCTCATATTTGTATCTAGCTCTTCTTAGAGACAGACAGAACTTATTACGAGCATTTCTTTTTAAAATAAAAGTAGCATTCCATAAGAAGTAAGAAACACCAAAAAGGAGCCCAGAGACTCAGGAGGTACAGCCACAGGAAGAACCATTACACAGTGGTTCTCCACCTAGCTGTGTTACTTTGGTCAAGTGACTTAACTTCTCTGTTCCTTCATCTTTCATATGAAAGAGTTCAACGTAAAAATACTATGAATGCAAGATAAGTAAAATTGCCTAGTGGCAAAGCAAGGCGGTGAATGCCAGGTAGCTAACAGACAGTCTCTGGGAATCCTGAAAGAAGCCAGTGTCTGGACAGCAATGACATCTCAAAATGTCAGAAAAGTAGAACTCAACTAACTGGGGGTCCCTCACCCCTTACACTAAAAATGAACTCTAGATTAACAGCAGCCATATTCCATTTTAAAGAATAAGGCATGGCTGGGCGTTGGTGGCTCACACCTTTAATCCCAGCACTCGGGCAGCAGAGGCAGGCGGATCTCTATGAGTTCGAGGCCAGCCTGGTCTCCAGAGAGAGTGCCAGGATAGGCTCCAAAGCTACACAGAGAAATCCTGTCTCGAAAAACCAAAAAAAGTAAATAAAACAAATAATAACAACAAAAAAGAACAAGGCATGATTGCTTGACTTTAAAACTTGTAATAATTGGGCCTGGAGAGAGAGTTCAGTGGTTAAAGCACTGGCTGCTCTTGCAGAGGACCTGGGTTCAGTTCCCAGCACCTACATGGCAGCTCACAAACATCTGTAACTCTAGTTCTGAAGATCTGACTCCCTCTTCCGGCCTCTGCATGCACATGGTGCATATACATATGCTCAGGCACACGCATTTACACATGAACATTTTTAATTGAAACAATTTTCTAAACCACTAATTAACTAATTAAAACACCCCAGTCTGACAACAGGAAATATGTAAGACTTCTACATACACATAAATAAGCATCTTCAACAAAAATCAAGAAGCTAAGCGAGTTGGGCAGTGGTGGTGCACACCTTTAATCCCAGCACTTGGAAGACAGAGGCAGGTGGATCTCTGTGAGTTCAAGGCCAGCCTGGTCTACAAAGCCGGTTCTCAGACAGTCAGGTCTGTTATATAGTTTAGTTTTGAAAAACTAAAGAAGAAGCTAAAAAGAAAAACCTGTTTAATGGGAAGAAAGGCTGGTCCGTATATGGCTTGAAAGGGGATCAGCAGGGGGTTGGGCAGGTAGTTTATTCAATAAAGTGTTTACCACCAAAGCATTAGGACACAGAATGAGATCCCAGCACCCACATAAAAAGCCAGGCAGGGCAGCACATGCCTGTATCCCAGTGCTGGAGGGGTGAATAGGAATCTTGAGGCTTGATGAGCAGCCTGCCCTGCCAAAAAAAAAAAAAAAAAGAATTGCAGAGATGCCAGGACACACCATACTCTGGGGAAGACCACCAAAGACCTTCCCATGATGAGAGGATGACCAAGAAAGCACAGCCTTGCTCCCACGGCCAACCTGGCAAGGGTGCATTCCTGAAAGACCTGGCCAGGAGACACAGCCTGGCCACAGACTGCCTGGGACGTGCCCAGGTGCAGGAAGCCAGACTCAGACATGTGGCCGCAGACTAGAGCAACGCCCCTTCTCATCCACAAAGTGGGCAGTGGCAGCTGGCTGCCATGGGGCACCTCTCCTATGCTGCTGGGCGGCCAGAGGCAGGGTAAAAAGATGTCATCCCACCCCAACCCATATGGAAGTCTCCCAGTGACAGGCAAGGAGGGATGGGAAGGGCTCTGCCCTCCACCTCCTTCAGCACCCCTGCTGCCTTGCATCAACATGCCCCCTGGATGTGTTCAGGGAAGCTTTCTGGTAAGAGCCCTCCACACTGAAAGCACCCAATGACATCAGTGAAAACAGTTAGGCAGCCAGTGGCCGGCTGTACTTAGCAGGAAGACTTCAATGAGCTCAGTAAGGCCTGCAGAGCTCTGTGATTCAGTTGTTCATGGCACTGCTAGTCAATGAGCACCTAACACGTGTCATCTGGGGATGGGGGTGGGGAGGACACGGGTGAGCGGAGACGGACAAAATAGAAACACCAGGCCTGTGCTAAGGCAGAAAGCAAGAAATATATGGAGCAGGGGAAGGGCCAAATATTTCCTGAAGGACTTCTCCTGCCAGGCCAATAAATTGAGCCCAACCGATAGATGGGCTTGTTTGTAGCCTCTTCAGTCTCCTTTAAGTCCTGCAAATAGCTGTGAGTTTCCCCAGGGACTGGGGCCTGCTGCCCTGGTGGTCAGGAAATGAAAGATCTAAAGAAGGTGACTTCTAAGAAGAGATGGTTAGGGAGCAAAGGAGGCTCGGAAGGGGCAAAGGACTTGTAGGGCACAGTGTTTGGCAAGTCCAACGAGGAGGTTCGAATCATTACTGCTTGTCACGGGAGGCTACACAGGTTACCAACGCCTCTCTGTTAATCATTGAGAGACTAGCTAGGCAATGCAGGATGAGAAAGGCACCCAGGGAGACATCCTCATGCCCAGTGCTACTGTGGGATATCTCCAATCTGTCTGGAGGCTGATAGCTGACCCCTGCCCCCCAAGACAGAGGAGGGGTTGGAAGTCCCCACTGACACATGGGTCAGCATCAGGCCACCTCCCCTTGGTTTCCCCTCCCTTAGCTCCACAGAAGTCTCTCAGAGTCTCTGAAGCCTGCAGGACAGAGTGGAGGGCAGCAGGCCCCAGTCCCTGGGGAAACTCACAGCTATTTGCAGGACTTAAAGGAGACTGAAGAGGCTACAAACAAGCCCATCTATCGGTTGGGCTCAATTTATTGGCCTGGCAGGAGAAGTCCTTCAGGAAATATTTTCAAATGGGTGATGACCAGCATTCTAGGAGACAGCTGAGTGCAGGTGCGTGCATGCATGCATGTGTGCGTGCATTCGAGTGTGTGTGTGTGTGTGTGTGTGTGTGTGTGTGTGTCTGTCTGTCTGTCTTGTGGACGAAAGTGCACGCACTGAGCATGGCTTTCCACACAAGTCCAAAGGTGAACTGTTGGTTTTACTGGCGTCTATTAATTAGGAAGTTTTTGCAGTCAGAGTAAAGATAAGCAGGTAGGCGCAGAACTCTGAGCCCCAAGCTTCCACTTTGAAGCCCAGCTCAAACAGGTGTGCGCTGTGACCTTGGGTGTGTCTCTGCTTCCTTCACCTCCCTGCCTCGGGTTTCCCTGTCTTCAGGTTACTGTGAACACTCCAGAGAACGGAACAGGAAGCCTGGACAGGCTTCACACCTGACACACACCAGAGACACCCACAGTGCTGAAGCTTCGCTGTGGAGATCGGGCTAGACCCACGTAAGCAAATTTACGACCCGTTTCTAAATGCAAAAGGCAGCACAGGTGAGATCAACAGCTGGCTCCAAGTAGTAATTTGCAACCGACAACAGCACTGCTCGGCCAGGCAGACCTTTTTGCTTTCCTAGCAAAGGTACGGTTGGAATCAGCCAGTCTGAGAGAAGCCACAGCACAGTCTGACCTTGGAACCTGGGAGGTGGATTGAGAGACTGAACCCAGTGAACCGGGTTCCATAGGCAGAGAACAGACAGCAGGCTGAGGTAGGTGCTGCCTCCGAACCCCCAGGAGTCATAGCTAAGCAGGCAGACACAGCACTACCCAGGGAAGACTTGTCATGGTAGGCAGTAGAATCAGGGCTGAGTGAAAAGTTATATCCCAGAGCTGTCACAGAAAAGGCTCACAGGCCAGGTAGCTTAAAACAGAAGGGGCTGAGCCTGGTGGCATAGGCGTGTCATCCTGGCTACTCGGAAGATGGAGGTAAGAGGATCAAAAGTTGAGGGCTGGCCACAGGAGGATCACAAGTTCAAGGCTGGCCTACAAAACTTAGTGAGGCCTCTATTCAAAATGAAAACTAAAAGACAACTGGGGGATATAGCTCAGTGGTACAGTACTTGCAAAGCCTATGTGGGGCCCTGGGTTCAATGCTCAATACTAAAGGAAACAATAAAACAGTCTATTCTCTCCTGAGGCCAAGCAGACCCAAATCAATGTGCCAGTAAGGCTGGCTCCCTCTCCGTGTTCTCAGGATCCCAGTCCCTGTGCCTCTCCAGCCCTCAAAGCTGCACCCACAGTGCCTCACAGGTCCATCTTAAAGTAGGACACTGCCCATACCCTATACTCCAACAAGGTCGTCTCCCGGGCACACAAAGTCACACTTAGACATACCTTTTAGGGGATGTCATTCACCTCCTACCATGACTACCACAGTCAAGATCATGATTGTCCTCCGAGAGGCTCATGTGCTTAAAAAGACTTCCCTCTCCCTTCAGTGGTATAACCTTGATAAGGAATGTCTCATGGAAGGTCTTGGGTCACTGAAGGGGCTAATGGAACCCCCATGCCTTCTCTTCCTCCCGATCCCCTTTGGCCACGACACAAAGGTGCCTCCTCCAGCCCCTACTCCTGACATTTAGTACTGGGTTGTGAGAAGCCCAAAGCAATGAGGCCACAGGTCAGAGATAGAAACCTCCAAATCTGTGAGCCAAGATAACCCATGTTCCTTTTAAGCTGACTCATCTCAGGCTGGTTGTTACAGTAGCAGACAGCTGACTCACGCTGATTATGGATGAACAAACTGCCACACTAGTCAGTGCCCAGTGGTCAATGCTGGCCAACAGGGTGGAGGGTAGCCTGAAACACAGGACCCTGCTCTCCCAGAAGGAAGTGCTTGCAAAAGAGGGGTGCCCATAGCAGGGCACACACCAATGCTGCAGTAGCTAATATGTGGAAGAGGCTTCCAGTTCGGATGATCGAATAGTTCCCCTTCCAGGAGACACAGGAGCCTTGGAGGCCCCGTGAGGAGAGGCGTGGGAGGGAGGCGGGAGGCTGGGGTGGAGGCTGAGTAAAGGAGCAGGCTGTCGTGAGCTAGCGGGAGGCGGCGACAGATCGCAGGCACTGTCAGGAGCCGCAGCGGAGGGTGTGGGTGAGTCACCCAGGCAGACGGGCCACGCGCCGATCCCACAAAAGACAGATCCTCCCACCCAAGAGATGTGTTTGACTTCAGCAAAGTACAGGTTGCATGATACTCCCGACACACCCCACCTTCCTGCTCCTCGAAGGAGGTGGGAGACGAGTCCTAAGGGACCCAGCACATTCCTAGGACTTCCCCCAAAGCGGGCTCCTACTCCTATCCCACTCAGTGACAGGGAGAATCAGAAGTCCTGGGAAGTAGGTTCAAAGTTCACAGCACATAGGACCCCCACATGGATGGGGCTGGATCTGTGATTTCCCTTGAGCCTAAAAGAAGCCTTGCCTCTGGTGGCCATCTTCAAAGAACCCAGGCTGGTTGCAAAGTGAACCCTTTAGGGGGTTCTCAGGTCAGAGAGACAGACCTACTACCTCTGGCACCAGTCCTATGCTCCTGCCCACTACCCAGACCCTGGCACCAGTTTCTAGAAAGCCCCACACCTTCCCACTTAACAGGTTCCCACAGCTGTGGAACAAGCTGCCGCAGACCTGGTGGTTTGTCCTCTCAGAGGCCTAGAGTGACCCCAATGGGCTGCACCAAAGGCAATGGACAGGATGGGGCCAGCTCCTCCTGGGGGTCCAAGGGGGACTTTTTAAAAGGGCCTTCCAGAGGTCCTAGCACGTTTAGGTGTGTGGCCCATATCTCCCACCGCAACAGAAATGTCATGATTCCTCATCTACTTGGACTCTCCTGCGGCCACTTTTACATTGTCCCTGTCCCAATACCTCATATTAGCCTCCATATCTCAAGACTCTGGACACAGCTCATCCACAAAACCCTTGTGTGACATCGAGTAAATGTTCATATTCTGGAGACCAGAGCAAGAACATCTTCAGGAGATATCATTCCACCTACCACACAGCCTGGCTGTCCCGCACATTCCCACCCCGCACTCCTTGTAATGCCAATAGGTGTGGCTAAGCTGGCCTGCTGAACCCCACAGACACATCATCCACCTGGCCCCTGACACTCCCCCATCACTGAGTGTCCTGGGCAATGCCCACCTTACTGTCTCCCTCTCTGGAACTGTCACAGAACTGCACTTCACTAGACACCCACAAGGACCTCAAGACAAGGACAAGAGGAAGCACCCAGTGTGACCTCTCTCTCTTATCCTTGTTTCCTTGACCTGCCCCCCCACTTGTCCCCCAGCCCCCCCATCTGTATCAGGCTGTGCCAGGCTGTATCATAGCCATCTACTGTGATGGGTGATATCAGTTGCCAACTTGATAGGCTCTAGAATCACCAAGAAAACAAGCCTCTGGGCACGCTGTAAAGGAACTTGTAGCTAGGGATTGCAGGGAGAAGACCCATCTTAACTTGACTGCATTACCACATAGGCCAGGGCCCCAGACTGAGAACAAAGGAGAAAGTGAGCTGAGCACCAGCGTTCAACTCGCTGCAGATGCAGCAGGCTCACACTCCTGCTATCATGGCTACCCTGCCATGGTAACTGCACCCTCAAACCATGACCCAATATAAACTCTTCCTTCCTTAAGTGATTGTGTCAGATACTTTGTCACATCAACAGGAAATGTGACTGACACATCTCCTTATTCATTTGCCTTCTCCCAAGAGAAACCTGGGTGGAGGACCTAAAAGTGAGGATCACCATTCATCCATCTATGTCTAATACGGGGTTTAATTCATACTGACTATTCAGTAAGTAAGAGACAGGCAAAACAGAAGAGAGGGATAAGGGAGAGAACATGGCTGAGTATCTGACACAACTTTTAAGCTCCCTAAATATATAATGATTCTAAAAAAGGAGGGGCGGGTAGAGAGAGCGTGACTTAAGGCCACACCACCTGTATTGACAGAAATCAGCTAAACAGGGGCCAACGGTGGGAAAGGAGCTCGAAGACTGTCCAAGAGGAAAACCCCAGCAGTCAGGCAGCTGTGACCTGAGGCCAGGAACAAGGACGTTTCCAGGAATGGGTCGCAACCAACCAGAATTAGCAAGAAGTAAGTGCAACTGTTTCATCTGCCTAGCCCAGCTCAAAGACACCTTTCTGTGTGTGCCACCATAACTCCAGCAATCCAGGAGAATCGAGAAGACCAGAGTTTGAGACTAGCCTGGGCTATTAAGGAGACAGCCTCTCTGTAAACAAGCAGGAAATGCACCACTTCTGGCCAGACACCAGCTGTGACACCTCTCTGTCTTGTGTCTTGTTGACCAAAGCTAAGCACGGGTTAAGGAATTCCCAGCGTCGCAGAGCCCCAGTTTCTATATACGGCCATCTTTATAAAGGCTCTCCGAGATCCCTTGCATCTGGTTAGTCCTAGGATCTACAGCAGACAGAGCCTCCTTGGCACTGCACAGAGGGAAGAGTCTATCTTCCAAGACCAGAAGAAAGGCACCTAAAGGTTTCTAACATCCCTGTTTTAACAGCCATAGCAACACCTGAGTATGAATGATGGTTTCCCAGCATTTTATTGCAAAAGACTTCAACCACCAAGGAATGCTGAACACTTACACAACCATCAAAATGGCTAAAGCTGAAGATTGACAATACTTGTTGTCATCATATTGGCATCATACTTGTTCCTGGGGGTGGGGGTATGAACAGGTACAACCATGTGAATAACTGCTGGACATTAGCTCACTGCACAAGCTGTATCTGTATATGGCCAGAGGCCAATGGGGTTCATTCCTAAGCCTGTGTTACCCAAAGCCCACATGTGCTCCTTGAAAGCTGTATGTAACTGGGTCCCTGGAAATACTGCTCCCTCAAAGCCCAAGAAAGGAGACAGCTCAGATGCTGGCATGGGTATATATGTGTGCTCAGGTCTCTCCTTCTACTATGTAGATCGCAGGGTTAGAACTCAGGCTATCAGGTTTGACAGAAAGCACCTTTATATGCTGAGTCATCTCACTAATTGCCCAAATGGTGAATTCTTAAGAGAAAGAGTTACATAGCAACAAAGTTAAGGGAAAAAAAAAAACTTCAGCTATGAACAGAACATGGACGAGGTTCACAAACATCATGATGAACCAAAGAATGGCATCGGATCTGTTTGTGCAACTGAGCATTAAAGGGAACCACACAGACACAGACAGAGGTCAGGAGAGTTAGGGGAGAGTAAAAAGGGAAGAAATTGGAAGGGGACCCCAGAGGGCTTCTGGGTTCGGGGCCTAGGTGTCAGGTACATGGAGTGTGATACTCACTAAGATAATAGGTTTCAGTTGTGTGCTTTTGAAAATAAATAATAGGGGCTGAGGGGATGGCTCAGTCAGCAAAGTGCCAGATGTGTGAACACTGAGGACCGGAGTTCAACTTCCTGAATCCACAAGGAGGAAGGAGGGGAGGCAAGCAAGGTGGTGCATGCCTGTAATCCCAGACAGAGAGAAAGAGGATCACAGGAGTTCACTGGCCTACCAGTATAGCACACTAAGGAGTTTCAGGTCAGTGAGAAACTTTTTTAAATTAAATAATAACAACAACAACAAGGTGGGTAGCACCTGAGGAATAACACCTGAGGCTGACCTCTGACCTCCACCCACACCCACATATATAATACGCATGACACACTCACAGACAGACACACACCACACACCACACACCACACACACACACACACACACACACACACACACACACGAACACACACACCAAAAAAAATAAAATAGCTGGTAGAACACTTAGCATGAATCTGGCTTTAAACACAGCACCACAAAAACACAAATAATAATGTTACTACAAGGAGACTAGGAAAGTTCAAACCAGAGGATGGATGCACATGCCCACCTTCTGGGTTCCACAATGAACATATTACAAGTCTCACCTTTTCTTCCCAGTCAGCCCTTTATTGCCCATTCCTTTTTTTTTTTTTTTAAGAACCACATTTTCTACATGAAGAATTTATTTGAGATTTTTGTTTACACTGTCCATCTATTTTCTATTTACTTATCTGCATACACAAATTTTCTTTTCTAATGGCATTTGAAAGATTTTGGAGGAAAATAGAGAACACATATTTGTCACCTACTGGAAGCATATCCATATATTGCCTATTCCTTTATTACTATAGATAAATGTCGTTTCTGACTCGAAGTTGGAGGTTCTTGGGGCTCCGTCTGCTTGCTCTCTTCCCTGGGCTCTTTGCTAAGACAGAATGGGACACATTTCCCATCTACCCACTGACTCCTGTGCTGTCTCCCTTCCCAGGCACACTCAGAGCAGGCTAGCTGGGGACAAGAGCGCTGATGACAAGAGAAGCAGGCAAACACATTCCTCTTCAGGTTCAGACCTGCCTGGGCTGCATGTGCTGTCTGGGCTATGCCTGCACCTCGATGCTTCCCCAGGGATGCCAACTGTAGGGCTCACGCCCTGCTTGCTCACTGTGGGAAGGTCCCAACAACTCCCAACATGTCCAGAGCCATTCCAGAAGAGAAGATTCCCAGTGATTATACAGGAACAATGAGGAGGGGCTGAGGCCAGCACAGAGGAAGCCTTTTGTACTTTACACAGCACTACCTACCAGTCCTACTCTAGACAGCTGCATGTGCCAGGCTCCTTGGCACCTGGGCAAAGGTATCTTTTCTTAGAACAAGCTTTCTTTGGGGGGAGAGGTATCTCATATACCCCAGGCCGGCCTCAAACTCCTAATCCTCCTGCTGCCATCTCCCAGATGCTGGGATTACAGGCATGCAGTACCACACCTGGCTAGAACAATGGTTTTTTTTTGTTGTTGTTTTATCATTTAACACAGAAAACCTATTCAGAGGAAGTTACACAGAGGGTGGACCACATAGAAATGTACTTATCAGAATTTAATCTTAAAACCCATGATGAGTACCATATGTCCTTCTTATTAAATCATCAAATACAAAATCCAACCATGGGTCAGATGCTTTGTGACTTTGGAGTAATAGTGAAGATAATGGTATCCCCAGCTCTCCATGATACGGCCGGATATGATTTCTATAAGGTAATCAGGTCACACCACCTACAATCGTCCTCCAAGAAAATGTCACTTACAGGTGAGTGGCTGCCAGGCACTCGAATTCTATACAAGGACCAAAGACTGCCAATCCCAGAAGTCTGAGTTTTCTTTCTGTTACCTCTGCTTTACTCCTGGTAATGAAACGTTCTTGCATCCAAGAAGACAGTGACACTGAAAATAGGAAGTCTAAACAGCAGGTGACATCACACCTCTAATCCAACAACCAGAAGGTAGAGACAACCCTAATGGTAACAGACAGATGGACACAAACACAAACACACACACACATGTTCATTCACAATGGAGTATCACTCAGCCTTAAAAAAGAAGGAAACTGGAATCGGGTATGTTAGCACTTGGGCAGCTGAGACAGGAATAAAGGAGTTCAGGGCCAAACTACACCACTCAGTGGGACCCTGTTTCCAAAAACAAAAGTAAGGAAATCAGCACACATGGAACAACATAGATGAACCTGGAGGCCATTTTGTTGAGTGAAATAAGCCAGTCACAAGAGGTCAAATCTTGCTTAAAAGTCCTCACATTCAGAAACCAAAATACGCGGGTAAAGGGCGGTGGTTGGGAAAGGCAATGGGGAGCTGGTAGTTAAAGGGACAGAGACAAAGCTCTGGGGGTAAAAGTGCTTGCTGCCAGCTGGGTGATGGTGGCACATGCCTTTAGTCCCAGCACTCAGGAGGCAGAAGCAGGTGGATCTCTGAGTTGAGGCCAGCCTAGTATACGAAGTGAGTTCCAGCGTAGCCAGGGCTACACAGAGAAACCCCCGTCATGAAACTTCCCCTGCCCCCCCCCAAAAAGGTGCTTGCTGCCAAGCCTGGCAACCCAAATCCACCTTCAAGACCCACATGGTGAGAGGAGAATAATGACACCCACAAGCTGCTCTCCAACCTCTGAGTTCTGTGTCAAACTCAGGCCAATCCTAAAAATAAGTCATTGTAATTTTAAAACACACTGACTTGATGGAACAGTTTCAGGAGGAAGATGCCAGGCCCTGATGAAGCCCAACAGTGAGTATAAGCCTAAGGAGCTGTGAAAGATAATGGTTAAAACAGTTGACTGTGAGCTGTGTATATCTGACCATCCGAGAACTGTGGGCCAGAGGGGGCCACCTGAGGATAGAGTGGACCCTGAACCCCAGTTAGATAGGGCTACTCAGAGCTGTTGCACCATATCCAGGCTGGGCCACCTTGGGCAAGTCACTTCACCTCTCTGACCTCGATTTCCACATCTGTGAAATGAGGGGAGCAGTCATGGCTGTGGCTACCATGTGGAACACTAACCCAAGATTTCCCAGCAACCTAGAGAAGTCGGTAGGATTACAGTTAGCATGACAGATGATACAGCTTGGTTAACTTACCCAAGACCACTGGCTGGAGCATGGAAGATTCCAGCTGGCCAAGGAACTCAGACTCAAAGTTCTCTCTGCGTCTGTCTGTCCCTCTAAGCTATGGCAGGACAGCCACTATCTAGGTTCTAGCTTCATGTCTCCCCCAGACACCGTGGAATAGGTCCTCTATACATGTGTGCTGGCAACTAACTCAAGTATATGAGGCTGACACTGGCATCTGTAGGCAAGGGGTATTATAGCTACTCCAGGGGCTGCTGCAGGTCCCCAGACCTGGCCTGTGGCAGACCATTGCTCTCCTGGTACCCTAACAGCAGTGAGGACAAGAGAAGCCACAACTAAAAGACAGACAAACTCACCAGAGTGTTTGTGCATGAAGTCCACCCATGGGCACATGCATACTTGGGGACACACCTATGACTCAAGAACACTAGGTGTGAAAGGTTCACCATAGCATGGGAGGTGTGTTCACTGTGGACAAAGAGGGAGCTGAGAGTCACACTCCGGCCTGCCCCTGGGGCTCCCCAACAGAAGCTGAGGGTCAGTCAGGACAATAGGCACAGCAGTCCCCAAACCAGGAGCTCATCTTCACCATTCTTCTCCAGACAGCTCAGCCTTGAGGCCACTGTGCACTCTGAAGGAGGGGCTTGACAGTGGCCTAAGTGAGGCAAACACAATTGGGCCGGTGGCTGTAAGAACTTGGATTTGTCGGGCTGGCTTAGTCGACCACCTAGCCAGAGCCCAGGGAAGTCCTGCATTTGAAGCCAGCCAAAGTGGAAGCAGGAAGGCCTCCAAGCCCACCCAGTGGCTGTGGCTATAGCTCCAGGTGGGTCTAAGGAGGGGTGTCCCTGGGATGGATTGAGATGGTGGAAGAGTTATAGAATCCCTGCCTAGCATTCATGAGGCCCTGGGTTCAATGCCTAAAGAAACTAAATCCCTAGGGACTAATGATCTTCAACACTCACACAGCTGGGGTACACCTAGAAAGCAGTCAAAAGCACTCGAAGAGGCAAATGGTAGGAGCTAGACTACTCAAAGCCAGCCAGCCTGGGCTACATGAGCCTGTCTCAGAACACCCAAATAAACAAAATACAAAGTTATGATCTATGGTTTGTGTACCTGTGGTGGGTAAGATGAAGCACAAAGATCCACGGTACATTTTCAAGGGGCCCTGGAGGGACAGCGAACCAGAAGTGAACACTGGGGTAACAACAGTTTATCCATGAATACTTTACTTAGTTTTGAAAGAAAGTGGAGACAGCGGACTGTTTCCACCCGTCAGGTCTGGAGATGGAGATGAGCAGTTTCTTTAGCTAACATGGAAATGCCTCAACAGTGATGACACAGCACAAATAATGGATGTCATGTGTATTTTCAATTTTCAGAATTCATGAAGGTGATGTAGCTTAACCCAGCCCCCAGTGCTGGTTGCAGCACCCTCCTGCTGGGAACCAGGGCACCCTGGCCCTGCTGGAATGTAATTCCTGGTTTCTGCTTCCCTTGGGCCAAGGAGAAACCTCACCAGGACAAAGCAACTTCTAGGTGCCCTGCCCAGACCTGCCTTCTCCACCGTGGGCATCTGAGGTATAAGTTCCATCAAGGGAGGGACGAGTACAACAGCATCCAGCAGGCTTTCAATCTGTTCAGATTCAGTCTAGATGAGGTGCTGAGGACAGGGTCCAACCCACCAGCACACTCCAGGAGCCCAGTGACATCACTGATCACCAATCAGAGCTGCTGACAGGCCAGGGAGAAGTAGTGTCGCCACATGGGACTGATAAGATTCCAGCTGGAGGCTGAGACACAGGGCACTTCATCTTGAGGAGCTTCATCTAGCCCAGGTGTACACAGGACCAGATGGTAGTCGAAATCTACCCCTCCACTATAAGTTGGCCCTGAAACTCATGGAACCCCATAGATTCATTGTCTTCTCCTCCCTAATAGATAAAAGGTATCATATCTCCCTGGACCTTGCCCTGCTCTGTACCAGACCCCCACCTTTCCACAGAGACACCCATCTGTCAACTGATTGGGCCATTGAGGAAAAAGTGTATTGCCTACACTCTGCTGTTTGTCTTGGACTCAGTGAGTTCCCGGGAAGACCCACCCACCCCTAACTTCGGCCATTTTGAAATCCCGACGCAAACATGTAGGGCTTAAAAGCCATTTGCCTTCTGCTAACTCAGTTACCTCACACCAACCTTCAAGTTAACAATACAGAGATCAGAAAAGCCTCCCCTCCAGAGAGGGACTTTTTGGGAGGGTCCCCACAGACTCAGCCTGCTAGGCTCAAACAAGAGCCACCTATCCCCATTCCCGATGAACTGTTTGGGCAAACAGTCCCCTCTTCCTTCTGGAAACAGAAACTATCCTGTGCAGCCTGTCCTTCCACTAACCAGCAGTGAAATTTCTGGGAGGCAGCTGGCTTCTGCACTCACCCCTGTACACAGCCATAGTGGGAGCAGTTCTAGTTTGTTGCTGGGAGGTGGCTGGGGGAGGAGAATGAGAAGCCACCAGATAACTGAAACCTCGGCTGTCTTCCTGCCACTGCGGACCATCACCATAGAAACCACATCCTGCTGCTACCATGGCAACCATGCAGTACCAGCTACTTCGCAAGCAATGATGCAGAGGCCATTCAGGAAGACTGCTGCAAGGCCTTGGTGCTGAGTGTCCTGCGGTCCCCGTCATGGGGCCAGGAAGTGACAATAAAGAGACTTCCAAGTGATGCAGTTTAGAGTTTAAAAGCTTACTTCCTGCTTGTTAAGGACTTACACACACACCCGGCCCCACCCGCCTCAAATTAAATACGTCCCATTTCCCTGGCAAAAGCATCAGAAGCCTGGGGGGTGGGATAGGACACTGGGCTTCTTCTGATTGTGGCTGTGGCTGTGATAAAGAGGATGTGATACCAGCAGGAGATGGTAGAGAGGCTTGCCTCAGTAAAGGTGCACACTGGCTTCAACCATTCTACAGGACCAGACAGGAGGGTGGGGATGGGGGTGGGGGTGGGGAGGCCCTTCCAAGAAGGAAGGCTTCATCCTCCCAGCCCTCCTTATGAACCTGATTTCCTTATTTCTAACTACATTTCAAAGGTGAATGGGGCTCAAAGAGACTATGATTTGGGGGAGGGACGAATGTGGGGACGGGGTGGGGGGGAGAGGGGAGATATGTCACATAGCATAAAAGGCCAGGCTGTTTTTCTCTCCATCAGGCCCTGAAAAAATTTAGCTAGCACAGTTACACTCAATACAAAGTCTACGGGCTTCCTTATTTACAACAGCCAGCACTGACTTTTGGGGGATGGGGGGTTCAAGACAGGGTTTCTCTGTGTAGCCTGGTTGTCATGGAACTCACTTTGTAGACCAGGCTGGACTCAAACTCACAGAGATTCACCTGCTTCTGCCTCCTGAGTGCTGGGATTAAAGGCGTGCACCACCAACCACCCGGCAAGCACTGATTTCTTAATAAGTGTAATTTTGATTAAACATTCATGGCTGCTCCACTGAGAGTACTTGTGTGTCAGGCTTTGTGTTTCTTTCTCCCACAGTGGAATCCACTACAGGTGTGAAAATGGAGACTCACAGACATGAATCTGTCTGAATGGCAAACAGCAGATAGGAGGCAAATGTGGGGTATATACGCCTGGCAGTAGAGCTCCAGGCACTCCCCAGGTAATCAGAGTCCACTCTAGATGAGTGGCCAACACTATTCCTAGAAATCCAGCAACCGAAACAAGCAGCAGCATATTGCATAAGCACGCACGTATGTGTGCGCGTGCACGCGTACACACACACACACACACACACACACACACACACACACACACACACACACACACACACAGCACTTGAGCACAATCTCCCAAACTGCAGCTATGTCACCCACTGCTGCAGTCTCAGCCACAAGGCCAGCGTAAGGCCAGCTTTAGTCATGTCACCTCTGTTTATGGCCGTTGGGTATGGATGAACCTTCCTGCTCCCCCCTCATCCCTCTGAGGGCTTGAGAAGACCATGACCACCTCTGAAGATCTCTTCCAACACTTCACACAAGTGAAGCTTGTTTTATTTGTTTATTTTTACATTATTGCATATGTATATATGTGTGTGAGCATGTTCGTGCCACAGCATGAGGCCAAAGTACAACATGCAGGAATTGGTTCTCTTCTTCCACCACATGGGTCTTGGGGCTTTAACTCAGGTCATTAGGACTGGTAGCAGGGGCCTTGGCCCACTGAGACATCTTGCTAGCCTCACGAAGCTGGTTTTGTTGTTGTTGATGGTGGTAGCAGCACCATATAGTCAGATGGTAGCTATTTCTGACTTATCCTAATATCTTAAGCTACTCAACAAACCCCACTTTATGGATAAGAAGTGAGGCTCAGGGAAGTTCAGGATTCCCCCAAGAGAATAGGAGACGATTCAAGCACACTTCCTTAGCTACAAGGCCCAGGCCTGTCTCCTTCCCCTCACTCATGCAGAGTCCCACCTCTTCGGGGCTCTGGAGGCCAGGGCTGGTGCCAATGACTGGGAATACTAATCTGAGAACATGTTTTCTCTGCTGGCTGGAACATGAGTGAGCAGTCAGGGCTGTGTGGGAGCCACCCACGTTCTGCTCTGGAACTGAAAGGTGGTGAGAGGGTAAGAACTGTGAAGTGCACACAAGTGGACCACCATCTAATCTGCCTCAGCCTTGTTGGCTGGTGCTCCCTAGGGATGGAGTAAGGGATGCTCATAAACTATGCAAGTGGGGTTGGAAGCAAGCACACCCGTATGGCCAAGCACCCAGCAACCTAGGTGTCACTCCATACCCACTCCTTCCCTTGCCTACACAGTTCCTTCACCAAGATGTAGTCCAGCCTTGGTCTCATGGGGACTTTGGAAGCCAACTTCTCCCAACCCTCTGGTTTGTTTCCCGCAAGATCAGGGTACAGGTCAGGGCATCAAACAATCCCACTCCCAGAAGGCCATGGTCATCACTCACTATGTTGACACTTCCTAGTTCCCAGCTCTGCACATCGGCAAGCCCCCTGGGACAGGTAAGCTGACCCTTAGCACGATTGGTGGGTCACGATTTCAAAAGGATGACAAACAGACCTGCTGTGCTCCGCTGTCTTCAGATCTGAGAGAGAGCTGAAGAGGAAATGTTGGGATGAGGTAATCCATGGGATTTGGCCCTAGACAGTTCAAAGCAGACACAAGAAATAGCCGCTCCTGACTCCAGCCTTCCAAAGAGTGGGGCGCCTTCCAATAGCCACATGACCCTCCCCTTCTACTTCCAACACACACGTGTGTACACACAGCCAACCACAGTGGCACAATGGGACCCCTGGCATTCACTTTGCCTACGAAGAAATTCCACACCTTCATCCACGTTCATTTTCCTAGAAAATCCTCCACCAATAAAAGGTTCCCGTGGCCAAAGCGGGAGGTCAGCCCTGAAATAGACGTCTCATGCCACTGCCAACTTTGTGCCATAGCTACGTCTTTCTTCCAGGCCTCTGGAGAGACTTGGAGCTCCGAAACTGGCATTCCCAGGGGATGGGATCATTTCCGACCAATGCCCCAGAGAGTCACCACTGCCCTGGAGTTCCGGGGGAAAATATTCTGACTCCCTAGGGCAGCCAAGGGAGAATCCAAGAGCTTTGCTTCCCCAAGCAGCTTGTAATCTGTTTGGCAATTACAGCAAATGTATCGGCTGTCAGTAAAATTCAAGCAGCACAGAAACAGGAAGGGGTGAAAGCCCAAAGTGCCCTGATCTCTCCCCAGCCCCTCTCTCAACCCCACTTTCTCCCCAGAGATCACCCCTCTTGCCAGCACCAGGTGTTCTCTCAAGTCATTTTTTGGCATTTATACACCTGTCAGGTACCTTTGTTCAACCCTTTGTGTAATAACAAGTCTTGAAGAATGGCAGATCTTGGGGACCTCATCATCTGTCATTGCCACATTCTATTCCACTGGGTACACACACTATAACGTACCTCCCTGGGCTTTCATTAATAACCTTGACTGCCGTTTTCTTTCCTGTCCTGTTTCAAGTGTTCTTTAAAATAAAAACAAGCATCTTTTTTAGATGTGTGTATGATTGCATGAGTACATGTATGGGCACCGTGTGCATGTAAGAACTCACAGAAATCAGAGAAGACATTAGATCCCCTGAAACTAGAGTTACAGGTGGTTGTGAGTACCATGTGCATGCTGGGAACTAAACCTAGGTTCTGTAAAAGCAACAAATGCTCTATTCACTCCTTCATTGTGTTTTTACTCATCCTTGGGCATCCCTTGCTGGACACACAGGGATTCTTCTAGGAAGATATTTGGAAGCTTTAGTACCTAAGGCCAAGCAGTCAGTCAGTCATAGCTGCGACAACAGTGAGCAAGCCAGCTCTGCCTCTACCCCATGAAACCCATAGCTTACTTGAACATAACTCAAGAAGCCATCATCAAGCCAGAATGGGAAAAGTTCCCAGAAGGAACCAGGGCATGGATAAAAGGCCCTAGCCAAGAGACAGAGCATGTTGGAGAGGGCAGCAGAGTGAGGGATTCCAGGCCTGGGACACAACATGCTGCAGAGAACAACAGGTGAAGAGAGCGGATCATCTGGGCACAGAAAGTCCAGCACCATGGGGAGGGCACTGCACAGGCCAGAGGGTAGAAAAGTGAGGGGACATGAGCTTGATTTGCATCTCTGAGGGAGACCATGAGTCAAGAATGAGCTGCCTATCTACCTAAGACATAAGCCCAGCCTGCAAAGACCGGCTGCAAGGGAAGGCCACGTCAGCAGGTCGGCAAGAACTTTCAGGAGTCTCCATGCGTGGCAAATGGCAAAGGTTAAAAGAACAGATGGCCCCAGCTGGAGTCAGGTGACAATCAACCACGTAAAAGCCAGCCATGGCATCTTCACTGGCTGGGTCAGCCAGGGTCCAGTCATCCACTTAGGCATCGAAACTATTGGACATTAACTCGGGGAAGTGCTTACATGAGGGAATAAAGTCACCAGAATCAAAAAAAGGGGACAATGAGAAAGTCAGAGATGAGGGGCAGGCAGAAACTGCTCACACACCTGTACTGTGTACTGGAAGGGCTGAGAGAGGGAGAGCCACAGGGGCTAGGGATGGGAAACCAGTGGGAGACAGGGAGGGAGTCCAGGGCAGGCTGAACTGCTGCGGAGGCTGACAGATTCTTCAAGCTTCCTGCTAGCTCAGGCTGAACCCAGCAGCACAGGTATCTGGATCCAGGCTTCACTGGCCAGCCTGGGCTACCAGCGGCAGCCAGAGGAAGAACATGAAACAGAACCAAGGGTGGCTGCACACTCACCTCTAGGACTACAATAATGCCAGGTGGAGCACACACATGATAGAGACTAGAAAAATAAACAATACATACGGGCTTTGCTTCACATACACACACACACACACACACACACACACACACACACACACACACACACACACACCTACCATGTCCTGAGACTGGTTTCAAGCTGCTTGCTTTCAGACTAATGACCCATCCCTCAGCTTATGCTCACACATACCCAACTAGGCCCTATACTCACAGCATTCAACAGCAAGCCCATATTCTTCTTTGAAACAGTTGCTCTCTGCAGCCAATCAAGCCCCGTGATGCCACCAAACAGGACCTCTCCATGAAGGGCTATGGATCATCTTGAGGCCTCTCAGCTCAGAGGCAGAATTTGGGCTCCCTCTATCTATCCAGCTCCACCCTTCACTCAGTCCCGAGCTGGGTTCAAAGGAGACACTGGCTCCTCTCGGTTTCCTCTGCTCTGGTCTCACTGGCAGGAGCCACGTGGGCTCCGAGGAAAAGGCCAGGTGAGCATCCTGGGACATCAAGGCCCTGCCAAGGAAGCAGCCAGGTGACCCTGAGAAACTCCCCAATCTCAGACCACAGCTGGAGAAAAGAAAGTTGTGATCTGCCCCATGGCTGTTAGGATACATAGCATTCCTCAGCCAAGATTGCCCTAGGGTGCTATTCTCTATAGCTTATCCCTGGAGCAAAGGGCTGTGGTACCTAATCTGACAGGTGGCAGCATCGGTGACACTGGAACCAGCAGTGGCAGTCATCCATGGGCAAGCACCCTTCAAGGATTGATCTTTGATCTTCACAAGAACTCTCGAAGGCAGGAAAATGTATATAGTAGTACTGTAGCTCAACCCTAGACTTGCAGCCACTTTTCACATGTACAGGTTGTGTGCAAAGCCATGTCAGAGCCCCACAGGGGCCTTCCCATGTTGCCACCATGACAGGCCCACTCTGTGGTTAAAGAAATGAGCCTTCATCCAAGCCAAATCATCTGTCCAAGGTAGCGGACCAATAAGTAACACTTACTGTAATTTAACCTCCTTCCAGAACTCACATGCCTTCCCCCAAGTCAGCCTTGGTACTCCCTCTAAGACATTTTAGAAGCTCACTGCACCCTCATCCTTTGAGAGTGGGCATGTGCACCCTTCAAGGCCTCATTCCTCTGTGCCAGCCTTAGCCCTGAGTGCACAAGGCAGAACACCTGCTAGCTTCATAGCATCAAGCATAAATCCATCCCTCAAATAGAGCGGAAGTGTCGCCGGTTTCTAGCCTCGTCTCTAGTAAGCGAGTGAAGTCAGTCTCCATAAACACAGTTATTTTGGAGGTGGACATTCTCAGAACACTGAGCAGGCTGGCTGCAGGGGCTTTGGTGTTTGTTTGTTGCTGTTTTTAAACTAGCAGCAGTAGCTACAACAGAAGCATCGTCATCTGTTTGGGGACCAGAAGTCTGAGCCTTCCTCCAGCCCCACGATGGTGCTGGCCAGTGGAGCCGAGAATGGCCAGCCTGTTCCAGAGACTACAACGTAAATGCTGTGGCCAATACAGCGGTGCAAAGGCTGCACACGTCAGGGGACTACAGAACAGCTCTCAAGGGTTAGAATACTCGACTCACACCCCAAAGTGTCAATAGTCAGGCGATGGTTACAGCCCTGCAAAACAGCTCAGCCTGGAAATGCTGGCTGGAAATGGGGGCTGTTCCTCTCCGGGGAACAGGCGGAACAGCCAGTAGGACCGACCCCTCAAGCCACTGCACAGCAATCAGGTGGGAAGCTCTGTTCCCTGGTCCATGAGCTCTGTGTACCCCAGGGAGGTGTTCCAGTTGCTGCAGCAGAGGATCAAAGGCCAACCCTATGTGGGGCTAGCCTCCCTGGAGAGTATGGGGTTGGAGAGGCATCCAATCCGGGAGGCCAGGTGGTGGGACAGATCATCTTTCAGCCAACAGCTGTTTCCGGAACACCTACTAGTTGTGGGGCTCGGGCCAGCTGATCTGGCCTGCCTCCTCTCCAGGGGCCTCTCCCTGGGAACTGGCAGTGAAGCTGGAAGGGAGGAGGCGCCTACATATATCCTGCTGGAGGGAAGCTCCCACATCCTGGGTCCCCTAGACAGTGGTGAATGCAGACAGTCCCCACACTCAGGACTTTACTTACCCCTAAGAAACTGTAAATGGTAAAGGAAATGGGTGTGCTAATTACCCTGGCTTGAACATCACACACGCACGCACGCACGCACGCACGCACGCACGCAAGCCTTACAGTGTACTCTATAAGTATGCACAGTTATTATGCGCCAACTGAAAACAAAGCAAATAGAACTCTATCCAGAGAATCCCAACCAGCTAAGCAGAGAAAAGGACAAGGAAACAGAATCAAAGTGTAACGCTCCAGGGCTGACGTGATGCCTCATCAGTTAATAGCACTGGCTGTTCTTGCAGAGGACCAGGGTTCAATTCCTAGCACCCACATGGCAGCTTACACCTGTCTGTAATTACAGTTCCAGGGCTTCTGACATACATGCAGGAAAAACATCAATGGTCATAAAAATAAAAAAAAAAACTGAACACAAAAAACAACGTGGATAGCTGGGCGGTGATGGTGCACGCCTTTAATCCCAGCACTCGAGGAAGCAGAGACAGGCAGATCTCTGTGAGTTCAAGGCCAGCCTGGTCTATAACTCCAGTTCCAGGATTGGCTCCAAAGCTACAGAGAAACCCTGTCTTGAAACAGAAACAAAAACAAAGTGTAAGGCTCCACTGGCCAAAAACAACCAGAGATTCCAAAGTAGTTTACCTGCAACAACTAGAACGTACTATACAGAAATCCCTGAATTCTTTCTGATAGCAAAAATAAATGAGCAGACCTCTGGAAGGCCCAACCAACTCAGCTGCTGAGGCTAACATTGGATGTACAAGGGAAGAAAAGGCCTCCTTGATACCTTTCCCACCCATGCTGAGCATCAGAAAGGCCAAGGATCCAGCCAAGAGAAGCCATGGAAGGATAACCCATCTAATCCTAAAGCGGGCTTACAGTATCTACCATGTTCTGCAATTGCTATAGAGGCACACCAACGTGTTGGTAATGGCTGCTAAAACATTATCAGAAAAACTGATGGTAAAATTGCTAACAGACGGGTTGCCAATCACACTCAGAGGGCCTTCAGATACAAGGGACCCTGGAGTGACTCCCAAAAGGGTTCAAGCCTAACATTTTAACACAAATTGACCAATCAGTGCTTTAGATGAACAACTGCCAATGGAGATATAATGTGAGTTTAAGAGGTGAATTTAAATTCTGTGTGGTAGCCACATTCTTGTGTGTGTGTGTGTGTGTGTGTGTGTGTGTGTGTGTGTGTGTATTGGGGAACAGGTGTTCATGTATTAACATGTGTATACATATTCAGAGGCCAGAAGTAAATAACTAGTGTTTATAACTGGTGTTTTCCTCTATTGCTATCCACCTTTTTGAGACAAGGTCTCTCAATGAACCTGTTCACTCATTTAACAAAAGTAAGTGGCCAGTAATCCCCAAGGATTCTACCCCCATATCCCCACACCCAGTATGGGTGCTGAAGACTTGAATTCAGGTCTTCATGCTAACAGAGCAGGCATTTGTCGGACTCTAATCTCCTCAACCCCTGGTATCTACATTTTTAACAAAGTGAAGCAGTTATAACAGAATTTTTCTACCTCAATATAGCCAACATGTTATCATCTCAACATGCAACCAATATAAAAAAAATGTATCCATAAGATAGGTTAGGTTATTTTTTTCTATAGAAACCTCTAAAATCTGATGTCTATTTGATGTGTTGATACATTTCCGTTAGGACCACCCACATTTCCACATAGGTCACATGGGGATGGGAACTATGGGACTACATAGCATAGGTTGAGACCCAGAAATTCACAGGAAATATAATGCTCAGAGGAACTGTCTAATGACACCATGAGGAAGAGATCAGCCAGGCCTCCCTATGAAAAACTGCAGGATGGAATAGGTATTTTAAAGTCCTCTAAAGACTCATGAGGCAGACATGCAGTGACAACCAGATCTACATTCTCATCCCACTCTCCCCCCACCCCTACACACACCCCCACCCCCCACCCTGAGTCAGGGTTTCTCTGTGTAACAGCCTTGGCTGTCCTGGAACTCACTCTGTAGACCAGGCTGGCTTCTAACTCACAGAGATCCACCTGCCTCTGCTTCCTGAGTGTTGGGATTAAAGAGGTGCACCGCCACCGCCCTGCTTGTATTTGAACTCTTATCTGAACAAATTTATGGTGAAAAGAACTTATAGGGAATTAAGAGTAATGCCTGGACTTCTGATAACAGAAAATGGCTGTGGTGATGAACACCTTCAATCCCAGCAATAGGAAGGCAGAGGCAGGAAGATCTCTGTGAATTTTATACGGAACTCATTATACAGACTAGCCTGCTCTATATAATGAGTTTCAAGACAGCCAGGACCACATATGAGACCCTGTCTCTAAAAATAAAAGTAAATTAAAAGAACTTAGGTGGAGAGAAGACTCATTCAGTAAAGTGTTGCCACACAAGTATAAGGAGCTGAGTTCAGATCCCCCAGCACTCATGCAAAAGGCCAGATGTGGCAACCAGTGCTGGAGGGAGGGAGGAGGAGGGAGGGAGGGGAGGGAGGAGGGAGGGAGGGGGGAGGAGGGAGGGAGGGAGGAACTACTATTTTTGAGATCACCATTTAAATGACCTCTAAAGAAATAACAACACTGGGAACTTGCATCACAATAATTCAGTGGCCAGGAGGACTGAGGGGGATTGAGGTGTGTCCACAGAACTGAGGGGTGTCCAAACCTTAGCTCTGCCACAAGACAGGTCAGGAGTGGGTTGAATCCTGGTGCAGCTCTTCTAGACTTCAGCATATGCTTTCCCCAAATGAAGAGTTGTACTTCATTTAATTGAGGAAAGCCCTATGTACAGTTGCCCTGACAAAGCACCTGAAAAGGCTGGCGGTGGGATTCTGGATGGCCCCTTAGAGGATTAAAACCTGGCTCCTTCTCTGGCTCTGTGTGTGACTTCAAGGATGCCCTACTGGCCACTACACCTCAGTCTACTACTATGGGGAACTGATGGCTAAAAGTCCCCACAAGAGACTGTCCCAAAGGTTAAATAAAACCATCCAAGCAGACCAGATCAAGCTTAGTTGCAGACACCCACCATCAAGTGATGTCATTGGCATCATCATCCTCAGTGAAGAAGATATGGATCATGGACCCCACCTAGGCAATGCTACTCTGATGAGCTATGGTTTCCCATCCAGGGACACAAAGGTCTCTCTGTGGAGCCATTGGACAGAGGAAAGGACCCAATACCTAGAGAATTGGAAGTCATAACTAGAAGGAGCAGCAGTGTGAAGGAATGCTGAGGATGCTCCTCAATGCCCCACTAAGACACTTAGGGTCAATCAAAGCCAAAGTCATTAGGGCTTTGCCAAATGCCCCATCCGAGACAGGAGAAAAACACCTTCATCTCAAACTACAATGCCAATTGGTATTAAAATGAAGTTCCATTTGGCAATCAAACTGATTTGGCCTGGAAGCCCTATCCCTCCTACTTCCTGCTCCAGCCCTCCAGGGCAGCCAGCTGCCACTTCCCAACTGCTCAGGAAAGACAGGAAGACAGCAGAGTGACAGGGCCAGACATGTGCAGCTGGAGCAGAGATTTCCCAAGAGACATGGAACCAAGCCTTGGGTGGCCTAGGCAGGCTTCCTGGGCCCCAGGCAGGAGACTGCATCCCCAGGCCATCTGTGGAGCACGGCTCTCTGCTTCTGCGGCCTCACCGCCCCAACCTCTCATAACGAATAGAGGATAGAGAAAGAAAGGTAGATGAGGAAGCCCCTGGAGCATGGCTCCGTGAATGCCTACCCGCTGCCAGGCACATGTGGGTGAGGTCATTCTCGTTTTTTCAACTGAAAAAAATTCTAAATTCAGGAATGTCAGAGGCAGAGTGACATGGAAAGGGCAGAGGACCATCTCTACATGGAGTCCAAGCTAAAGTAATCATGTCAGGTCCAAAACCAAGGGCACCCAACCTGGACAGCACAAACCATACTCACTCCTTGGGGCTGGAGGCAGAGAGCCCTGTCCAGAAACTTCTCTTCACCCATCTGCTCATCTATGGGGTAGAGCTAGTACATGCCCGCTGCAGCCAGGGTGACATCCATCAAGAATGCAGAAGGAAGACTGGCCATGGACCTGTGAGTAGCCTCACTGCAAATAAGCAGCAGGGGTTGATTTGTGGCACTTCATCATGGGGACTTGTGGCACTCTTTTCCCTGACAAACAGGCCTGTCATAAAAGCAATACACAAATGATTCCTTCCTGTCATAAAAGTCTCCACTTCCGAGGCAGTGTGAAAAGGGGCCTGGACTGCACTCAGGAATTCTTTGCTGGTGGTGATTGCCACCCAGCACAAAGGGGAATCCACATTCAATACACCCAAATGCCAGGAAGGTCCAGCTCTTGAATTAGGTAGCTTTGGCTCAACTGGCCCTGCTCCACATATCCCAGGCCCCGGGTTTGACTAAGCACATTCCAGAAAAAGTTCTAGGATGGGAGACCAATCCCTACCCTGGCATCTGCTCAGGTCCCTCTAGCAAAATCTGATCGCTTCCCATCATTTGAAGGATCAGGCCACAGCACTCAACTGGAACCAAGGGTCACAGGGACTTGGAAACACCTATCGCTATTCTTGCTATTCTCGCAGGCACAGCATCTCTTTGGCCCAACTGTCCCACTTAACTCTGAGAATGGTCCTGCAAATGTCTCAAGGATGGACTGGACAGCCACTTGAAAGAGCCACCGTCTGGAAACATATCCACTCCCAGGAAAATGTTTAGATAAATTCCTATGAAGGAAGAGTCTGCAGCCACAGAGAAGGATCACAACCCACAACAACCCCTTGTTATTGTTTAGACTAAAAACAGCCTGGGACATGTGTATAGGATTCCGTCATTTGTTTAAACAAGCCCGAAAACGAAATAGAATTTGTGTGCATCTGCTTCTGTGTACTAAGACTGAACTATCTTGGAAGGAGAGATCCAAGGATGAGTACTTCTGTCCTCTGTGAAAAGGGGATTGGTGGCCTGACCACAGGGTGAGAAGGCCGGTTACGTGCTGTGCAGACATAAGAACCTGGGTTCAGATGCCCAGTGCCCACATAAAAAGCCAGGTACACCAGGGGCATGCTTGTTTCCAAGAGCAGAAGGCGTGAGTTCCAGGTTCAGGGAGAGACCCTGCCTTAAAAAACAAAAACAAAAACAAAAACAAAAACAAAAACAAAACAAAAAAAAAGGTGCAGAGAGATAAAGATGCCCTAATATAAGCCCAGCACTAATGGAACACTTTTAATCCCAAAGGCAGGTGGATCTCTCAGTTTGAGGCCAGACTGGTCTACAGAGCAAGAATCAGAACAGCCAGTGCTACACAGAGAAACCCTATCTCAGAAAAACAAAACAAAATAAAAGATACCCAACACTGACCTCTGGCCCACATATGATCATAGACACACACATGTGCATATACACATACACACAATCAACAGAAGAGTCAGAGCCCACAATCCAACAGTCCCACTGCTAAGTGCCCCAAGCCCAAAACCCCAACACAGAACACAGCAAAGTACCACACAGCCACCCAACCAAGAATTCCATTCAGGCCTCATGTTTAATCTTATAAGCCTTGTGAATTTCACATTCTACTCCAAAGCTGTGCCTACTTTAATAGCAAAATAATGTTTTAAACGGTTCCCTGATTTAAATGGTTTAACCTTTGCCCTCTTAGCCAAATCTTCTAAAGCAAATGCAGCCAGAAAAGGGCTTTGCGTTCTCAATTGCGCACCAGTTAAACTCAGTCACCTTTCCACCTGACAGGAAACAAAACTACGGCTGCAGGTCAGGTCTCCGGGCCACGTCTTCAATTACACGTTAGTTAAATCACTCAACCTTTTTCCTCCGGGTGGGCAGGTCAAATGAAGAAGACACAGTAAACTGGGCCTCTCCAACTCTGTGTCCCCATGGGCAGCAAGCACCTGAGTTAAAGAGGAGTTTCCAGGTCCTCTTTGACATTTGCAGGGGAAGAGTGTGAAGAACCCCCCAGAAATCTGGGGCCAGTCAAACCTTCAGGAACAACACCAATCTACTTGAACTTCAGAGTTTGACCTTATTATGCTCTTTCCATAAGGAAGACGTCTGCCCACACCTCCAACCACCCTTCCTAAGCTATTCCCGGCAGTGACTTCCGGTTTCCAATGAACCTTCCATGATACAAGGCCAAGCCAGTTTTGCTACTTTTATTTTTTTTTTTTTAAGACCAATAAACTGCAGTTAAAGAATCAGATCTCGCTATATAATGAAATGTCCGAATGTAACTGAGTCAAGCTCCACTTCTCAAGAAACAGAGGTCAAGATCTCCCCGGGCTTTCTCTGAAGGGTGGAAAATGTTTCTCAAATCCCTTTTTTTGTAACGTCTGTCTCAGAACCCGATTCAGTAAGTAAGTGCTGTGGACCAGTTGCACATGCAAGCCCAGAACTTCACAAGCTGAGATCTAATCCCAGGTAGGCCAGCTCATAGCTGCAGAGCCTAGAAGAGTCCCTTCACGTCTCTGAGCCTTGCTCTGAGCCTGACAGAGATGAATGCCGTCCTGAGTTTCTTCCATAAATGGCGCTAAAAACAGCTCAAGTTATTGGAGGAGAGACAATGGGGCGACCAACACTTAGCACTCTGTCAGTGACAGTTGTACCCCCAACTCAAACCAGACATGCTTCAGTGGAGAGAGGTCCAAAGTGCAGGAGGGAAGAGGGGTCTTAGTTAAAACCTCACAATTTTCTGACACTATTCCCAGGACCTGATGAGAAAGAAATCCAAAAAGCAGTAATTCCTCCAGCGGGGAGCAACAATCCAGACCCACAAGTCCAGTCCAGGAATCCTCCAGGCTGGGTTCTGCCCCTTCTGAAAGCAGAAGGGGAGTGAATGGCAAATGGAACCAGCAGCTGTCCATAGGAAGCCTATCCTGGCCCAGAAGCCCAGGGATCTGAAGGCAAAATCACACTTCAGCTGCCCTCCAACAGGCCCAGCCTTCCCCTCCCCCTGCTTCCCAAAGGGGCCCTCTGAATTACAGGTGCAGCCACATGATGTGCCTTGGCCAGAGCATGTGAGGAGCAGTGAGCCTCACTAGCAGGCCAAGTCCAGTGGTCCAGAATGTGCACAGGCATACTCAAAAGAAACCTAACAATGTGCACCAAGGGGAGCATTTGAACAAAGCCCTCTGCAGTGTGCCCTGGACATCTGGTGTGGTGTCAAGGAACTGACAGGTGGAGCTGTCTATCGCTGCAGCAGGACCCAACTTGATTACCTGGTACCAGTATATTCAAGAGCCTGGTCAAGGGTAACCATTCTCAGAACTCTTGACAGGGAAACCCAGATGTTCTGCTGTTTCTAGTACACCATAGAAAACATCACCATAATGTCAAGTTGCTAGAAGGAAGGCTCTCTACCCTTCCTCCTGCTTCCTCTACTTGCTTCTTCACAAACTTTTAACACACAGTCTGCAAGTTCACTGGGGATGTAGACCAGGAATGCCCAGGTCAGGACGGCAACCAAGGCAGGCTCAGGCCCTGGCATACATTTTATGACACTGGGGAAATAATTGACCCCTTTCCCACTACCAGTTTGTAAAATGAGGGTTTTCTAGTGAGGATTTAAATACAGAGTGTGTACCACATGATACCAGGGTCTAGAGACATGCTCAGTAAATGTCAGCTGCTCACTCTCATTCTGTCCAGGTAACATCCATGTCATAGGCAGGCCCAGTGCCTGGCTTGGGGATCTGGGCTATGACCACAGACTTCAGGCAGCCTCAGAGAAAAGACAGAAGACATCAGGAATTCATTTCCACACACTCCACTTAGAGATATATTGGCCAAAGCCACATCTAAAATGGAGCAATGTATATATGACAGGGCCATCATCTGGTGGCCCACTGAGACCGGAAGGATAACATCTACTGCCTAGTACCAAGTCGGGAAATCCCCAAGACAATTTATCACCATTGTAAGAAACAGCAAATGAGTCTTTTCTATCACAGACTGCAAAACTCATGTTTAGAGCCAGGTGTGGTGGTTTAATCCCAGCATTCGGGAGGCAGAGAAAGGTCAATCTCAGTGAGTTTGAGGCCAGCCTGATCTACATGGTGAGTTCTAGGACAGCCAGAAATATGTTACAGTGATATCCTATCTCAAAAAAAAAA